>NC_034607.1:52216979-52246790 GCF_900095145.1 Mus pahari
CCTGAAACTCACTCTGTAGACCAGGCTGGCCTTAAACTCAGAAATCCACCTGCCTCTGCCTCCTGAGTGCTGGGATTAAAGGCGTGTGCCACCACTGCCTGGCGAAATTGGTTTTTCAAATGCAGTTCTCTCTTGCCTTTACAAGAACCAGCTGGGTAGCTCATGAAATGTAAGATGTGCTTTGAACATTAGAAAAGCAACATAGATGCAAATTATCAAGACTCTTAAAGTTCATATCATATCTCTACACGATATATTTGTGTCTATGTTTGTGTATGTTCCTGCTTGTGCATATGTGTGGAGGTCAAAGTCCAATGCTGGCTATCTTTCTTAATAGTTCTCTCCCTGAACCTGGAGCTCATTAATTCAGCAAGATAAGCCGGCCAGTGAGCAATGGGATGCTCTTCTCTGTCTCCCCGATGCTACTGTTATAGACATGTGCCACCCCCATAGGTGTCTGTATGAGTCCTGGGGTCTAAACACATGGACAGCAAGCCCCTCACCAACGGAGTCAGCCCGCTGGTCTCTAAGTCCACATCTTTTAACACGACCGCTCTCCTCAGCAGGCATACCGTTGTTGAGCTGCTGTTGTCCTTGATCCGGTTCTTGTCTCTTGTCCCTTCTCTAAAGGGAGTCAGATGTGATTAGCCCTGATTGGGGGTTCTGTCCAGCTCTCACTCCAGCCAAGGAAAAGCCGTGAGCCAGGGGATCTGATACGTGACATGACCTCTGTCTTTGGGAAATGCATTGAGCATTTAGTGCAGAAGGACCCGGTCAGTGTACCAAGATGCTTTTCTACCTGAAGAAGTTCACACAACACCAATCTCAGTCTATCTTTCTCTCTCTGCATGTCTGTCCCATATCTTTCCCATTTCTCTTCTCCTCTCTTCCCCGCCCCCCACTCCCCAAGATCTCTCTAGGTAGCCCAGGCTGGCCCTCATTGTATGGCCTTCCTGCCTCAGCCTTCCCAGGACTACCCTCATGGTTGGCTTGTTCTTTCTTTCTCCATCCTAGAGCTAAGGAATCCTTTGCCACCTTAACGGTCCTGGGGCACAAACCATCGGGTATGGTACTGGGTCCGACCTTGGTTGAAGTGCCTGCGGTACTACTGTTCTTCTTACACGGCAGATGCTCCATGAAGGGCCTATTGGACCTAAGTTGGCTGCTCTCTGGAGTCAGAGTTAAAGGGCAGAGGAGGAGACCCGTCTTCCTTTTCTCATCTGGACGGTTTGAGGCAAGGTTGTCCAGACCCACCCTTCCAGGCTCTCCCATCCTGCGTCTTCCTCTCCTGTTTGGCATTCTCAGTGGTCTCAGCCCTTCCGCTGAGACACCACTAAACACTACCTAGCACTGGCTACACAGAAGGCTCCCACCGCTCTGGGTGAACACTTCTGGGCTCTCTCCACTCCCACAGTGCACACAGCCCCGTGTCTCTCTGGCCTACAAATCCTTGAGTCCTCTATCGATTTAAAAGTTGCTTGAGATAGGGCCAGCATTTGTCAGCTCAGTGCCAAGCCCCACATACATGTGAGCCTAGCTCCCTAGCTGTGAGCCTGGGCCAGAGCCCAGCTTTTAGGCAGCCAACTGACTTGTGCCTGGGTTGTTCCTACAAGGTCCTCGGTTCGGCTAAGAGGGACTTTTGGTACTCTTTGTGGAAAGGGCCTTCTGTTGTGGAGCCAGAGCTGGAGCCCCTATTCCCGGGGCACAGAGCTTTCCTCTGCATCCCCACTATAAAACAATCCGAGTTCTCCCTGTTGTGGAAAGTTGGCCTTGGTAGACTGGCGTGAGAGTCCTCCTAGTCTGACACTTGTTAGCCTGTCGTGAAATCCTACCTTAAGATTTGAGACTTGGTTTTTGATTTTGAGAAAGGATTTCTCAGCTCAACCTGGCCTCGAACCTGTGACCCTCCTGTTTTCTCTTCCCATGTTCTAGGATTAGGTGTGTATCACCACCCCCAGCAAAGTCTATAATAGATTTCAGTTTTTTCCCATAGAACAGTATGACGAGTGGGACAAAGACGCAGGCAGGTCATCCTATCTGGGCGACCAGTACAGTGCTATCTAGGTAGGTTCTCTGAGATGCGCCTGAAGCATCTTCATGGCCAGGCTAAAGAGTGGAGGAAAAACCCAGTGCCTACTACTGCTTTGGGGGGATGGCGTGGGGGGGGGTCTCTTGTCCTTTCGCACTCTGGCCTTGGCCTCCACTGGCCTCCTACTCCTCCCTCATGGCCCTGTCCACGGTGTGACCGAGGCCATGCCCCTCCCCACGTCTGTAAAGTCATTTCCCTTAAATCATGTTTGCCTTTCACAAGAGAAGAACCGACGTAAGAAAGCTTGGCACGGCACTGCCACCAAGACTCAAGCTCCGGTAATTTCTTCTGGGCTCTTTGTGATTGTAGAGTTTGTGAAATTTAAGTCAACACCCTTCTCTAATCCCCAAGCCGTGAGAAGCCTTCGAAGGGTTTATTTGCCGAGCCGTCTCTGCATGCCTGTGCCGTGGCACACCTTGGCTCTGGTGTTCTGCTCATTAGTAGGTGTCCAGTTTCGGCAATCATCTTGGGCTTGAGTGAGTTTAAACCGTGTGGGTTGCAGTGGAGGGAAAACATTATTTCTAGTCTTCTGGTTTCTTTTCTTACCTTGCCTTTGCTCTCTCTCCTTGCCACACCCCTAGGAGCTGGGTGAATTATGTAATGTTAGGTGTGACCCTGGGGTGAGGGGTGGGGGGTGGGGAAGAAAGGTCCCGTTTCTTTCTCATTCTCCAGCACTGCCCTAGTAGTTCTGAAGGTGACCGGGACACTGCTACCTGTGGCCTGGAAAGAACTATTAAGTTAACTTTTTCCTTCCTTCCTTCCTTCCTTCCTTCCTTCCTTCCTTCCTTCCTTCCTTCCTCCCTTCCTTCCTCCCTCCCTCCCTCCCTCTCTCCCTCCCTTCCTCCCTTCCTTCCTTCCTTCCTTCCTTCCTCTCTTTCTTTCTTTGTCATGTTCCTCCTTACACATTTCAATATATCTCCAATTCCCTTTTTTTTTTTTTTTATCTAAACCTCACTCTTTCATAAACGCCAATCTAAGCATGGTTTTTCTCAGAGCCCAGTGAGTAAAAGCATCCATGTCCCCCACCTGGAGTCCATGACATCTCCAGCCACAGCCTGTTCTCTATCACCTCCACCCTGTGCTCCAGCAGAGGAGCAGAGGAGGATTCGGGAAGTGGGAGGTCAATTTATGTGTCATTTAAGGGTGTGGAATTTCATTTTCTCCATGGGTGCCCAGCTCCATTAGGCAAGTTGTTAATACTGAAAAGGTTCTAGATTCTTCCATAAGAGCTAAGTCGATAGTAATAAATATCCCCTGCGGTTTTAATTCCCACCCCACCCCCCCTGCAACTTTCTCCCATGCATTTCATCCTCAAGGTTGACCTTCGCAAGAAGAGCAGTAATGCATGTGGCGCTCAGGTAAGGGGTGTACACCTCTCAGCTCCAGGTTCACCCCTGCGGTAGCCTGAGGCAGGGGGATTCTGAGCTGGCTTCTGGTATTGAAGGAGCCGCCCTTGTACCTCAGTGTACACACCACCTTCTCCGTGTGCCAGAACTGGGACAGTAGGGACCAAGGAGCCCAGGGCTTCTGAGCACGGTGACAGTGAGGACCATGAGTGTGAACCAGTACCCACCACGCTTCACCCAGTTGAAAGGCAAGCCCGGTCCTTTGGGAGGAAGCTGGCACGTGGCCTTTCAGTTCCTTAAGAGCTGTCTACTGGCTTCCTCGGGGACTTTCTCACCCAACACGGCTGGCTCCTCTTCTTCCTTTCTACCTCCACTTTACTAACATCACGTGAGAGGCAAATAGCAGTGGGTCTCAGCGAGGAAGAGGTGACACCGGTCATGTGTCACTTTGCGTGAAGTCCCCTCTTCTGCCGGTTCAGCCACCTGTTTAAACCATTTTCAAAAAGTTAATATGTTCAGACTGCATGATCCTTTATGCTGAAAACACTCAGGTAATAGCAAAATACCCAGGAGTCTTAAGAAATGAATGGCAAGGCCACAGGAAACAAGGGAAATATACAGAAATTGATCCCCTTTGGATACACCAGCAATGAGCAATATAGAAGTGGAATTTTTTAAAAAAGATTACATGCATAATAACACCAGAAATAAGTTAAAAAAAAAAAAGAAATGGGTAGCAGGTATGCAAAAATATTCAAAACCTTCCTGAGGGAAATTAAGAACACCAAATAGAGAAATAGTCTACACTTTGGGAATTGAAGGTTCAGTATTACTAACCCAGCAGTTCCCCCAATGCTTTTCTCAGTAGAAACTTAACAGGCTGCTCTTAAAACCCTCGTGGAAATAGAAAGGACTCAGAAGAGGCAAAACCACCCAGAAAGAGGACAAAGTATCATGTTTGTTGATTTCAAGTGTAGGATACTAAAGATCCACAGTAACGGACAGTGTAGCAGTGGGGACAGGACTGGTTATATGGGTTAGCAGGTCAGAGGTGAACGATGTTTATGGTCATCAGTTTCCTCACAACCTCACAATCAGTTGCCACAACCATCCACCAACAATAAGACTACCACGCTACAACCCAAAATGTACTTGGTGGGCAGTGTGCCTCGGGAAAAGAGCCTTCCTTAAGACTTCCCACCCAGTCAGCGAGCTGAGAATGTTAAAGGCTGTGAGCAATGTAAAAGTGTAAGGTTGTGTTTTTGCCAAGTACCTCCGTGGTCGAGAGCATTGGACATGAGAAGGGGGGGGGGGAAGAGCATAAACGTGAAGAGAGTCCCTTGAGGCCATGGAGGAAGCCACTTGGACCGCATCCTCGGACAGGATCGCTACCTCGACCTTTGGTTTCATGATGGGCTTCCCTCTGCCTTGCTCTTACTAGATCCCCTAAGTTGCCATGTGGTGTGCTTTCGCTGTCATTTGATTCTAGAACTTGTTTTTATTTCCTCCCTGATTTCTTCAAGGACCCAACCCTTATTCAGTAGTGTATTGTCCGATCCCCACAAGGGTGTGTATGTTCCAGAACTTCTGCTGCTGTTGGTTGGTAGTCACCTTTCCTTGGGGTCAGGTGGGACGCAAGCGGTGACCTCATCCTCCCTGTATTTGTCGGGGCTCGCTTCGTGGACCCCACAGTCTAAGAGAAAGCTTCATTCTGGGGGAATGTTCTGCGGACATCTGTTATGTCCTTGTGATTGAAGGTGCCATTCCAATGTTTCTAACTCTTGTGGGAATGATCTATCTGTCAGTTAGTGGGACCAGTACATTGAAGTCTCCCAGTACTGTTGTCCTGGGCTCGATCTGTCCTGGTTTTATGAAATTGGTCATGTCTACGTTGCAGTTGTTTGTATTTAAAATCCTAATGGCCTCCTGACGTCTTGCTCCCCTAGTCGGTATCAGTTGCTCTGTGGCTTTCCTCACTAGCTTGGCTTTGATAACCATTTAGTCAGACACTAGAACAGCAAAACCTGCTTGTTTCCTTGGTTCCTTTGCTTAAAATATCTTCTCCGGGTCTTCACCCTGACGTTGGTTGTGCCTGTCTTCTGTGGTGCGGTGAGCTCCCGGGAGACAACAAATGGATGATTGCTGGGTTTGTTTGTTTGTTTGTCTTTGCTTTGTTGTTGCTGATTGTTTTTTAATCCGATCTAGTAGTTTGTGTCTTTTTGTTGGGGGATGAGGCCGGTAATGATCAGAGCTATTATTGACGCTGTTTATCAATTCCTGCCGTTCTGTTGACTTTGCAGTGTATGGCTTCCCCCCTCCTTCCTCTCTTGCTATTATTCTAGTGTGGTTTATTATTTCCTTTGGCCTCATGGGTGGATTTGTTTTCTCTTCACTCCGAAGGATTCCTTCAGGTATCTTCTATGCAGCTGGTTCAGTCGTCCCACATTCCTTTAGCCTATTTTTATCATGGAAAGTTTTTATTTTTCCTTCAATTATAACTGAGAGCTTTGCTGGTCTGAGTAGCCTGGCTTGGCAGCTACTGGCTTTCTGACCTGGAAATTCATCTGTCCAGGCCTTCCTGGCTCTTAAAGTTCCAGCTGAAGAATGTACCATTATTTTTATGGCCCTGCTTTTATATATGACTTGCTGCTTTCGATGCGCTTCCTGCATTCTGTATCGTTAGTACCGTAACTATAATATGTGGAGGGAATGTTCTTTTCTGTTCTCGCGCGTCTGCCATCTCTTTGTCTCACTCTGAGAACTTCGCCGTTATAATTCTTATAAGAATGTTGTCTGTTTTTCTCTATTCTAGTAGATGTATACAGAGAGACAATCAGTATCTACTCTCCATAGGTTTGATGGTCGTACACATGTCGTTAATTCTTTACCGTTTTAGCTGTCTCCTCATTTGAGAGCCCCAGTCCTTCAACCTCGTCTTCCAGCACAGGTGCGCTGCCTGCTCCCTGGGAATCCCAGGAGCCTGCCAGCCTGTTTTCTGCCACCTCACTCTCTTCTGGTCCTGCAGATGGCCAGGCTGAGGTGAGAGGTGATGAGAGGCTCCACAGTGAAGGGCACGCCTTACTTGGAGTTTCAACTCTCTCCTGGACAGCTTCGTTGTCATTTTCTTCAAGACAAGTTCTCTCCAGGTCTCCTTGGCTGCTCTGAAACTCACTCTACAGAGCAGGCTGGCCTTGAACCAACTGAAATCTGCCTTCCTGGGCTTTCTGAGTCCTGGGGTTAAAGGCCTGTGTCGCCATGTCAGGCCATGCACGAGCAGAGCTTCCAGCCAGCCTGTGGTGCGTTCTCAGCTTCCTTGCCTGCTTCCACAAAGGGCTCTATCCAGGCTCACTAATTGTGTTACAGTCCTTGCAGGCTAAACGTTTACTGAGATACTGCCACCGCTTCCTCTCACTGAGTGTCAGTGGTGAGGCTGCTAGTCAGCCATCTTACCCAGAAGTCCCTAGGCATCGGCTCATGTTTAACAACGGGAAATGGACAGCTAAAGACATGACCTGTTTGTTCGAGGCTGCACAGCAGGCAGCACCTCCCAAGTCTTCCTCTAGTCATTTTCTTCTGTCACACGTTGTTTCAGCCGCTGGTTGCCACCTGAGCGTGGGTATTCCCGCATGTGCAAAGCTGTAGGTAGAGAACAGTCACAAGGGCATGAAATAAATCTTCAGTTCTTAGGAAAACCCATCACCAATTTAAAATCCCTGTGGTTTCAGGTGGGCACATACTCCTAAGTGCGAGTATGTCCCTTTGAAATCAGCCAGCTTCGTTTCAACCGGAGCTAAAACTCTTGGCTAAGGGTTTATTTAGCTCCATGGTTACACTGGATTATTCAGCTCACTGTTGCCTTGCACGCATGAGGCCTGTGGGCAGTCCCTTCCTGGTCCCAGTCACTCTTGGGTGCTGGCATTTCTTTTGCACATTGCTAAATAGAAAGTTCCTTTTGAGCTTCCATCAGGGCTGGCTTCCCTGTGACTTGCTCTCTCTGTCCAGAACGGTGTTCAGTATGTCTGATTATGTGCCAGTCACTCCCGAGGTTCAAGGTTACAAGAGTCAGGAGCTCAGCAGTTTCCCAGGCTTAATTCCGCTGTGCTCTGCCAGTGTACCTCATGTTGTAGGTCTTAGTTTGTTCATCTATAAAATGGAAATAAACTACTTACAGAAGTGACCCAGGCACACCAGTAGGAGGCCCAGGCTGCTGCTTGTTGGCATGGAACATGGATCTTTCCCCGGGCCATCTTTGCTATTAATATCCCTGGTCCTTGACCTTTAACCCTTGTTATCTTTTCCCTCCACACCCCTTTCCTGTCAGATTTTTATGTGGGGTGTACACCTTCCTTATAGAGACTTTCCATTCCATTCTTGACTTCCCATATGTCATCGGCAGGGTTTGTGTGGTCTTCACCCCAACCCCCTTTCTCCTTCCTTTCGAAGAAGGTATTGTGCAAAGACAAAATTGGCGGCAATTTCTGAGTTTTAAGTGTTTCTAGTTTTATTTTTATCTCTCTCTCTCTCTCTCTCTCTCTCTCTCTCTCTCTCTCTCTCTCTCTCTCTCTTCCTTCTTGATTCTATTCATTGAAAGGCTTCTCCTAGCCAGGCACAATAGCACACACCTAATCTCAGAACCTGAGATCCTGAGGCAGGAGGATTGCTATGAGTTCTATGCCATTCTAATCCACAGAGTGAGTGAATCTCTGTCTTGAAAACAGAGAGGAAATGGGGTGATGAGGAGGAGGATTGAGAAGAGAGGAAGGGAGGGTGAGAAGCAAGGAGGGAGGTTCTGGAAGGAGGGGTCCCAGCGCAGGCACTGGGCACAGGGGCTTCGGAGCTCGGACATTGGAATTAGATTACCTAGTTCAGGGTCTTAGCAGGCCCCACCTCCTAGTCTCCATTTGCCCACCCCTTAAGAAGAGATAAAATTTATTATTTGTGTATGACTGTGTGAGAGCCTGTGTGTTTGTGTGTGCATTTTGTGTAAGTGCGCACAGAATCCAGAAGACAGCATCAGACCAGGCCCTCCCCCCAGAGCCAACATCACAGGATGCCAGGAACAGAACTTCTGTCTTTTGAAAGAACAACAAGTGCTCTTTAGTTAAAACTCTCAGCTGCAGCTGCCTCCCCTCCTGGGTACCATCTCTTTCATGTGTTGCTTCTGAGAACCAAGACACAGAAGTCACAGTGACAATAATTCTTCCCCAAACCCATTCCATTGGGGCTACGTGAAATGGGAAACCCTGTTACAGTTATCTTGGGCTGACAGAGTGTTCTCCCACCAAGTCCCTGCCCCCACCCCGGAATTCTCAGCTTCTTTTATTGTCATTTAAAAAACTTATTGTTACAGAGTGCTTCAAAAACAGCAAGACTTGGGATAAGGAAACAAAGACTCCTTGTAAAGCCTTTGTTCGCCTAGTGACTCTGTGAGCTGGCATTTCGGCCTGCTTGAGTTTATGTTTCTTACTCAAATGCAAATTTTGAGTTTAGTTTGCTCTCAGCACATAGCTACCTCCCTCTCCTGCCAAGGTTCTGTGGGGGCCACCTGTGGAAAGAGCAGAGCATAAACACCACCCTTGGGATTACCCACTGGCCCTTCCTGTGTCGACTGCAAGGAAGATGAGGAAGAAGAGCCCCAGACAGCAGAATCAGGAAAGGCAACATGTAGATTGTGACCCTACCCAAGACTATGTTCTCAGTTTGAAGTAGAAAAAGATCTGATGAGCTGCTGCTTGGCTCGTTGGTTGATCTACAGGAAGTCTTAGGGAATCGCAGAGCTGTAGACAAGGCTGGGGGGGGGGACAGGGGGCTTCTGCCGCTTCTCTCCTGGGAGGACACAAGTGTCGAGGATGTAGTAGCCATGGCCAATTACACAATGCACCCAGTGACCTCACCACGCATCCAGCCCTCAGGCACTCACTGGGCAAACGTGGGATGAGAGGCAGATCCAGGTCATCGGTTTGCTCAAACCAGCGTTCGGCCAAAGCTGCCAGGCACTGGGGATTTTGATTCCCAGAAATCCAACTTGGAGACAAGAGGCAGGAGGGGGCGGGGTGTGGAGGGAATGGTTACAGATGAAAAAATCTAGTAAAGATGTTCAGAAACACTGCTCATGATTGCAATGGAATCCGTCTGTCCTTCTAGATGTCCCTAATTCCGTGGGTTAGGTCACACTGAATAACCCTGCAACCACTTAAAAAACGATAAGCTCAAATAAAAGTGTTCTCCCCATTTATCTGCACTTGCTTTTCTTTTTTTTTTTTTTAAAGATTTATTTATTTATTTATATGTAAGTACACTGTAGCTGTCTTCAGACACTCCAGAAGAGGGGGTCAGATCTTGTTATGGATGGTTATGAGCCACCATGTGGTTGCTGGGATTTGAACTCCGGACCTTCGGAAGAGCAGTCGGGTGCTCTTACCCACTGAGCCATCTCACCAGCCCTGCACTTGCTTTTCTTTTGGCCAGAAGAATCTTCTGCCTCAGCAGGGGCCTCTTATGTCACTCAGGGATGAGCCTCTTCGTGTACCTTGTTTAAGCATCAACATGACTAGCCAATACAGCACAGTCACGGGATTGGAGGAGGTCAGCGCTCACTCACGGCCTCTGCAGAGATAAGCAAATCTGAGAGGCAGTTCACCCTTGACTATCTGCCCCCACACCTATCCCTTGTGGCAGTCTCCAGCCCCTGTGTTTGGCCTGGGCCGCCGGCCTGCCTCTCGTACCTGCCTGCTTAAGGCAGCATCTGGATTATTTTTGAAGCCAGCAAGCAAGAGTTGTTGGATGTTCAGAATGCAGGTGAAGGCGCTTCTGGTTAGTATGTGAGGTCTCCTTATCACTTTCCACTCAGGGTTGGACATTTGCAGCCTTACCATCTAAAGGGAGCAAATATGCAGAATAAACTGAGTGGGGATCACTCCGTGTTGCCTTCCCTTGTTTGTTTGCCTTTGTTTTGAGACAGAGTTTCACTATGTAACCCTTAGTGGTCTGGAACTTGCTTTGTAGACCAGACTGGCTTCAAACTGACAAGAGATTTCCCTGCTCTGCCTCCTGAGTGCTGGGACTAAANGCATGTGCCACCACCCCACCCACCGGCATATTCTATATTTTATGAATGAATACAAGAGCATCTCTTGGTCTCAGAATTACTCACTATTGGAAGTTGAGAGAAGGGCCACTTGGTCCAACATATATTTTCTCTGAAGAACATAGTGGTTTATTACAGAAGTGTATTTCCAGTCCCCCTGGAACTGAAGTTAACAAAATGGATAACCAGTGCAGCCCCTCCTGCTCCAGTCATGACGTGCAAAGTCACACAGGCTGGCTTCTTCGTGAGCTTTGTGCGGACAGCGCAGGAGCCTGCTATACTGGAACAGCATTGCTGACCACAAACATCATGATACCCGCTGTAGCTTGTAGTGGGTCTCAGAGTCACCGTGGCCCAGGTGACCACACAGTCACTGTGACTGAGAGACTTTTGGAGGGAGACGGGCAAAGCCAGTATGACCGATGGTGCCCTCTCATGCTAGGCACACAAAGAAGGCTTTGCCTCGCAAGTCCCTGAAGGCCACTGTGGTGGAGGATTCAGAGCCAGAAGACCTTGGGCGGACCGGGGTCCCTCCACCCTCTCACTGGTGTCTACCTGGTGTTCATCCCCGGGACCCAAGGAGTCGTGGATGGCCCTGCCAGTCTTACAGTCAGACTGAAGGTCTGCTTGTTTGCTTCTGTAATGCTTTGCTCTTCATTCTGTTTATTATTATTATTATTATTATTATTATTATTATTTGAAAAATTAGTTTGTTTTATTGTCTCTGACTCCTCCCTGCCAGTGTTGTGGTGCCCAGTGTCTCAGAGGGGTCCTTTCAGTCAGTTTATGGAAACTGAGTTTTCCTTAAAATGGTTCCTGCAGACGGGATGGAGTAGAGCTCAGTGCTGGAGCCTGTGCTTAGCATGGGCAGGGTCCTGGGCTTCATCTCAAGGGGCTTAGCTCTGAGGACGGGGTCTAGCTCAATGGTACAGCACCTGTCCAGCGCACCTGAAGACCGGGGTGTGATTCTCAGAATGACAAAGAAAAAGCATGCTAGAGAAAATGTCAGTATCTGAAACTGTAACGGTTACCTCCCTGTCACCCATCAGGATCCATCATGTGGGGTTTTAGGTTCTCCTGCTTGCCTGTCGGGGGAATCGGGGCTGCCACTCAGTTTCCTCAGCACAGGGCCGGCGTTCCTGAGTGTCCTGTCAGTACCTTGCCCCCATTCATTCTTCAGTTAAATACCCCTTGCTGTCCTGCCAGGAGTACAGTGCTGTGGAGGGCTGGGGATGTGAGACGAGCCAGCTAGACAAAGGCTCCTGCTGAAGACAAGATGGAAGGCAGGGTTGAGAGCCAGGGAGTGTGCTGTGGTCTCCCTGTGGGACTTGCTGGCACATGGATGGGCTTGCTCCATCCAGTCAGCCTGCCTCTCCCTACAAGCCACGGGCCATGTGTCATGAGTGTCCCGCTAGATTCCTAAAGCTGTGCTTGGAAATTCGAAACAGGACACAAACTGAGGACTAAGCAGTAAACGTGAAAGCCGGCAAGACGACTGATGTCTGGGGTTCTCTGAGACCCACAGCAATGCTCTCCTCACTGGCAGATTGCATTCCCCTCCCACCCCTGGCTACAGTTCCTTTCATTTCTTGTATCCTTTTCACTAAATTGAAGTATTAATATACATGTTATGCACTTAAGCAAAAACTCATAGATATTCAGGCAGTTTCTCCATCTTACTAGATAGATTCTTAGCAATCATATTAAGAATGCCCAATGGAGAAAAACGAACAATTTTCTCCCTATGGACCTTACCAAGTATCTTGCAGTTCACGATTTCAGTCACTAGGTGGCGACAGTAATTAGCAAGGCAAGTGGTTCTTCTGACTCACGCCGGCAGGAAGAGACTGGAGACCTAAAATAGTTTAACTGAGTGATGTGAGCTTCTGGTTTCCAGTATTGACAAATACTTCCTTTCATGTACAAAATTCTAAAGTTAGACAGGAGGAAAAATAAGAGTAGGACCATCTCATAAAAAGTAAAGCCATGGAAGCTTGCCCTGTCTGTTCCTACTTCTGCCTGTTTTACGTCTAAAACGAAGACTCTGAAGTAATTTCTGAGCTTGTAGGCAGACTGCTGTGTCTGCGGCTGCGCTCTAAACCCCACCCGGTGGGGACAGAGCTGCTTGGAGTTCTGTGAAACAGGCCGAGTTTGTTTGTTTTTATGTTAAATAGAAGCAAACGATGCTCCCAGGATAGAGAGCCCAGCTACCATGCTATTCGACAAGAAAGAATTTGTCAAGAGTTTGGTCAGATAGAGGTCCCACTGTTTTCTTCTGGGTGATTTCTGTTCTGTAGAAACGGGAGCAATGTTTTCCTAACTCATGATAGGACTCGCTAAAGAACCTGGGAAGAGGGCGGGATATACATTTGTAAAGAATCTCCCTTCCTCTGTGAATACCTGTCCCAGGCGTGGGTCCTCAGATTCTCCACTGGCTAATGACATTTTATTGTCTATGGAAATCATTAACCTCCCTGAGAGACTCAGCCTCATTCCTTTGACAACTGAAGCTGCCTATATCGCAGTGATGCATTCCTCCATACACATTGGTAGCCACCAGTTAATCAGATGTCTTTGTACTGATGCTTTCTTTAATAAGAGGCATTTGGTGACCATGGAGGGGCAGTCCTAGCATACAAAGGTTTAAACCCAGCCCAAGGGACTCTGATTACCATCCGCAGCCCACACCCGGTGCAGAGTCTGGCTGAATGCTATCGCTTTTCTAGATTAGATGGAAGAATTAGGGAGACATTTTTTAGGGTACCTATGGTCTGGTTTTGGTGACAGTTCACACAGTGGGAACTAGAAAATGCCGCGTTGGCCTAATACTGATAACAGAAAGTATTTGAGAAGGCAGCACTATATTTACAATTTTAGTAAACTATCTTTTATTCATTTACTGTTCATGTCATAAATGTAAACAACGTGTCATAATTACCTCCACCACCAAT
This sequence comes from Mus pahari, assembly GCF_900095145.1. Lineage (NCBI taxonomy): Eukaryota > Metazoa > Chordata > Mammalia > Rodentia > Muridae > Mus > Mus pahari. The sequence continues at coordinate 52,230,453 of NC_034607.1, forward strand.
GACCCATTCCCCACCAGCACCCTGACACGTCCTCTCCCCCACTTCGTGTACCTTCTTGAAAGATTTATTTATGTTGCGTGTGTGAGTGTTTTGCCTGCATGTGTGTCTGTGCATAACATGTATGTATGGTCCCTGCAGAGGTCAGAATAGGGTGTGGGATTCCCTGGAAATGGAGTGGTTACAGATGCTTGTGAGTCACCTTGTGGGTTCTGCGATACGATCCCAAGCCCCCTGCAGTAGCTACAAGGGTGGCTAAGCACCGGGCAGTCCCTTCAGTGCCTCCTCTGGCTTTGTTGCTGTTGTGGTCCACCAGTTCAGGTTCTTTGTGGGGGCTCCTTAGTGTGACACAATGCTCTCCTTCATCCTTGAGTGTGTCTCTGTCGTGGCTCAGGCTGTGAACATTGCCATTGCCCATGAGTATGGGGAATAAGGGCTGGGCGGGGCCAGTGCTGTTGTTACTGAAACCTTCAGCTGTACTCTTCGTTTTCAACCAGAATATGAAGGAGGGGGACGGTGACCTACTTTCCAAACTTGCAAGATCATGCTTGAATCTATGTGACCCTTAGACATTCTTGACCTTTCCACATTTTTTAATCTAAATTCTGCCCGACTTCAGAGCTGGGATTCGCTGTTTTATGATAGCAATTCTTCAAATTGTTCCTATTCAATAGGTTTTTAAAAACAGAGATCAGTGGTGGTGTTATAGTCCTGAACGATATAGAAATAAGTAATAATCAGTGAGCTCAGTCTGTGGTGCCACCAGAGAGGCTCGGCTGGTGTGGCCAAGCCTGGATTCTATCCACACTACCACACACTTCCCACCCCCCACCCAATTTTTAAAGGTGTCTATTAAGAAAGAAAAATGGGAGAGATGGCTGTTTGAACCCTGCACCTTGAAAGAATGCTGTCTCTCTAGTGTGCTTTGGTCATATGGAAGTGGCTATCTCTGAAAGTCCTCTGAGGATCTTAGCCCAAAACAGTAGTTTAGTCTGTCTTGTTTTCTCACATTCTTTTGAAATTCCTTATTTCCCAACAAGGGGGAAGCAGGTGTCACTTGGGCAACCACCTTCTGAGACTCCCCTAAGAGCACGCAGTCACCTCTCCTGTCCTCTTAGGCTCCTGGGTTGGAAGGTGAGCATTGCCAAGCCAGTGAAAGCCTTGCCTAATTCTGTCCATCTGCGTGTGAGGACCACGCAGTTCAGGGCATGCGTGCTGTAACTGTAACTACATTTTCGAGAAAGAGCTTTTCAGATGTCAGCAGAATTCCTTTTCTTTTCCCACTCCAGAATTAGATACTTCTGCTGGGTCTTTATCGTCAAGGTCAAGATCTTGTTTTGTGGAGTGTTTTTGAGACAAGAGTTTCAATATGTAGCCTGGCTGGCCAGGAACTCATCTCAGTCTCTACCGCTGGGATGCTGGAATTAAAGGTGTGTGCCACCTCACTTTCCATCCTGCTTTTATTGATGAGCACATAAAGTCAAGATAATGCCTCTGGCCTCCTGGAGTTTCCAGTTTCTAAGTGTGTGTGTGTGTGTGTGTGTGTGTGTGTGTGTGTGTGTGTGTGTGTGGTCTTTGGAGGCCAGAAGACAGCTTCAGATTTCCTGGAGCTGGGTTATAGGGCAGCAGTGAGCTTCCTCTCATAGATGTGGATGCGGATGCAGATGTGGATGCGGATGAAGATGTGGATGCAGATGAAGATGTGGATGCAGATGCAGATGCAGATGCAGGTGTAGATATTGATGTTGGGAACTAAACTCAGGCCCTCTAAAAGAGGAGCAAGTGCTCTTAATCCCTGAGCCATCTCTCCAGCCCTTGAAGTATCAGAAACATTGGTGAAGGCAAGCAAGAAAGAAAAGAGAAATTAAACTATTTCCAACGGGAAAGTTACCATAAAATAGCTGTGTTGTATTTCCAGTCCATAAGTAATCATAGACATTGTAAGTTCCATTCCTGGTTCCAGGAGCATACTGAATGGTTCTTTAGCTGGCCATACCGTCTTCTGAAAAGCTTGCTTGCTCTTGCCTTAAGCAGCTGGAGCTGGTAGCCTTGAGTGTGCCATTTAGGGCTGCCCTTCCTCTTAAGAGTGTGCCTTCCTTCTTGTCAGCCCTTCTGCAAAAGCCCAGTGTCCCTCCGGGTTCTGCTGCTGCGTAGCGTTCCAAAGGGCTAGGTGATGGAGATCCAGCCTTCATGCAGACCTTGGTCTTTCTCTGGGAGAGAAGAGGGTGGCAGGCTCTGACCTAGAAGGGGGTACATACAAGAGGGGAGAGACTTCCAGGCTGTTGAATGATGAGATGAAACCTGTAACATTGGGGAAGCAGAAGCGGAAGTCTCTGTGACTTCCTTTCCTTTGCCTTGCTGGATCTGTGTCCCTTTGCCAACACACCCATGGGGATGCCTGCTTAGCGACAGTCACCTCCAGTCACGAAGGGCTGGGAGCCACGTATGTGAGATTCACCCTCCACCCCTCCCTCCCTTTCTCCTCAGACAAGGAAGGATAGAACCGGTCAGGGCATTTTGGCATTTGGACTTTGCAGCTTTGCAGTTACCAGGGGAAGAGGCCAGGGGGCCATCAGCTTCAGCTCAGAACTCCAGACGTACACTCATCCGGCAACCTCATATCACCCGTTACATCGTGTTCAAATGAATTGTGAAAATAAGTTATCGCTGCTGCGCCGGGGTGCAGTTTATGGACCCATCTGTCTCTGCCTCTCATAAATTTCCCTTCCAGATGACCACAGCACGGCAGAAGTTTCTGTCTGTGCTGGTAAGCTGCAGGCAACTGTTGTCACTGGCTGACCTCTGGTTATAAGTCCGTGGGAACCGCATTGCAGGCTTCATTGATGGGGTGGGATAGTTAGTTCTGCGGCGAGGTCTGTCTCAGGGTTAGAGGGAAGTGCTTGCGGATATTTGTTTCAGTCTGTGCCTTTGGTATTTTGACCAAGTTGGCAGTGTTTTATCTCATCCAAACAGAGAGAGATACATGACAAAGGACAACTGCTGTTGGCTGACTCCGGTTCTGTGGATGGATTCAAAGAAGCGGTGTTGCTTCTATACATGGTCAGGAGTTAGAACTGCTATAAACTGCTTCCGGGTAGATGTGATTAAAAATAATAAAAAGATGAGTAATTTTTAATTACCTTGCTTGCAAAATAGTTGGATGTTACTGAAGTGCTCAAGAATGCAGCCTCTTAAAGTATTTTAAAAAATGTATCATTCAAGCAGTAGATTTCTTTCAAAAGATAAATCCCCAGTTGGTCCTTAATACCCCCAGGATTAACACTGCCAGGACATGGAGCAGTGCGGTAAGACATGTATGTAGCGTAAGTGAAGGCCCTGGTTCATCCACCATCACACACGGAGAAGGGGGGGGCTATATCATCAAACTGTTCTGGAATCGGTGCTGAGTAACTGCTGTGCACTGTGTAGTGAGCCTCTGTTCCTTGGAACAGTTTGGCTCTCGTGGTTTGGTGTGGTGGGAGGAGTGGTGCTTAAAGCATCCATTTAAAGCGGAGAGAAACAGCCTGGGGTGGCATCTGAGAGCCCTCGCTGCCAGCTCTGAAGAGACCGAGCCCCAGGCAGTGAGTTGTCTTCGTTGGCCTTGGGCTTTGCTGCCTGGAAATCTTCTTTGTCCTTTCTCCCTGCTCTGTGGTTGGGGTTTGGGCCTGGCCTACACAGGAAATCCCAAGCATAGATATGACCTGGCACTCTGAGAGAAAACTGTGGAACGGGCGGGATGAGCTTCGGAGGCATTCAGCTGGCACCTAGCATAGGCTCACACGATGCCTGCTGAAGACTGGTATTTACAAGCCGTATTCAAAACTTCCAGTTAGTCTAAAGCAACTCGTGGAGGTCCAAGGTAAAGGGTTTGATCATCTCTAAGAAACCGGTTAACTTGATCAGCACTTAGCCAGCCTCCTGACATGGTAGACTAACAGTGCTCTTCAAGGTAAAGGGAACAGTAAAAGTCGTATGCATGGGAAGTAAGCCAGCGTTCCACATTAAATGCTCCCAGGTCAGTGTTGCACAAGAACACACCCTAATTACATAATTTGAAGCTTTAAGGGAGAGTTTCCAGACTGGCTTGGCAATCCCACCCTTATCTGAGGAAGAACGCAGCAGACAATGGAAAACCCTTGAGTGGTTGGCCTCCCACTCTGCACTGTTGATGGGTAGGTAGCGTGTTGCTCTGATAGAACACACTGACCGAAAGTAACATGAGGAGAAAGGGGTTTGTTTCAGCTGATAGGTCACAGCCCATCACTCAGGGAAGCCAAGGCAGGGACTGGAGCAAGGCCCTTGGAAGGATGCCTCTTTTTTGTTTTGTTTTGTTTTTCAAGACAGGGTTTCTCTGTGTAGCCCTGGCTGTCCTGGAACTCACTCTGTAGACCAGGCTGGCCTTGAACTCAGAAATCCGCCTGCCTCTGCCTCCCAAGTGCTGGGATCAAAGGTGTGAGCTACCACTGCCCATATTTCTTATTGTCTTGCTTCCCTTCAGTTGCCTTTCATATTTAGTCCAAGCCCACCTACCTAGGGATGGCACCACCCACAGTGGGTAAAACCCATCTACATAAATTAGCAATGAAGAAAATGGCTTGTAGATATGCCCACAGGTCAGTCTGATGGGCCAAATCCCTCTATTGAGATTCCCTCATCCCCCGTGTATTACGTTGACAATAAAACTAACCAGGACATGTAGGAGCAGCCATTGGGATTTAAAAAAAGAAAGGTCATGCAAAACCTAACTTAGTCCAAATGGAGACGGAAGAGAAGGCATTAGGACTCAGTCATGGACTGTAAGCATGCCATTCTGCTAATAAAGGCTTCAGAAAGGCAGACCAGGGGCTCTTGGGAGTCAAGATCTTAATATGTTGCTGTATTGAGTGTCTAGAAAATGGTGTCCATTCACATCGGTAGCTCAGTATCAGCTATGTGGAGTAAAGATATGGTAAACACATCTATTGGGTAATTGTTTATAGGTTGAATGTTTCACACAAGGACTTAAGAACTGTGAAAACCCATTTGGAATAGAGGCAAAAACAAAACAAAACAAAACAAAAATCCACCACCAAACTAAATAACAATCTCTGACTTCAGAATGTAAGGTGTGACATAAGGTTGGCAGGTACCAAGTGGGCTTAATAATCAGACGGGAAGTTAAGGTCTCTCCATTAGTTCAGAATAGGGCTGCCTTCATTTGAAACTAACCGCACCAAGAAGAGAATGGGAAGCCTGTGTAGAGAAGGGCATGGCGTGCTCTGCGGGGGGCCTTGAGAAGCACCCATTGTAACCAGTAGTGGTGATTTGGGTGTCAGCTCCCACTGGGAGGTGGGGGTGATCAGACTGAATTTAAGTGAAAGTTTTAGGTCAACATACAAAGTAATGAATGTCATTGTGGCCTCGTCATAGATTTCTGTCATTGTGCTCTGGTCTCATTCATTCCCCTCCCCCACTTCCTCCTCCGTACCCCCTTCCCTCAGATTGCAATCTAGTTTACCCGAGGACTCGAGGAAATGCATGGTAACTTACACCAAGTGGGAGCTCTCCTGGAGAACATAGCACTGGCGGGGAGCTGGGTAGAGAGGCGGGGTTTTAGGGTTCAATCTAGACATATGGACTGGGGTTTGGATTTAGTTTCCAGGAATCTGCTTTTGGACAGTTCCCATTTGAGTTTTCTATGTACTGGAGTCTGGAAAGCACCGTGGTTGATTCATTGATTGGACTTTGTTGGCTCTCAGTGACAGCAGAAATGGAGAGCCAGCAGGGGAGTCTCCCAGGGAGGGTGGCTTTGACCTGACAGCCTCCTCCAGCTTTTTACATACCACATGCAGTGTGAGATCTCTCCATTCCGCCCATCACAGACAGCTGAGGGAGCCCTGTCACTCTTGCCAGTGGTAGTCTCTGAAAGGTGACCAGAGGTCCTGAGTGGATATGGACAGGCCATGCGATTATGGTGTACTTTTCTACAAGGAGGGTGTTGAGTTTTGTTGTTGTTGTTCTTTTGTTCTGTTTTATGTTTAGTATGCGTTTTATAGGAAGATATTGAAATCCAACAAAAATAGACACCTATAATTGTGTTTATAAGTTAAAATATAAAATATATATTTATGCTTCATGACCTCCTAAAAATCAACTTTCCCTGTCTTAAAGCATTCTCTTTTTTTGTAGCATTTGTCATAAAATTTAGACTTCTCTAGATACCCATGATACAGCTATAAAAATGGTGTGAGTGGAATAAAATAACTTAATGTCGAGCCCGAGACACACACTCCTGATGTCTGCAGCCGCACATGTTCATTTTGGATATTTAATTGTATAACCTTTATTGACAGTTCTGTGGAGCGGCGTGGAGGGTGACTCCTAGGATGAGGGCAGAGCTGAGAGGCACTGAACAGAGGCCTGCAGCCCTGGCTGATCTGCTTACTTGGCGCCCTGGCCTTAGGCATATCAACCAACTCCTTTGTTTTTTGGGGGTAAAATGTTAAAATGTAGATTTTTTTAACACCTCTAGTTGGTAGATGTTCATCTTTGCTCATTAACCATTTTTCCACTTGCCTGGAGTTAGAAAAACCCAAGGTAGGAAAAACCCCCTCAAAGACGACTTCCTTCCAAACAGGGGCGCCTCTCCTTTGTTGGCAAACTACAGGACATGCAGGACATGCAGGACATGCAGGAATGTGCATGTCTCGGTGGTTTGCTGCGAATGGACTGCGCAGACCCTAATCATTTGAACTACATTGCCCTCTTAAGTTCCACCTTCCCCTCTGGAGTCTTTCTAGTAACTAGTAAAATCGAACCTTTAGTGTGGACTCTTACCACACCGGAGCCTGTCATTCTTCCAAGTAGACATTTTGAAAAACCTTCCTTAAATACAAGCTAACAGCCTTGAACGTGGTCTATCCCCAAGCCTCAGGCAGCTACAGAGTGACCCACTGGGAGAGAGAATTCAGAACGTTGATTTTCCTGTTCTGCTTTTAATGACCAGGCATCTACCATAAAGATAACGTAATAGTCTCTTTCAGTACTTACAGCTGAGTCTGTTTCACAGGTGGGGAAATGGGTACTGCAGTTTGCCAAGTTCCTATCAGTCAGGATATAGCTAAATAGGCCTTGAACCCCAGTAGTCGGTAGCCGGAAGAGGATTTCAACCACTGCACTGTATAGGTAGAGATGAGCGTGGAGAAAAACTGTCAGGAAAAACAAATGGAGAATTCTGGTGAAGAGAAGGCTGCCAACAGGTATGGACTACAGTCAGATCATAGGTTGCTTATTTAAGTTTCCATTCTCCCCACCCCCCACCCCCACACACCAACTCACAACACTAACAGACCTGCTAGAGAATGGAGTTCTGCCCTGACAGGCCAGCCTCCTATATGAATTGTCAACCTGGAGTCCCACCAAAGTTTCACCCCATCCTGAAACTCTCACCTGCTCGGTCTACACCTCCCCTCTCCAGATAGCTAGGAACAAAAGGCCTGTGGACAAATTAAACACAGGCTGTTTTTGTTCTGTTTCTGTAAGCACCCATGCCCGCTTAATGCAGACACCTGATGCTGACTGCGTATATTTTAAACAAACACATATGGGAGTCCAGCAACGCCTTCCACCGGTGCAGGCACGGTTCCGGCTCTCTGCGGACGTTCTGTGCTATTACACCAAACACTTACAGCTGCTTCTTACTGCACTGCTCACTGCTGTGAGCAAACCTGGGTGGAAATACCGTGCTCAGCAAACTCCATTGCTCAAAAGTCCCGGTTCACGCTCTGCCTGCCATTTAATGAACGTATTAGTGAAGAGTCAAGGAAATGCCCTCCTGTACGCACACAGCCAACAGCCTTGCCCCTTGGATGCTAAAACAATGTCACAAAGCATTCAGAGCCCACAGGACTGAGTTGCGTGCGCACATTCATGTAGTCTGTCCGACTTGCCAGTCCCCCCGCATTAGTGCATTTTAATTTCAGCTCTGTCCAAGCAGACACGACGTGAGAGGGGGACTGAGCAGAGCCGAGATGTCAGTTTTACTTCCTCACGTTTATGAAGAGGCTTCTTTGCTTCTTTGGTTTGAGGCAGCCGTGCAAATGAATCCAACAGCTCTGTCTACAGCACGGGGAGGGCAATCCGGAGGATGAGGGACGCAGTTAACGTCAAAGCACAGCTATCAAGCCTTGGGAGGAACTTCAGGCTTTCGATTTGATTTCCGTGACCTTACAGTTGCAGAAACACAACACACAATGATATCAGTTACACTGCAAGTGCTTTATGGAAGGCACCACTGGGATGGGTTGGGTGAGCCCAGTAGAGTGTTAAGCACCGTGCAGGCGATACTGGAGCTTCAGGGACAAAGCCCGGCCTGTGGTGGCAGGGTTTGGCCACCAGTCCCCAGTACGCCGATTAAAGAGAGACGTTATGATAAGACAACAGAACCAGGAGATGTATTTGATGTGGCCACAGTGGGAAGTGAATCAGGTAAAGGGTCCATGTGTTCAGGTGTACCGTCATGGGATTTAAGTTTAGAAAGAGGGCCACGGGATGCACTGGCAGTCCTGGTGGAGGACGTGGTCCTGGCTGTTGGCTGCCTGTCTTAGCTACGGTTTGTCTCGTAAGGTGGGCTCATACGTGGTCAGAATGGTTCGGAATCTCCTGTAGACTTGCATCCTTTCCCAGCACAGGACTCTTGAGGTAATTTTACTGATTTGGCGTCTAATGTCTTATTGTCTAGTGACATATGTGCCTCTCTATGAAATAGCCTCTCTCCTACTGGTGTGGTGGTAGGGATACAACCAGATGCAGGCAACACATCTCTGGCAATTCTAGAAGACGTCCCTTACTGTAGAAAGTGTCCCTTTTGAGGGCAGCGCCTGTCTGTCACTACATTGGGTTAGAAGAACACTGCATACCATACCACACTGTCCACGGATGTACCTTCTAGCTGAACTCACTAAGACACGAAGTTATCAGAGGAGAAAACAGAAAATAAAATGCAGTATGATCACCAACTCTTGATGTTAGAAGGGGCCTGTCACCTGCTTAGTCAACTGGTTGCCAGCCATTACTAGTCACGAGGAGCTACCTGGAGGCGCTGGACATAAAGGCATCTTCCAGTGGCCACTGCGGAGTTGAACCCTGCTAGAGAGGTCTGATCTGGTGACCTGCACGCTTGACAATGCCCCCAAGGATCTCCAACACTTAGGCAGCTCATCTAGTCCAACCTCTCTCTCTCTCTCCATGAGAGAGAATAGGCCTCAAGTATGGTTATCCAGCCTCTGTGTTGGAAGGAACTCAGTGTAGAACAAAGAGGAGGGACTCACTGCTGACAGTGTTGGCGCTCTAAGGAGCCCTCTGTCTGCTATAACAAAAGAGACCTTGATTACTCTCTGTTCTGCCCATTGGTCTCAGCATGGCTTGGTAACACAGACAGACTCTCCTTGCAGCATGGACTCTTTCCAGTGATTTAAGACAGTTCCCCTTCAGTGGGTCCTTTTGTCTAATGGTCTGTGCCTTTATTCAGTTCAGATGGTCAACCCCTAAAAATAGAATCCACCGAAGCTTGCCATTGCCACGCTGTTCCTTGTAAGCCATAGCTTCTCTTTGCCCTCCCCTTTGCCTTCCTCTGTATGAACTCAAGTCTGTCAGTGTCAAATGTGGTACCCAGAATGGGTGCCTCACTGACAAGCTGCAGTTGCAGAATCCAACAGGGACAACAGGCATAATCTGCATTATTGTCTGTGGCGTGCTTCTCTTTAGACATCTCCAAGAGTACTGTAAGGCCAAACTAGCGATGACAGAATGCTCTGTGGCAGGTCAGGAGTGAAAGGGTTTGTGTGGTTAGTCTGACCGGATGTGAGCAAGTGCTTGGTGGGTGTGTACTGTCAGAATGAAAAGAGATAGCAGCCTTATGGCATTCTAGGTTGATAAACATTCTATAGAATATTCAGATAAGAGACCACAGTGTGTGTGTGTGTGTGTGTGTGTGTGTGTGTCTGCCAGTGTGCGAATGTGTGCTTTCATGTGTATGTGTGTGTGGTGGTGGGGTCTCTAAGGTGAGCAGACAATTGCTGTGTTATGATTCCCACAGGTAGTCAGCTCTGACTGTCACACTAAGCCAGGTAGGCGTGAGGAGGCCGCCTTCCCCCTCTTTCCATTGTGATCAACACAACTACTGCCATCTAAGCAGGTCATAGCTCCTTCCCATAACTGAAAGGAAAGATTAGGATGCCTTCTTTATTTGGGGTCAGCTTCCCAGCCTTGCCTGTCTGTAAAAACAGCTGTGAGCTGTTGAGAGCTCAGCTCTAAACAGGACATCACAGATAAGACTCGGGGAGCATTGCAGAAGATGGGGCAGAAACATTTCTGTCATAAGAGGGAGAGGGAGCTGGCAACATTGCAGAATTTTGTCTTCTGGACACGATCTAGCCATTGCATGCTTGAACCCTGAGCAGTTCTGATTACCTGCACAACTTTGGTGCCATCAACATCCTGTCATGGAGCAGGGACCAGCTCACAGTGCCCTACCCCACCATGAAGCAGTTCATGGTTGGTGGAGAAGAGACCTTCCCCCCCCCCCAATGGTGTATCCGTTGGTAAACTGACCATATTCCTGTAAATAATCCCTCACCCGAGCTGTGGCGAACAACCCTGAAAAGAACAAATAGGATCAATGGGAGTTGGGGAAGTGAGATACACTATGTGCATTATGCATATGTCATAACCAAACCCACGGCATATCATTAGCTAATCTACACGATGTAGACTTCATAGAGGGGAAAATGGGCACAAGAACTTACACATTCCTAGGGAAGGAGTGTGGGGTGTTGAAAGCTGGTTGTGAGTACCCAACTGACTAGTCAGTAAGTAGTCCTAAACCAGAGATGATAGCAAGTGAGGTTTTTTTTTTTTTTTTTTGAGGGGAGGAGGGTTACCTTTCTCTGAGCTGATGGGGCTCCTCTAATTGTCTGTGTTAAGCTAGCAGGATTAAGATAGAGAAAGCTGCGACAATAGGCAATAAAACGGTAGGGGACTGATGGCAGTCCAAGCTGCAGCTCTGTTGACAGTGGTATTCATCGTGAAAGCCTCCGGGAACCCGGGACTCCAGCGTGACTTCTCTGTCTATGACATCTTCTGTTGACAGAGATGATAAGATAGCTCTGAGTTTCTGGGATTATAGCTAGTATCAGGCTCCTGACCAGCTCCAGCTCTGTGTGGGGACCATTGCTAGCATCACTGCCCTGGAGGCTGGGGATACTCATTCAGTACTACGGTATCATGCTACGTAGCCTGAGGCTCTACAGGTATGAATTCATAAGAAGGGGTGCCTTGAGCACCAGCTCTGGCCACTTATGTGCTGATGGAACCCAGGAAGGCATACGTGAGCAGATGAGGTGGATGTTGCTTTCTTGGGAGATAGCCTAAGCGCATGGTCAGAGTGCTGGTGGGGGGGCACGCTTGCTGGCAGACCTTGGCTGAGCTGAGGAAATGAAGTCAGAGCAACCCTTCCTTCTCTTCTTCTGTTCGGGAAGACTTTTTAAAAGCATCCCACAATTGCCTCACTTTGGCTTCAGATGGTTGATGACTGACTCCCATGAGTTCCAGCGCGGCCACGCCCCTTTTCCCCTTTTCTGCTTAATTCTTGGTGACATCTAAGAACGAGTGTGTCTGTGTCGCCATCTTGTGCAGCATGCATAGCTCCAGATTCTAAGGCTCCAGACTTCCTGCAGAACATGGAATGTCTGCAAGCTGTGTTGGTCTCCTCGTTGAGGACGTGACACGGGGAGCATGTGGAAGATTCACTGCTTTCCTGGGGTCCAAGTGAGTAGCTGAAGACAGAGAATATCGGCCAGATGCCATGCCTCCCAGGGCCAATTAATGGAGAAGGCTCCAGTGGGGTGGAACCAGGAAGAAGCCAGGATGCTGGGAGGAGGCAGTTCAACTGGGGCATGATGCTAATCAAACAATGGAGGAAAAGCGAGCGCTTCCGTGAATCAGCTCCACTGTGTCCCTTCATGGATGGACAACCTCTCTCCATCATCTGCCATCCGAAGAGGAAGCTGGGGCCAAGGTTACTCCCTTCCTGTCTGACCGAAGGCAGCCTTGCTCCTGGAAGCTATATCTCTGGTGCCCCGCTCTGCTGAGGTGTTTGGGCCTGGTTCATATGGATCATGATAGCCTCAGAGAAGGGCCATTTCTGTGGGTGTTGATGGTCTCTGTGAACAGAATGTGTCCTCCTCTGGATGGCACTTCCACCTTCTCTTCTTCCACCTCCCACACCCAGGCTAAAGTATAGGTGGCCAGGAGACAGTAATTTGAGGTTGGTCTTGGGGCTAAATGTCATGCTGAATGAAGGAGAAAAGCCCTTGGGTTTTATTACGCGAGACGGTTTTACCTTACTGTAGATTCCTTTGAATTTGAACTCGTGCCACCCTGTTTAGGTTAAATAATCAGAATTTTAATCAATTGTAAACAATGCTATATCCAAAAACATGGACGAAATTTGGGAATGTTACGATAAGTCTAATAAAGACAATATAGAAGAAGAATACTAAGTGATACATTTATTTGATAAATCCGGGCTACGCAAACTACTAAAAGTGGAGAAAAGGATGGCGGTTGCCAGGGACCAGGGGAGACAGAACCGGGAGTTGGTTTCAGCAGTGTAAGAGGATAACATCCAAGAGCTTTTCTTTTCTGTGTAGTAGAGTCCCCTCAGACGCTGCGTTACACACTTCAGATCTGCCAGAGGGAGTGGTTCTTAAACACATACACACACTAAAGTTAATATAACATTTACGACAGTGGAAGTGGGGAAAGACAGAATAATGCCTTTTAAAGATTATTAATTTTGTCTCTGTATTTTAGAGATAGGGCCTCACGTGGCTCAGACTTGCTTAAACTCATAATGTGGCCAAGGCCGGTTTGAACCGGATCCTCCTGCCTCCACCTCCCAGGGCTGGGATTACAGGTGTGCATTGCCGTATTGGCCTGAAGGGAGAGCAACAGCAAGCTGCCTTCTCCTAGTGTACTACTTCTGAGAAAATGTTCCTTAAAGTCAGCTCTAATCATGTCACTTCACAACTCCAAAGCTTTCGAGAATTCCGTTTCCCGCTTGAGTTGTGGAGCCCTCTCGGCCCCTGCCTGTCTCTGAGTTGGTGGCTTGGAGAAGTACTTCCCAACCTTCTGCATGCTGTGTCCTTTGAGGCTGTTCCTCCTGTGTGGTGAGCCCCAACCATAACATTGTTTTTGTTGGCACTTGATAACTCTAATTTTGCTAATGTTGTGAATCATAGTGTAAATATGCGTGTTTTCTGATGGGCTTAGGTGAAAGGGTCATCCAACCCCAAAGGGTCTGTGACCCACAGGTCGAGAACTGCTGACTTAGGAGATGTGGACATGGGGGAGGGGTGGGGGGGGTCACTGAGCAGTCGAACACTTGTCTAGCAGGCATACGCCCATGGGTTGCATCCCCAGCACTGGGCGGGATGTCCCGTGAGATGAAGACCAGTGACTCCCCTGGTACCCTGGAGAAGTCCTTTGTGCCGTCACGGGTACAGCAAAGGCAGATGACCCCACGTCCAGTCTTCTGCCTTTGTGTGAAGTGGAAAAGTGATAGAGTCTCTGGACACATAAACATCTAACAAACGGTGGAGGACGTATGTCCAAACAGATCCAACTGGCAGGACACATGGTGCCGCCGGGAGGAAGCTTCTCCCTTATCTGTCCTACCTTGAAGGCTAAGTCGAGCTACAGGCTGGGGTGGCCTTCGAAGGCCAGAGGGTGGGTACGCTGTAAAAAGGAGGCTGGTGGGAGCCATGATGTACCTCTTCCACACAGTGTTGGTCATCGTTTCCCCAGTCTTACCCTAAATGGCCATGACACAGAATCTCTTTGCAATTCTTATTATTCTACTTGCTATCACAAGACCGTAACATTTTAGACAGTCAAAGGAGATTAAGGGAGGAGTTGCTAGAATCGCCTTTTCAAACCTTTGATTACCTCAGAAGACATATTTGCTTACTTTACCAGGAAGTTGGTTTTTGGTTTTGTTTTCTCCGGGTGCCAAGAGGGGATTAATGAGTAGCCGCTGGCTTTGCCAGCTTTCTTTTGATTTCAGTTTATATAATTAAGCAGTTCCCAGAATGACTTGAGGTTCCCCCCCTCCTCTGCATCAAAACACCCTTCTCAAATGTGTCAGAGGTCAGCAGCAATCCACACTGAATAGAGGGTGGGGAAGGAGACAGCCTATCTTGCTTTAGAACATCCCTGATGTGTAAAAGGGTCAGTGGTTGTGCTTTAGGGGTGCGTAGGACTGTGTGGGGGAGAAAGCAGACTCAGAGGAAAGTTTAAAGTGGACCACGGTGAGAGTCAGAAGTAATATGGGAACATCTGGTTCCTCTGGACTTTCTAGCAATGGAGGCATGAAGTGGGTATTCAAGAATGCAAGCACTCAACACAAATGTGCTAAGAACCTACTAGTGCCAGATTTGGCCCTAGATGGTGGACAAAGAAGGGCACAAAACTTGATCCTCTTGTGATGCTCAGAGGAACAGAACCATCTTCCCTGAGATCCTGCTGTGTTCAGCCTTAAGCTCAGATTTGTTGGCTTAGTTTGCAAGAGCATGGCCTTCCAAGGGATGGTCTTCTCACGTTAGGTGAGGAAGTCTCTTGACAGGATGAACTGACTATTGAAGGCTTTGTCACTGTGCAGATGCCTGAGGTAGACAGGCCCCACTGACTGAAATGGTCTTTCCCGATCCCACAGACAGGAGGCTCCCTGTAGCAGGCTGACCCACCTTCATCTCTTTATGAAGTAAGAACTTGTGGAGACAAACATTAGGCCTGGCTTTGGTTCCACATCTAATAACCTTGCCCCTGCCCCAGACATCTCAGGCTTTCCACCTATGTAGTACCACTGATACAGGTTCTCATGAGGCCCAGGCTGGCATCCAACTTAGAGTGTAAGATAGGGTGACATTGAACTTCTGATAAGGGTAGAGTCCAGAGTGTCTGCACATTAAGCAAGCACTGCCCACTGAACCACATCCCCAGAGCTATAGCCCTTACTTTTAAAGAGATTAAAAAAAAATTCTTTTTGGAGCCTCTAATACCCTTAAAAAGAAAAAATAAAATAAAAATTAGTCCAGCACCACAGACAGCCCCTGCTTTCCTGGCGCATACAGACTGCCTTAGGGTTTCTAACACTGTATTAAAAACCATGACCAGAAGCGACTTGAGAGGAAAAAGGTTTACTTCAGTTTATAGTCCCATCGCTGAGGGGAGCCAGAATAGGAAGTCAAGGCAGGAGCCTGGAAGCAGGCACTGAAGCAGAGGCCATGGAGGGGTGCTGCTCACTGGCCTGCTCCTCATGTCTGGCTCAGCCTGCTTTCTTACAGCACCCAGGACTGCTAGCCCAGGGATGATACACCTCCCAGAGTGAGCTTGTTCAGAACCTCCCTCCCCTCTCATCAATGGAAAAAAGAAAATGTACCGCAGGTTGCCCACAGGCTGATCTGGTGTGTGTGTGTGTGGGGGGATTTTCTCAATTGATGATCCCCTTCTAAAATGAAATCGCTTGTACAAGCTGACACCAATCTCACCAACCCCTAGGTCCTGGGGAATCACAGTCTCAACCTCCACCCCCCAGCTGAATACTACATCAGGGCGTGCAACCCAAGACAGGTTAGACCTTGTTAGGAAAGCCAAGACCAGCTTCCTCAAAGAAAAGACGGCCCCACTGACATCGTTGCAATAAGGAGCCGTGTAGAAGTCACTGTGGGAGAGGGAAGGGAGGCGGTCTAAGCAGCCAGAGCATGAACTGAGGTTCTGGAGCAGAATGAATAAGGGACAGCCGGAGGGAGATGACTCAGATCATGAGGCCTACGGTATGCTGAGGTGTTTGCTGCCTGTCCTAAGAGGAACACGCGCCTTTAAAAAGAGTGAAGGAAGTCTTGGCAGATGACCCAGTGAGGAAGAGCCCTTGCTATGCAAACATGAGCTCCTGAGTTTGAATCCTTAGCACCTATGTAAAAATCTGGACAGACCTGCACTTGCCTGTAGCTCTACGATTGGCAACAGAGACGGGGAGATCCTGAGAACGTCTTGGCCAACTTGTCTAGGTAAAAGGGCGAGCCTCCAGCTCATCGAGAGACCATCTCTAGACAGGAAGATGAAGAATGATACAAGGAGACTCTTAATGTCCGGCACTGGCCTCCATACATGTGGACATAGTCACACACACACACACACACACACACACACACACACACCTCAGCAGGGTAAGAAGAGGAGAGTAGGTGGATGCTACCAGATTTCTATCTCAGCAGAGCCCCTCTAGCTACAGAATAACCAGAG
>NC_034607.1:52247529-52278581 GCF_900095145.1 Mus pahari
GTGTGTGTGTGTGTGTGTGTGTGTGTGTGTGTGTGTGTGTATACTATGGCTATCTTCAGACACACCAGAAGAGGGAATCAGATTGCATTACTTATGGTTGTGAATCACCATGTGGCTGCTGGGAATTGAACTCAGAACAGTCAGTGCTCTTAACTGCTGTGCCATCTCTCCAGCCCCAAAACAGTCATTTTGGCATGCCCATTTAACATAATTAGATGGCTTAGGAAGCTCTCGAGTTTGTACTGCAAAATAAAAAAAGTAGAATATAATCTACAATGTAGGCCCTGTATCCCCATTTTTATAGGTCAGATCACAGAGAGAAGTATTTCTTTGTCTGAGGTCAGGCAGCCAGGGAGCGATGCAGTTGTGGTGGGCACTCCCCTTTGCCT
This sequence comes from Mus pahari, assembly GCF_900095145.1. Lineage (NCBI taxonomy): Eukaryota > Metazoa > Chordata > Mammalia > Rodentia > Muridae > Mus > Mus pahari. The sequence continues at coordinate 52,247,919 of NC_034607.1, forward strand.
CTGTTCAGGCACTGTCCTCGGTGCCACAGGACTAACGTTAGGATAGAATACAGCAACAGGAGTGGGAGATTTTCCCCTTTAGAAATTTAGATTCTCTAAATTCAGTCAAAGAAATCCTCCATTGGGGCCACAGCTCCAGATCAGGGTCTGTGACTATGGAGCAGGTATTGCGGTCCTTATTTCTGATGGAATTTTCCAGCTGGTAGGGCAGTGTGAACAGGCAGTATGTGTTCGGGCTATCCTCGGGAAAGGCTGGGCCAATGGCTTCTAAGGCAGAGGTTCTCACAGTGTGATCACTGGACCAACATCATCCCCCGGGACCTTGTTAGAGAGGCAGATACTCAGGTTCCAAATCGAAACAGTGTGGACCGCAAGGACCCCTGTTCTCATGATCCTCCAAATGATTCTGATGCCAAAAAGGGTTGGCCTTGGAGGAATCCTTTTTCTTTCTTTAAATTAAGGTTTACTGTACAAAATAATAGGCTTTGAGAAGACATTTTCATATACATATCATTGTATTTTGCTAATATTGAGTCGTTGTTTCCCTTTGTCTCATCTCCTTAGTCCATTTCCTTCCTTGGTCCTTATCTTTCTTCACTTGTGTACACACACAGGTACAGAGTTAAATCTAAATTCTACATATTAGCAAAAACATGTAACACTTGTCTCCCCCCCCCCAAAGGGCTGTTTTAGTTTTATTTCTGTTGTTATGATAAAATTTCCCAACCAACAGCAACTCAGGGAAGGAAGAGGCTCTTGGGCTTATAACTTCACGTTACAGTCCATCAGAGCAATGAATTCACAGTGGCGGGAGGATGAAGCAGATCATAGTGTCCACCCTCAGGAGCAGAGAGAGATGACTATGTGTGCGCATGCGTGCGTGGGTGCATGCGTGTGTGTGGGTACGTGCGTGCGTGGGTGGTCTGAGCACTATTGGATTCATAAATGGGAATGCTTATTAGCAATCAGCAAGGCAGCAGGAACTTCTGTGGACAAATTGATGCCCTGGGAGGGATCAGGGAACAAGGGAGGCTTAAAGTGAGAGACAAACGGGAGAGATGTTCTACCTTGGGCCCCCTGTGAATACCGCTAAAGCATCCATGGTAGCGGTTAGTATGCCAAGTAGTTGATAGTAGTGAAGTAGATGTGCTTCGTGAATGAAGAGCTATTTACTCTCTTAGGAGGACATAATGTCCTCTAGGAAGCTTCTTTAGGATGTATTTCTACGTTCAGACTATATGTGGGAACTGATTACCTTAGCTCAGTTGGTAGACTGATCCCCAACATAGCGTACAGCAGGCATGGCAGCACCCAACTCTAATTCCAGCACTTGGGAGTGGGAAGCAAGAGGATCAAAGTTCAAGGATCATTGTTGGCTTCCTAGCAAATTCTAGGCCAGCCTGGGCTACATGAGACATGCGATTGAGAACAGTGAAAGGTGGGGATGGGGTGGACACAGTGTCTTCTGTCTCTCTGGCCTCCCTCTGCTCTTACTGTCCCCACGGTCAAGCTCTTTCTAGACTCCTCCTCAGCTCCCTAAACCACAGAGCATCCTTACCTTCGTCTTGCTCAACGCCCTTTGCATTTCCCCAACTCTGCCCATTCCGAAACTCTGCCCTTGACTGTAGACCACCAGACACCGGCCTGTCCCTCCCCCCTTCTCTTAATTCCCTAAACAATATCCCACATGCAATCTGCTTAGGACGTGATGAAAAGTGCAAAGTGGATTCAGGCTTCTTTCTCCTCGAGTCACCGGAGATGCAGATAAGGGGCTCTCTCTCCTCAGTGGGAGAAGCCCTAGAGCATTGGTGGTTCTCAGCCTGAGCATCTCGACCCCCTTGGCAAATCTCTCTCACCCAAAATATTTACATTATGATTCATAATAGTAGCAAAATTACAGACATATGGTAGCAACAAAAATGGTGTTATGGTTGCAGGTCACCACAACATGAAGAACTGTGTCAGAGAGTCACAGTATTAGGAAGGCTGAGAAACACTTCCTAAGAGGGGACATTGTTCAGAACCCCAAGGGAATCAGACCTGTTAACCGTGACTCTTTGTTGCTGGTTTGTTTGTTTGTTTGTTTGTTTTATAAGATGCCTCATAGGTCATTTCAATTCCCAGAGCTATCCTAACAAAAATGCTACAAGTTTAGTGGCCTCAAATAGTGGGACATTCTGTCACAGCAGTAAAGGCCATACATCTGAGACTGGTGTTAGTTACCCTGGCCAAATCAAGTTGTCAGTACCCTAGGCCATTGCCCTCGGAGACTTTTCTTTCTTCCAGGATCCAGGGCAGTGGTTCTCAACTTGTGGGTCTAGACCCCCTTTGCGGGTGAAAAGACCATTTCATAGGGATTTCACATCCGATATCCTGCATATCAGATATTTACATTATGATTCATAACAGTAGCGAAAGTTACGGCTAGGAAGTTGCAATGAAAATAATTCATGGGGGGTCACTATAGCATGAGGAACTGTACTAAAGGGCAACAGCCTTCGGAAGGCTGAGGGCCACTAGCCTGGGGGCTTTCTGCATCCTTGGTTGGTGGTTCTGCTGCTCTAATGTGCTTCTATGATTACTGTCTCCGACTCCCTGTTCTGATATCCCTCGGCCTCCCTTCTCACCTCTCAAGATGACTGGCTTGGTCATATCTGCGAAATCCTTCCATATCCAGAAAGCACAGGTCCAACATCTTATGGGCAGGACCGTGTTTTCTTTGAGAGAACCATTGTTCATTATTCAGTCTCCCCCACGTGCCACGACACCTTGTGTTTTCAGAGTAGGGACTTGCCTAGGGACACATCTCACTGTATGGTTAAAATCAAAACCTAGTTCTCTTTTCTGTCCATCTCCAACGTGTGTGATAGAAGAAAGAGAGAAGTGAGGTGTATAGGGGGGTGCTTAGTAGCCCAGGGTGGCCTTGAACTCATGAAGCAAAGGATGACCTCGACCTTTTGACCCTACTACCTCTACTCATTCCCCAAAGTTGGGACTGCAGGCTTGCATGATACACTCAGTTGATGGGGTGCGGGAAGTCTAACCCAGCGCTTCTCGGATGCTAGGCAAGCCCTGTTGCGACTGAGCTGCACCTCCCTACGCAAAGGCAGAGTTTATACGGCACTCAACACCCTGCCTCAAGCGCTCCCTCCTTGTGTCTCCCTCTGGACCACTCCATCAGCCACCACCTGCCTGGAGGCTACCTTCCTCCCACCCCTGGAGTCCCAGTGACCTGTCTGGCTCACCAGAGCCTAACTGGCTCCCAACTAGGGTCTGTACTGATGTGTAGAAAGTAGTATTTTCTTTTCTTCTTCCAGGACCGCCTCTTCTTCGTCATGGAATATGTAAACGGTGGAGACCTCATGTTCCAGATTCAGCGGTCCCGAAAATTTGATGAGCCTCGTTCTCGGTTCTATGCCGCAGAGGTCACATCGGCTCTCATGTTTCTCCACCAGCACGGAGTGATCTACAGGTAGTGTCTTCTCTCTTCCCTTTGCTAAACACAGAAGAGGACGACTCCTCCAGACACTCGACCAACCGCTGGCCAGTGCCCAGCTGGTTTCCCAGCAACTGGCCTTAGCTTAGCTGTTTGTTTCAATTTGCATACAGGAGACTTGGTGGTAGGGTGGGAGCATGAGGGGTGTTTATCACTAGGAATGTTAATATCTGAAAGGCCCCAGGAGATCTGACCTGCTGTTTGTGTCCATTTTGATTTAAAGCTCAAGTATGACATTTAAAGGCTTGGCTCTGTGTGATCTTGAGGTCACCTTCGTTGCTCCGTCTCCCCCACCCTCTTCCTTGAACATCAGGACATTCTATTTGACTTTTTCCTCCTGTGCCACAAGCTTCCTCTACTTCCTCATCTCTCGCCCTTTCCTGAGTTTGTTTGGGTTAGTTGTCTCCAGTGAGTAGACTCTGGGAAGGACAAGTCCTGTAGAGGGCTAGAGGTTTACACACCAGGGGTGGGGGTGGGGAGTGGTAACTAGACATGATCCAACAGGAAGTGACTTTTTTTTCAGATTGTCCAGTCTTTTATTTATTGCTAGTAGCCCAGTCTCTTTCCAACTCATATACGCGTGCACACGTGCGCGCGAGCACACACACACACACACACACACACACACACACGTTTTCCAAGTCTCTCTCTCTCTCTCTCTCTCTCTCTCTCTCTCTCTCCCTCCCCCCACAGGCTTTTCTGTGAGGTCAGGAATTCTGGGAGGAAGACGTAAATATTTATAATTAGCAACAAGGATACTGAAGGTCCTGAAGGTTCTTCCAACGACTGTCCATTTCTTTACTTGGTCTTTGCTTCCCCGTTTTCTAGAACTTGGGTGGAAGAGGAGCTAGCTTGGCTTAGGTCAAAGTTAGGTACACACCTCAACACGTCTGACCCGCCCCAGGAGTAGCACCTTGACTGTATATTCTTTGAAAGATTCTGGTCATGCCCACCCCAGGCTTCCCTCCCTGCTGTAATTCTTCAGCTTCACAAAGCCAGGAGTGAGGAGGGGATGGGCGGGGGGGGGGGGAGTCAGCGCTTCCCTGTGGACCATACTCTAACCCAGTGGCTCTCAGCTCTGATGCTGCGACCCTCATGTTGTGGTGACTCCAGCCATAAAATCGGTTCCATTGCTGCTTCATAAATGAAGGCACTCTAGCCAGCCCAAACATGACAAGCTGGCAGGCTTTGCCCTTTATAGTTCCCTCTGCCTCGCTAAAACACACACACACACACACACACACACACACACACACACACACGCCATTAAATTACATTCCTGAAGCTAGCCAACAAGGCCTATTCCCTTATTTGGCTACTTCTTCCTCCTGAGGCTGACTACCAAGGTCTAGCTATCAAAGCACTGAAGACTGGCAACCCAAAGCCCCCTTGGGCAGCAGCCTTAATTAACATACCCAATCAAAATCAAACGCTTCACCCTAACACCGTTTCTATGCAAACTGATAAAGGTTTTTTGCCTGGGGTTGACATTGGTCTCTCTGGGGCAAATAAATCCCCTCTGTGTTGAGAACTTGGTTTGGGTGTATCTTGTGCCAATCCTGGTCCCTTCAATAACTCTGATTTTGCTGTTATGAATCCTAATATAAAGATCTTCTATGCAGGATATCTGATATGTGACCCCTATGAAAGAGTTGTTCAACTCCCAGGGGGTCGGGACCCACAGGTTGAGAACCGCTGCCCTAGCCTGTTCCGGTGGGGATCCGTTTCTGTGCTGTGTGTTGCTGTCTGGCCTTGGCACAACCCCTACACATTATTTCCCAAACTCTTATCCATGCCGTGTGCTCAGTGCCTCACCGTACGGTGGTGAAGGCAAGCAAAGTCCACTCCTGAAGTCTAGGTTCTTCTCCTAAGATCATGCGCTGATGGACACAACTTTCGTTCCGGAAACTTTAGAGTACGTGAGGCATGCTTAGGGCCAGCCAGAGAGAAAGGCTTCCTTCTCAGACGCTCTAACCTCAGAGAAGGATGACAGCATCCTCTCAGGCGCTACTGGGCCCACTCTAGGAAAAACCCCTTTCGATGAATGCAAAGGCAAGTGTATCTATAAGATCTGTATGTTCATGGGGAACGGAATGGTACAGACCTGTAATTCTACTTACTCAGGGGTCTGTCACATGAGTTTAGGAACAGCCTTTTAGAGACCCCATGCCTTTGTCACGGATCGTGTCATCCTCTCAATAGTGACGTTGTATTATCGTCTGTGTTGTGTTGTGTCATTTGGTGGGCAGGGGAGGGAGCGTACAGAATGTGGCTCCCTGGGACTGCAGGCCAGTGGTGCTTCCTCTCCCTCCTTCCTCAGAGCACAGTGTTCTGAACCATCGAGGTGGGTAGCTGTCTCCACAACAGTCTGCCTTATTAGCCTTCCTGCCCTGCCCTGCCCTGCCCCCCACCCCACCCCCGAAGCTTTGCAAACTGAGATGGCAAGGGGCTGGGGAAAGGACAGATGCCTGTACAGGGAAGCTGACGTCGGGTGGGCTGCATCAGCGACCCCACTGAGAGCATCCAGAGCCTGCTAGCTGGCCTTGGCAGGAAGCGTCTGCGGGTGAGCAGTCTCAGGCTGCAGACATCCTGGAGGAGAAAGCTACGGTGGCTAGTTTTGCACACACTGGTAGGTTGTTTGTGAGCAGTGATTGTGGACCTGAGGAAGGCTTTGCCCAATTCCTTGCTATGGCTGTGTCTTGTCAACAGTATACACGCGGGGCTTCCTTCCATCCTTTAGATTCAGTTAGGGCTTCCTTGGTTCCCTACACCTTCCTTGGTTCATTCCAGGGGCCTCTGGCCGTTACTCTTGTCTGGATGCATCAGCCAGGGTGTGTCCATGCAGCTCTGTCACTGGTGAATTCGTTGTAATTTGAGACTTTCATTGCTGCCTCTACCACTGGTGATGTATACAAAATTTAGATCACCTGTCCTCACCCTGTGGGTTGTGACCCCCATAGAGGTTGCATATCAGATCTTTATAGCATGATTCATGACTAGCGAATTATAGTTATGAAATAGCAACGAAATAATTTTATGATTGGGGGGGTCACTACAACACAAGAAACTGTATTAAAGGGTTGAAGCAGCTGGGTGTGGTGGCGCACTCCTTTAATCCCAGCACTTGGGAGGCAGAGGCAGGCAGATTTCTGAGTTCGAGGTCAGCCTGGTCTACAAAGTGAGTTCCAGGACAGCCAGGGCTATACAGAGAAACCCTGTCTCAAAAGAAAAAAAAAAGGGTCGAAGCATTAGGAAAGTTGAAAACCACTGATTTACACCGTTGCCCCCTCTCCCCAGAGCAATTTACAAGCTAGTTGGAATTATGGAAGTTAGGTGTGTGAAATGTCATCTCTACTTCAAGGCAGCGAGCGTCTCATTAGATGTCAGTGACAAGAACTCTCATCCCTTGGGATGTGTCCGCTCTGTTCCGCGGAGACAAGCATCAACGTCTTACTTAGCAGAATCAGAGACTCCCTTGCAATCAGTAGCCCAAAGCCATTCCTGATGAGCAACAGGGCCAGAGTGTAGTGACTCACCACCACCCGGGGACACCATGAGCCCCGTCACCCAGCCCGACAGACTGACAGACGAGCTCCCTCGGCATGTCCCTCCTCTGCAGTGCGCCTTTGTGTCTGTCCCAGCAACACTGTCTTCCCTGTTTTATTCATTCTTCAGTGAGGTATTGTTCTCACTCTGCCTTCCCTTCTCACCTCACCGTATCTCCTCAACCTCCATCTCTCCTCTGCTGGCTTCTTCCCCCTCTGCCCCAGTCTATGAAAGCCAGATTGCCCCTGGAGTCTTCAGCCATCTGTATTCCGTTTATTTATGCTAACTGCTCTCCCTACAATTTTAACCTTTCCATGAGTTCACATAATTCCTGTATGCAGTCATTCTGAAATCTCTACATCCAGCCCCCAGGTCTCTCTAGAACAAGAGCACACAGTCGCCCATTTACTGTTCCCTCTCACTCCCTCTACCCCCCCCCCTCTCTCTCCCTCCCTCCCTCTCCATCCCTCTGTTTCCCTTCCTCTTCCCTGCTGATATGTAGTAGTTCGCTTTCTCCATCCCTCTATCTGCCTTTCTCCCCTTCCATTGCACAACACTCTTTCAAAGCTTGGGCTGATGCACATGACCCCATTCTTAGCATCCTTTGGTCCCTGGAAAATGAAGCCCAAACCCCACTGTGTGCTCTGACTCCCTGTCACATTGGCTGCAGGACTGCTGTGCGAAGCTCAGTGGTTTGGTGATAGATGCAGGCTAAGTGGAGACTTGGGAAGTGGAAGTCAGGGGTGCTTTTTCTAACCCATGACGTCTCTGTGTCTCTTGCTCTTTTGGAGCTGCTGTAAGAGAATACTTGATCCTGGGTAATTTATAAGAGAGAAAGCTCTGTGACTCACACCAGTGGAGACTTGAAGGCCAGCATCGAGAGGCTGGTATCTGATAATGGCTTCCATGCTCTGCCATAATGTGACAGTGAGCACCATATGGCCTAAGGGCAAAAAGAATGGTGGCCAGAGTAAAGGGAGGACATGGAAAGACATAGTAAATCCTCCCCTGTGGTAATGGCATTAGGGCAACGGTGAAGATGGAGCCTATATGGTCGAAGCACCTGAAGAACCTAAGAGCCCATCTCTAACTCCATCACAGCGTCAGCTCCAACATGCATTTCAGAAGGGCAGACACACAAGTCATAGTGTCACATTTCTCACAGGTACCACGTGTGCTCTCAGGACCTCGCTGGCCCTTGAACTTTCAACCTTATCATTTCCCTTAACCATCTACCCCACCCCCTAGGTAATCCAGATTACACGAATTCCATCCCTAATGAGTTCTCCACACAGACACTCCCATCAAGAGCGAATGCTAGCTCCCTTATGGTGCCAGGTTAACATAGGTATGTGTGGGATGACATTGGGCGAGACAAGAAAGCCACGAGCTGGCGTTCACTGAAGCAGCATGCTAGTCACTCTTCTGTCGTATGTGAACAGTCTGTCACAGGCAAAACAAAATGCGAACTCTAGGTAATACTCCAAGGGTTCCAGATGGATGGGGTTTAGGAACCTGTGTGTTTCTGAACGTGTTCCCAGCTCCCTCGGTATTTTGTTCACTACTGTAATTTTTTCCACATGCCTACGGAACTCTTATAAAAAGGAAAGTATTTAATTGGGCACTGGCTTGCCATTTCAGCAACTTTGTCCTTCATAATCATGGTAGCAGAGCATAGTGACATACATGGCGTTAGAGCCACAGCTGAGAGCTTTACATCCTGCTAATTGCAGACGGGAAGGAAGGAAGGAAGGAAGGAAGGAAGGAAGGGAGGGAGGGAGGGAGGGGGAGAGTGTGTGACTAGGCCTGGAGTGGGTGTTTGAAACCTCAGAGCTCATCTCCAGTAATTTAACTCCTCCAACAACGCCGCACCTAACCCTTCAAAGCACCCCACCAACTGCCTACAAATACCTGAACCTATGGGCTCATTCAAACCAATACATTTGGGAGCTACAATTCTAGAGGAATTCCCTTCTCCCTTCAGGATGATGACCTGTAGCCAGCTCTGCACAGCCTTCCCTTCCTGCCTGCCTGCTATGGCATTAATGCTGCTCCTAAACAAGGTAGGATCTCTAAGTCACGGTTAGGCTGAGCCCTTGGTTAACTTAACATCTAAGATGCATCTTCTCTCAGTGAGAACTGCTCACACGAGTGCTCATGGGGGGGGGCGGGGATAGCATAGGCCAGCACTCCTCTCATCAATGCTAACCAATGCATGCTTGTTGTTCCAGAATGTTCTGTTCTAGAGCTGTCCAGTCTGGGACTTGCTGCTGCTTTGTAGAGCTGTACTTCCCAAAAGTCTCCATTTGAAGCATTTCTGACATGCTTTTTTTTTTTTTTTTTTTTTTTAAATCTGAAGGCTACCTCATTCCTCTCTGTTTTAGATTACAGATTCAGGAAGACCATGAGGTCTGTATGTCCTGTGCCACCTTTATCCCGAGCGCCATCAGAAGGGCTGTCAAGGGTCTGAGTCTGAGGTTGACAGAGAGGCTACGAGTGTGTGTCCTTGCCTTCCTGCCCCTGCCTCATCTGATGCAGGGTGGCCATTGTTTTCTGTCTGATATAACATGAGTGGTAAGGAACAGGAGTCTGTGTGGCAGATAGGCAAGGCCAGGCTGTGTGTACTTTGTCGTTAAAGTTAAGATTTGGTCTTGTATCTTTCCCACTGGAAGTTTTACATACACCAATTAGCAGCTTATTGGTCAGTGTGGTCTTAATAAGGAAGGGACGGGGTCACTTCTCCAGCCAGTGGCTCACACTTAAAGCCCAAGTTGAGACGCACAGGAGCATTTTCCTCTAGTCCCTCCTAGACTTGGACTCTCTACCCAAGGGGGCACAGGGAAATGTCTATATCCACGGATGGCTGTTTTATGGCACTTTTCAGTGCTATAGAAGAATGCATTCAAACACCATTTTCACTTTTCCTGACTGTAGCTGTTAAAAGTCTCTCCTCACAGAACGGGGGATGTAGCTCTGAGGCTAAAATACTTGGTATACAAGTGTGAGGACCAAACTCTAACTCCCAGAAGCCCACACGAATGACACATTGGTATGGTGGCCTGCCTCCAATTCGAGTCTCAAGAAGACAGAGGAAGAACCCCCAGAGGAAGCTGGCTAATGACACCAGCCATATTGAAACATTCCAAGTTTGGTTGAGAGCGTCTGCTTCAGTGGATAAGGTGGAAGAACAATTGAGAATGATTGCTGACCTCACACTTAGGCATACATGTACCCATACATGTGCCAGCAGAACGCAAAAACATGCATGTACATATGCTCACGTGCATACACACAAACACACACACACACACACACACACGAAAGATAAAAGAAACATCTCCTACTTCAAGCCCCTCGCCCATCCTGTAAAATGGTTTTGATGGGTGAGCCTTCTGTCAGGTGACCTGGGGACCTTTCTCCTCCTCAGTGTATATAGCAACCACTGGCTGTCAGAGATGACAGACGTGAGATTTTGAGAGAGAAGAGAGAGCTGTGGTCTACCTGGAAAGATGGAGGGAAAAGCAAACCCTTTTGTCCTGGAAGGTGCCGTGATATTGCAAAGGATTCCTTCCCTTACTTTATCTTTCTCTAGAATTAACTTTTGGATTGGGGCTACTCATGTTGGGTTCACGATAGACTAGTCCGGGTGACTGCTTGGTTGGGAAAAGTCTATGGATAATTTTAGACCTTCCCTCCTAGAGTGATTCTGTTGTCCAGTGAAGACTCTTGTCCCTACAGGGAAATGTGACTTGTATCCACTATACAATGCATACTTCATTATGGCTGCTCAGATGGCGTTGGAACTGAGAGATGCATCTAGTGCTATCAGAGCCAAGTGAAGGAGGGGGCTGGGGGACCACCGTAAAGTACCTGTCTACTGCTCTCATCTTCACTGTCGGGGTACCCGCCCTCCAGATCTGGCAGCATCTGCTTCCTTTCTCCAGAAAATAAGTCTCTGGTGCAAATGAGGGGTTGGTGCTTCCTGGCCACCTGGGTTTATAACTGCATCTCAACCAATGCTTGTAGTCTCTACATCTCCATCTCTAGAAACAACTTACTAGAAATTCCTAAACTCTGGAGGAGGGGTGAAAATTTGCAGGATAAATTTAATTTTTCTCGATTTCGCTCATTGCTGGTTCAGGACTCAGCTTTTTTGGACAGATAAATCCATTCCCACACATCCATGTGTTTCACACTTCCAGAATTATATGGCTGTTGCCTCTTCTCTTGTTTTTCTGTATAGTTGTGGGAAAGAGAGGAAAATAGTAATAGTTACTCTACCTACCGTCTTTATCCAGAAGTCTCTAACTACAACGACATCAATAACCACAGCATCACCATGGACACACTGAGGTTGCTATGGTTACTCACCACAATATTTATGATGTTTCCTAAGATAGTGGTCTTCCCAGAGCCCATCACCTCCAGTGACACTGTCAGGTCGCCCTGTCCCTGCCACTGCCCGTCTCGGTTTCACATGGGAAGCAGAGTTTTATTTTGGAGGCGACACTGAGTTTGGGGTCAAAGAACTGGGCCTGCAGGCTGGGTCAGCCTCTTCTTTGTTGTGTCTCCCTAGCCAGAGTAATCAGACTGTTTGAAGTGGCTTTTTTTTTTTTCACCACACCATGGGAATTAGAACATAAACCTCTTTGGACTGTTTTGAAATTTACATGATGAAAACATCCGCAGAAGTGCTGTGTGCAGTCCCTGGCACCTGGAAGGGTCTGTGATTCCTGCCTGGGCGGATGGAGAACACTGAGTTTGGGAGTCAGAGAATGTATGGGACAAGCCCTCCGCCCATCAAAATTCAACACGGAAACTTTAATCTCCAACACATCAGAATATGACTCTATTTGAAAATGGAGTCTTTTAAAAGAGGTAATCGCAGTTAGGTCTGGGTGGGTGTCAGTGCAAGACAAATGTTATCCTTAGAAGAAATGAAAGAAAGAACCAAGAAAGCACAGGAAAGGACCTTGAGAAGACATCCAGAGAAGATGGTCCTCTTCAAGCCAGGGAGAACGCCCTCAGAACAAACCAACCTGCTGGCGTCTTGACCTTGACCATTTAATTGTCACAACTGAGAGAAGTCAATTCCTGTCATTTAAGTGATCCAGTTTGTGGCAGCTCCCACAAACTGATACCAAGGACCTGGGTTCAAGCACCTAAACGACCACACGTGTTATCCTTGTCTCAGATGTCAGATGGTGCTAACGGCAGGTGGTGTGCAGATGGTGGCAAGACCCATGGGGTTGGCTTGAGTTGGTTAATAGGCTAGTTGACAGAAGTGTGCCTCTGGAGGTGGGGTGGGGCACAGCCAGTGATGTAAAGGCAATGATGTAAGCCCTTGTTTGGGTCAGTGAATGATAGGTGTGTGGATTCTGTTGTGCAAGTTAAGGGTCCAATCAAGCAGACCCTCGAACTCAGCACCAGACAGTATTCCAGGGAAAGAAGCTTTTTTAACTTATAATTTCATAATACATTCCTGTTACCCCCGTGGTTCTCAACCTTCCTAATGCTGTGACCCTTTTATACAGATCCTCATCTTGTAGTGACTGCCAACCATAAACTTATTTTTTTTTTGCTAACTGTAATTTTCCTACTGTTAATTTACTATAACTTAAATATCTAATATGCAGGATGTCTTATATGTGACCCCTGTGAAAGGGTTACTCGACTCCCAAAGGCATTATGACCCACAAATTGAGAACTACTTTGTTAGAAGCACAAGGCAGGAAAAATAGTCATATTACTTAGTATCTACAGTGGCAGACCTCCAGGATCACTGCAGATACTAAAATCCAGAGATATTCAAGCATCTTATGCAAGATGAATAACTTAAGTATCTACTCTGTAAACTGTCATCTCTCCATTCCTTACACTACCTAAAACGGTGCAAGGACTTTGTAAACAGTTGTCCTATTGTACCACTTAGGGGATGACAAGAATAAAAGTATATGTCTGGAACAGATGCAATATTTAGGACATATTTTGCCTTTGAGGTTGAGTAATTCCACAGATGTCAGACTCGGGGATATATATGGAAGCTGGCTGCGCTGATCCCTGGTCACTGAGTTGCAACAGCCTGAAACATCTGCTAATCAGGAAAGCTTCAGAGGCCGCATTGGCAACTCGGTTTTCCTGTTGGATGATCTTCCCCCCACTGCATGTCATGCCCGAGTCCCTCAGTCATGAGACTCATCCGTCCCCACTGCCGTGCTGACAACTGAATAATGTGTCCGCTGATAAAGGCATGCTAAATATTATCCCATAATCCTGAGATGGAGCTGTGTTTTAGGGGTCCAGATTTATTTTAGGATGAGATGGAGCTGTCTTCTAGGGGTCCAGATTTATTTTAGGATGAGATGGAGCTGTCTTTTAGGGGTCCAGATTTATTTTAGGATGAGGCTTTTCTTTCTTTGCCCCAAACTGATTTCCATCAGTGTTTTCTGCTAGCTATAGCCTGGGACAGAGTCACTGTGACATGATGAAGTGGAGCAGGGCGGGAGAGAGCACGGACCAGTGGCTGGGACCAATGCTGTGTTTACATTCCTCTGAGGAAGCCCCGATACTGCTGGCCAGATCACAAGTAGGATTATGAATTTTGTTATCATCGGAAATTCAGAACCAACAGGAAGTTTAGAGCCAGAGAGAAATTCCTGATGAAGTTTGAGCTAGTAATACGTGTTCAGAGACAAAATGGTCAGAGACTCTATGATCACCTACGTTTATTCTAGATCTGGTACATAACACAGAACAGAGAGCCCTGTGTCAGAGTTCAAAACAAACAAACAAACAAACAAAAACAGATCACACTGCACACGTTGAATCTTTAACCCGTGGGTTCTCTGTCTGTGGAATCAGGGTGATAACCCCCCCCCCACAGAGATACTGTGGGGATCACATGAGTTCATACATGTGAAATGGTATGGCCCTGCTGGGAGCACACACTCACATGAGTGGCTGAGTGTCCAGTTAGTAGAATTCTCTATAGAAATGGCCTGCCAATTGGCAGACTGATTAAAAAAAAAAAATTTCATCTGGTTTGTTTGGAAGATCCTTCCAAACAAAGGCATCTGTGAGATGCTGAGGCGTCAGACCTTTCCTGTGAAGAGGAATTGAATATCTGGATATTTCTTTATAAGAACTCAGTGCTCTATAGAAGCAGGTATATTGGAAGGAGTATTACTGCAGTGGATTCAAGCAGAGACTAGATTCTCCAAGCCTGAGTCATAGGACTTTGTTTCTTTAAGGCCCTGGGCTAATGACTGAGCTCCTAAAAATGGGAATTGTTTCAGCAAACAATCTCAGCGATAGGTAAGTTTTGTGTGAAAGTCTGAGGCTGGCTCAGTGGCCCTCCCCATTGGCCGTGTTTGTTTTGAGGGGACTTGGGTCACAGGAGGGGTGGAGAAGGGAAGAGTACAGCCATCACATCAAGCAGAGACCCTGGGGCCACACTTAGTTGGCTTTGCTTCTCTTTATGATCATGTGCTAGCAGGCTAATCGACTAAGGCTGTGCCTTCTGTTCATGCCTTAGCGCTGAGTCTCTTATACTGTCTCTGCCCATATTCTTTATAAAGCAAGAAACTGGGACATTTGGTTGCCGAGAAGCACAGAAGGACTGTGCTGTCTCAAGATAACGTCTGGAGGTCCTCGGGCCTCTTACACAGTAACATCCACAACCTTGGGCTCTTGTTGGCTTCGTCCAGGCAAGTTTTGTCACTGGCACTTGCACGCAGATCTTTCTGTCTCATGAGACGGTCCCCGTATATCTTCCTAGCTGCTTCCTCTAGTGACCTTATCTCTGAGTCACCTCTTGAGCCTAATGAGTGCGGGAGTGCGGTCTGAGGACTGACCTCTGACACGTCCAGGTGTAAGATACGCTTCCTCCATCCTGAACGGCAACAGTCCCCACACAGCCCGTTCCCTCAGAGCTTCTGTTTAAGAACACCAGAACTTTTCCTAGACTGTGGTGGGTTTTGTTTGGCTAGGTCGCTCCTTCTCACCCTCTAATGTTAACTCACTTGCCCTGGCCTTCTCTAGAAAACGTGGTCATTTCTTCCTCCTTTCACATTGCATCTGCCACACTATGCTACAGCAGGACTCCCTACGGACTGTGTCTATTTCTTGGATGA
The DNA here is from genome assembly GCF_900095145.1 of Mus pahari. Lineage (NCBI taxonomy): Eukaryota > Metazoa > Chordata > Mammalia > Rodentia > Muridae > Mus > Mus pahari. The sequence continues at coordinate 52,263,093 of NC_034607.1, forward strand.
ACAATCCCATAGATATTCTCTGAATTATCATAAATTGATGGCTGCCCCTAGTGAACCACAATCTCTTAATGCATGTATTTAGTTTACAAAAAAATAAAACAAAGCAAAAAGGCCTACCCCTAAGAAGATGTGAGGTTGGCGGGAGGAGTTCCCTGGACACATGTGGCCACGAGGATGAAATGTTTGTGGCTTCCTGATGGACCAGCCTGGGCTTTGCTTCAGTGCACTGCCCCGATTTGGATCTCCTTCTGTCCCTTGCTGTGTCTACTTGATGAATTGCTGCTGGGCAGCAAGCCCCAGGGCAGAATCCAGACCAGAGCACTAGTTAAGCTCGATCACAGCCAGGCGGCCTTGGGGAGATTATTAATACTATAGAATAATAATATTATCCTTTGCAGGGCCTCAGTTTCCCTACCCACACCTAAGATGACCACACAGGAGGAGCTAGCCTTGTGATTCTCAGACTGTCTGGTCTGAGAATGTCTTGAGCATAACCCAAAGGTTGATTGCCAACTTCCCTTCATTATCCCTGTGAAGTCCGGGCAAGTAATGGTTCCTCTTGGGAGGGTTTAGAGTCCACAGCCCATGATTCCTATGGCTCCTTAGAATATGGAACTTCATTGGCAGGTGACACTAGTGTTGGGTCCCCTCCTGCCCACACACACACCCTCCAATTTGTTCACAATACTCCCTCATTAACACAATTAATAGTTTGCCCAGGCTCTGTTGTAGCCAACTTGAGTATTTACTCCTGTGGTAAGTGAGCACACTACCTTGAGGGGAACACAGCTGGCTTGTGTGTAGGGACATCGAGCCAAGGGCAGAGATGCATTCTGGGAAAAGGACTGCAACCTTCACAGACACCTCCCTCCCTCTTAGAAGCAGGGCTGGCAGTTGCTCCTTGCTGGGAATCTGCTCACCTGCCATCTCTTGAAGGAGAAGGTTGTGGAGAAGCCACCAAGAAAATGCCTGTGTCGTCCAGACAGCAGATTAACAATGTTTGCTAAGACACTTCCATGTGCCAGGTGTGGTTCCGGATGCTCTCATAGAACAGGAGGCATCCAGTCTCTGCCCTCTTTGACACTCGGGTGGGAACAGCAGACAATGAGGCCATAACAATAAAAGCTGATAAGAGTTATGATAGAGGAAATACATGGCACGACCAGAGAAACCCAGGGAGGGCCCTGGGCTGGCCTAGAGCAGGTCAGGGAAGGCTCAGGGAAAGAAGCGGTCTCTCCCAGAGAGGCCTGATGGGTAGGCAGGAGGTGACTAGAGTAAAAGAATGGGGGTGAGGGTAGGAAGGAGGACAGTATTGATAACGGGGAGGGGAGGGCCCCAAGCAGACCTGTGGGCCCAAAGAGCCAATATGTGCTGGACCTCAAAGCACAAAGGACAGCTTGGTGAGGTGTGAGGTCAGACCTGGGAAGCAAGCGGGGGGCTCTAGGTGGAGGGGTTCTGGAATGAAGATCAAAGCATCCTCTTGGGGTAAACTCCTGGGATTTGAGAGATAGAAGAACCTTTGAAAGGGAGACATTCCCCTATCATTTTTCTCAAGGAATAAAGTGAAACTCAGACTTGTTCAAGGCCTCTCTGCCCCTTAAAGACAAAGGCAGAAGTTTGAGTCGGGACCCCGGGCGTTTGAGCATGAGTGCTGACAAAACTAGCTGCCAACAAAACCAACCAGATCTGCAGCATTTTCCCGTTTCTGTGGTGAATGTTCTCTCCCTGGGGCCAGTCTCGAACTACCAGCATTTGAACGACCAACTCACTACATTCCTGAAAAGTTTGTAATATGCTCTGGTGAACGGTTACATGCCAGCCATAGGGCCCAGTGGAGCAGCAGTCATGTGGACCCATCTCTTCTCGGCTCAGGGTCAACGCCCACAGAGTAATGATATCCCAACAGCCCACAAACGTTGCTGATGACATTCCCTCAGCTACCCGAGAGCCATCATCCATAATTTACTGTATGCTACTTGAGTACATTTTCCATTGGCCAGTAGACAGAAATCTCCCCCAGAAGACAGACAGCGATTTTCTATATGGTCACCTTGAAGCTCTGGGCTTTATTTTCAAGGCTGTCGAATGTTCTGTAATTTAGAACAGCTTTTATTTTAAGAGTAAGTTGTGGGGTTGTCCTAGTAGGGTTTTACTGCTGTGAACAGACCATGACCAAGGCAACTCTTACAAGGACAACATTTCATTGGGGCTGGCTTACAGGTTCAGAGGTTCAGTCCATTATCATCAAGGCAGGAGCATGGCAGCATCCAGGCAGGCATGGTGCAGGAGGAGCTGAGAGTTCCACATCTTCATCTGAAGGCTGCTAACAGATCACTGGCTTTTAGACAACTAGGATGAGGGTCTTATAACCCACACCCACAGTGACACACCTACTCCACCTACTCCAGCAGGGTCATACCCAGAACCCAAGTTGAGAGAGAGAGAGAGAGAGAGAGAGAGAGAGAGAGAGAGAGAGAGAGAGGACAAACTGCTGGGAGCATGTACTTGTAATGCTGTTGCTGAAGAGGCAGAGACAAGCAGGATCCCTAGGTCCTTAGCTGGCCAGACCAGCCTCTTGTTTTGTGTCATGTCTGTGAGACATCTTGTCTCATAGAAGGGCATTGGGGAGGAAGAAGGACCTCCACCTGAGGAAGAACCACCAGGCTTGCATAGGCATAGATGTCACATGCACTGAAGTCCACAGCCTTCCAGATAGCACCATGGACTGAAGGCCAACTACTCAAACCTAAGCCTATTGGGGCCATTCCATGTTCAAACCGCAACGTGTATAGATACGAGAACTGATAACCCAAATGGACGTGGACGACAACTTTTTCTATTAGCATACTAAATTAATGCTACCATAACAGAATATCCCAAACTAGGTGGCTTAAACCATGGGAATCAATATTTTCTAAGATCCAGACAGTGACAAGGTTGTTTTCCTGTGAGGATTGAAAGGAAAAGATCTGCTGCTTCCCCCCACATCCCCAGTGCTCCTTCCTATCCCTAGTACTCCTCCCTACCCCCAGTGTTCCTCCCTATCCCCAGTGCTCCTCCCTATCCCCAGTGCTCCTCCCTATCCCCAGGGCTCCTCCCTACCTCCAGTGCTCCTCCCTAGCCCCAGTGCTCCTCCCTATCCCCAGTGCTACTCCCTACCCCCAGTGCTCCTCCCTACCCCCAGTGCTCCTCCCTACCCCCAGTGCTCCTCCCTACCCCCAGTGCTCCTCCCTACCCCCAGTGCTCCTTCCTATCCCTAGTGCTCCTCCCTACCCCCAGTGCTCCTTCCTATCCCTAGTGCTCCTCCCTACCCCCAGTGCTCCTCCCTATCCCCAGTGTTCCTCCCTACCCCCAGTGCTCCTCCCTATTTCCAGTGCTCCTCCCTATCCCCAGTGCTCCTCCCTATCCCCAGTGCTTCTTCCTATTGTTCCCTGTCTGTGTGTCTTGGTGTGTTCTAGTGTGCTGTTTTGAGAAGGGCAACAATCAGATTTGATGAAGGTCCACTTTGATGGCCATATTTTAATTAAAAGATTTCTTTAAAGGCTTTGTTTTCAAATGAAGTCCCGCTCCGGTATACTAAAGGTTAGGGCTTCCATGGATGGATTTTAAGGGCATAATTTAGCTCATAACACCTACAGAGTTTATGGATGCTTTTTTCTTACATTGTTTTATCAGTCTTTTAATTTTGGGTCATTAGTTAACCCTCTGCCTCCCTTGAGTCCTTTGGTGAGCTGTCTGTATGCATTTACAATACAGATTATTTCGTCAGAGTTTGCATTCTATCCTGGGATTCCCCAGTCTTCTCTGTGGTTTTCAATTTGTCTGCACTGAGGCTCCGTGTTGGTACTGTGAAATTCTGTGTCATTTGTCTTGGAATAGAAATTTAGGTATCAGAATATATCTGCTGATATCTAATTAGACTAATATATGGTATTTCTGTTCAAATTGTATTGAGTCTATAGATTGGATCAGCAAGAACTGACCTCATAATCTGGCTCCGTGAATTTGAAGGATCTGTCTACTAGATACTCCTTGATTTCTTTCATGTGGGGTCTGTGAGTTTTCATACAGAGGTGTGCATGAATTTTGTTAAGTTGGCAGCCAAGATTTATTTCATTTGTGCTATCAGAATAGTATCTCTTACAGGAAATCAGGTGACTTTTATGTTAGCCTTATATTTGCTTGTAAGTTCTAGGAACTTTGGGTCACTAATTCCAGACTTTCTGTAAAGACAGTTCTGCCCTCTGTAAGGTCTGTGGAGTCCTTCCCACTCAAATATTTTAATTCATTTCTAATCTTATCACAAGAACAAGGATTTTCAGGACAATGCAGAGCACTACTAATGGGAGAGGAAATTCGTGTGATTTTAGGGAAAGTATCCCAGCTTTTCACCAGTAAGCACATGTCTGGGAGTTTATTTTGAAGTTGTTTTCTGTGGAGTTCAGGATGTTGTTTGCCATTTTTAGTCTACTGGGAGTTTATTATTATTATTATTATTGTGACTAGGTATTTAATTTGTTAGATGCCTTTACATTATCAATGGATAAGTGGTGTTTCTCCTCTTTGGACGGCTACTATGTACAAGTGGACTTCTGGAGGTTGAACCAGCCTTGCATTCCTGAACTAAACCCCCCTCGACTGTGGTATTTCCTCCTTCTTGTACATACAGCATTACATTTGCTAACTGTTTCACTTTGGCAATGTCTTTGTCTGGTTCTAAATTAGGATCATGCTGGCATCCTAGAATGAGTAAGGAAGGTTATAAACTATTGAGTATCTGAGTTGTGGTGACACATGCTAAAGTAAGGGATAAGGAAGGACATCGCGCTTGGGGCCTGAATTCTGACTTTGCTGGTTAAGAGTATGCAAGACGTGCTTGTGCATGTTGGGGAGATGTTACAGCTTTCTTAGAGCGTTCCATTCAGCATTCTGTAATTTGTACTTCTTCAAAATTTTCCATTAATGGATTTTCTTCTTTTCCTTATTTATTTATTCCTCCATTGCCCTCACTTTCCCTTTTCTTTCTTTATTCTCCCACCCCTTTGGGTTTTGTTTTGTTTTGTTTGAAACAGTTTCTCTATGTAACAACCCTGGCTGTCCTGGAACTTGCTCTGTAGACCAAGATGGCCTCAGAGATCCACCTGCCTCTGCCCCGCAATTACTGGGATTAAAGGAGTGGACAACTACACCCTGCCCTGATCTTTTTGCAGGCAGCATTGAGACTCAGTAAATCAGGCAAACAAACACATGATTCCTCTCGTAAACCTAGCTTCCCAAATATTGGGACTAGAGGTCTGAGACAGCATATCCCAACTGCTTTTGAGAGTAATTGATAGAAAACACACTGTTATTAACACAACAAAGGCTATTTAATTTTTTTGCCTTCTTCTGTGATTTAATGTGTTAGGGGGGTGGAAAGGTGCTTCAGTTGGCAGACTGGTTGCTTAGCATGCATGAAGAGGCCCTGAGTCCAGTTCCAAGCATCACATCAAGCCAAGTGTGAGTGTGGTGGTGCATGTCTGTCTCCTCTGCCCCTCCAGAGATGAAGACAAGGGGATCAGAAGTTCAGGATTACCTCTGGCTCCATGAGACTCTTGTCTCAAAAAAAAAGATCAATTACATTTAAATGACATGCAAACTTTTCACTACATGCTCATCTCTCTCAGGATTCCTGTTTTGCTCAGCTCAGTCCCTAGACAGAGAACCGCTACCTGACATTGCTTGGAAGGTCACAGTGGAAAACTCAGTTTGCTTTAGGAATGTCAGTTCCCTGGGCCAGCATGCCAGCACCGTCCTCAGCTTTTGGACCACCATCACTATTTCATTTTGCCTCACCTTCCCTGGGATCACAGGATCCTCTCACTCTTCAACAATGGAGCCTCCAGGGCCTTCTGGTAGTGCACTACACACACACACACACACACACACACACACACACACACACGTGCTGTAGGACAGTGTCTCCTGCTTAGGATTACAGAGCAATGGACCAGCTGCTGGGACCTCTCATCTGCCATACACACTGCCAAGCTCAAATCTGGGCCAAGTGCAGAAGCTGCTGCTCTAAAGCCAGCACAGCTCTCCAGAAGGAATGTCAGGAACGGCTTGAAGAAGGACCACCGACCACCGTGGGACAGCCAGTCCAGTGCTCGATCCAGACCTAAGGGGGACACACTCAGTTCCTGCGAATTCATTCCCTTGGTTTTTTAGAAAACCTAACATTGCAGTTTAGAAGTTTATCCCTTGCACCTCATGTCTAGAATCTCTGGCAGGGACAGAAGATCCAACTTTGTGTTTCTAATATTCATAATTCATGCCCTTCCCCCCTCTTTTTTTCTCCCTTTCTCTCTCCCTCCCTCTATCCCTCTCTCTCCTCCCTCCCTGTCCTCCTCCCCCTCCCTTAACTCCCCCTTCTCCCCCCCCTCGCTCCCTCTCTCTGTTAGCCAACTAGAGGTGTAGTAAAATAAAATTGATATTTGTATTAGTTCTTTGCGAGTTTCATACAACAAAACTTGACCATACTCACCCCCACACAACTCTTCTCAGAGTCTCTCCTCTTCCCTTCCACCAACCTTTGTTTTTGTTTTGTTTCATAATCCTTCAAGTCCAGTTTGCACTGTCCCAATTCTCTAGGATGCGTGGACTTCCGCTGGAAAGCAGTCAGTTTATAGGGACTACACTGGATGGGATTGAGTGCCTACCATCCTTCTTCATGTCTGGGTTAGGCCTGTGCAGGTCTGGCACATTCTGTCAGGAGTTCTTTGAGTTTATATCTGCAGCTGCCCTGCCGTATCCACAAGCTATTTCTCCATGCCTAGTCCTCCCCTGCCTCGGCTCGTACACTCTTCCCAGCCCCAGGGGAGAAGGTGTCCACGTTCCCTTTGGGGCTGAACATCCTGCCATCTTTGATTCCCTGAGGAGCAGGTTTTGATCTTACTGGTTTCTTCTGATATTTTCCTGTTTGTCATTTCATTAATTGATGTCCTAATTTTTGATTATTTCTGTTTGCTTTAACTTTAAAATTGTGTTTCTCCCCCGTTTCTGAAGACCTAGTTTATAGATTTTAAGCCTTATTTTATAAAAGTCCAATTATATAATGTGTACACTTCTCTTTACACACAAATGTTGATGTTGTATTTTTACTTTTTTTGTTAAATTTTTTTAAAAAAAATTTCTTGTGACTTTGGTCACAATAGATACACACCAATGGTTGCTGGTATTTTCAAAACATTGTGTAACTGTCACTATAATCACTTCAGAGCATCCCTGTTACAGCCACGAAGGGGGTTCTACTCCTTTAAATCATCATTCTTCACCCCTCCCATTCGAGAGCTCGGAAGGCTCCTTTTTCCTTGTTTTTATAAGTTGTTCTATTCTCAGCTACTCGTGTAAATGGAACCATTCAATATGTGATCTTCAGTGACTTGCTTCTTTTAATTAACACATTGTTTCAAAACCCATCTTGAATTGTGTGTCAGTGATTCATCCCACATTGAGGTCACCATTTCATTGTGTGGCTATGCTATACTTATGCTTATGGATTCATTGCTTCATAACCACTTGGTTCAATTCTACCACGAGTATAAACATTAATGTATGTGTTTTGAGGAAACATTCACTTTTCTGTCTCTTGGATATGTACCTACCTATTAGTGACTTGTTAAATCAATGTTTAGTTTTTGGGAAATTGCCCACTGTTTTCCAAAACAGCTGTACCATGCTAGATGTCTACTAACAACAAATGGGGGTTCTAATTCCTTCAGATTGTCACCCACAGTTGTCACCATCCATCCTGCTAATCAAGTGGACATTATTATATGTGTTCCATTGTGACTTTAAGTTCTACTAGTTTTTGCCTTTACCTGTTTCTGTTGTTAGATTCATATCTGCTTAGACTTTTTAGGTGATTTAAAAGAATTGACCTCTGTATTAGTCAGGGTTCTTTAGAGAAACAGAGCTAATTTATGTATAGATAAATGGGATTTTTAGAGTGCCTTACAGACTGTGGTCCATTGATTTCAAAAACTAGCTGTCTCCCAATGGGAAGTCCAAGAATCTAATAGTAGTTCTGTCCCCAAGGCTGGATGTCTCAGCTGGTCTTCAGCATACAATAGAATCCCCCCAAAGGGGGCTCTGATGCCAGAGAAGCAGTGGACTTGCCAGAGAGAATAAGAGCAAAGACTTCCCTCTTCCCTGTCCTTTATGTAGGCTGCCACCAGAAGGTGGGGGCCAGGTTTGAGGTGGATCTTCCCACCACAGAGGATCTGGATTTAGAGTCTGTCAGATAATTCAGTCAAGAAAAACCCCTCACAAGCGTGCCCAGACACCTGGAGTTTTAGTTGATTAATTCCAGATGTGTTCAAGTTGACAACCAAAAAGAGCCATTGTCACCTCTGTATTAATTGCAGTGCTGTTCTCCGTATGCCTTGATCTTTTCATCAACATGTGTTAATGTATACGTTAATGTATACATTAATGCTATGCAATGTGCTATTTTAATATATGCATAGGAAATGTGCTTCTGTTCTCAACTTACTGACATCACTATTGTACATTCAATTAAAAAAAAGAAAGGCCAGGTGTAGTGGCGCACACCTTTAATCCCAGCACTCGAGAGGCAGAGGCAGGCGGATTTCTGAGTTTGAGGTCAGCCTGGTCTACAGAGTGAGTTCCAGGACAGCCAGGGCTATACAGAGAAACCCTGTCTCAAAAAATACAAAAGAAAGAAAGAAAGAAAGAAAGAAAGAAAGAAAGAAAGAAAGAAAGAAAGAAAGAAAGAAAGAAAGAAAGAAAGCAAGCTTTCATTTGTGGAAGAGTCCAAACATCCCAAGCATCCTGAACTCTTTTTAAATTAACCCTTTTATATCTGGCTTGCTTCCCTTAACACAATAGCCTCTGGTCACACCTAAGTCTGCTTTGTCTAACCTTGAGACAGGTGTGCCTGTCTTGTTTCAGAAAAATATTGCAGTTTTCACAGATTATATAGCTTCCTTTTTATTAGTTTTCATGTATTTCTTTTTATCTTCTATGAACCTTCATGTTAAAATTGGTTTCTTGTAGACAACAGCAACAACAACCACACACACACACACACACACACACACACACACACACACACGGAGGGGGGAGAAATAGAGAGGTTGCCATTTGTAATTGTAAGATGTATTTAATTTCAAATTTGTTAAAACATGAAAACATAGTGTCTTCTAGAGTCTGCGACTTTATCAGGTCCCCATCTGTCCCTGCCCCTCCCCGCCCCTCCCTGCCCCAGGAGGTTTGGAGGATTAAGTAAGACAAAGTGTTTAAATACTTAGCAAGTTATTTGGGTTGGCAGTAAGCACCACCTATTAGCCACTGCTATGATTACTATCTAATTGCTCTACGGAGCTCGTAGCTGATTTACACATTCCAGCCCCATCTCTGTCAAGGTTGGGAGGAATTACCCTAACTGTGTAGTGATTTAGTTCTACATTACTTTTCTGTGGTCACTGTGAGCCTCTCTTTTCATGTCTGTTCTACAGTCTACTATTAAATACAAAACTCTGAAATCAAGCACCCTTGTGTTTAAATAGCAGGCTGTCCCTTACTGACCTAGTGAGTGTCTCTTTGTCTCTCTGAAGTTGGAGTTTCCTTACCTGTAAGATGTTTACACGGTACTTTTCTTATAGAATGTGCTCAGGACCCAGTAGGTGATAGCCATGGGTATTATAGATATCAGTGGTCATCGAATGTCCCCTCTAGGCAAACACTCCCTGTATTCATTTCTCCTCTCTACGTTCCTCATAGGAACGCTTTGGGTCTCACAAAGAAGCTATATAATGACTTAAGCCTTAGCAGAAAACATGCCCTGAAACACAAATCTCTACAGTAAAGTTTTCAGCCATACATTTGGGCATGAGAAGATGGCATTATGTTCTGATATGTGTCATGTAGGGGACTCCCTCTCAGCACAGGCTAGGGCAGTTCCCAGACTCCCCCGAGAATTCTTTGAGTGACAATGGCAATGGGAACATGACAGTAATTATTCCTCTCTTACCCACTGTAAACCCGTGAATCCAGAAGCCATATGGGTACGCTGTTCACCTCAGCCTTAGCTATTATGATACCTGAGCTGGGTGACTGTTGTGGGTGCCTGAATGGGTGGCTCTTGTGCATGCCCGAGCTGGGTGACCATGTTTCTTCACCTCTGTAGTTTTCACCCCCAAAATATTCTAGATACTATTTACTTATTCATTTTCGTTTACTTATTTATTTTCCTCTTACATCTGATTTCTGGATCTATAGCTCTGGCTTAATTTGAGTAAATCATTGTCTTTCTTTGGCAGACATTTTAAATGTCAGAACATTTGCCAGGCTGAGTCCTTGGACCCAGGCAAGCAGGGAAAAGACACTGACAGAAAAATCCTGTAGTATTTGGCACAGGTTCACAGGGATAGTGGGTGCAAAGCGAGGCTTGCCCTGTGAGGAAACTTCCGAGTTTCCTGTGGTCAGGGGGCTTTGTTGTAAATAATCTGAGTCAAGGCTGTGATTTTCCCAGAGACTGGACATTGTTCGGTCAGCATGATTAGAAACATGGAGCTCCTGGAACCCAAGGCTTCTGGGAAAATCTAAACGTTTCCTTCTTTCCAGGACTCACATTGTCATGCCTTATGAGTCACTGAGTATTCTAGTATAGTTTTATCAGCTCAGAATATGCATGTGTACATATGGATATGGGTCATATATGCTATATATGCTATATATATATATATATATATATATATAGAGAGAGAGAGAGAGAGAGAGAGAGAGAGAGAGAATGGTGGCAATGTGAATTTTTATATGTTCACAGATATATATTTATATATAAAGAGAATTATAGCAATTTGCTAAATTACTTAAGCCAAGAAGGCAGAATTTGGGGAGAAATAGTTGAAGCCTCAATTATATATGTTTGTATGTGTGTGTGTGTGTGTGAGTGTATTAGTATATATTACATATATTATATAAAGTATATATAGTAGTGTATATCATATAACATAGCAATAGTAAATATGTGTGTATGTGTGTGTGTATATGTGTGTGTGTGTGTGTGTGTGTGTGTGTGTGTGTGTGTTTCAAGACCCCATTTCCTAAGATCATGTGTCACAGAGGACCCCTAGGAACCCTAGACTGCAATCCCTGAAAGGTTCCCAGCCTGCTCTTAGTGGCCCTCCTTGGGGATTATGCCGCTGGATCATGGCTCCACTTGATATATGATCTCCCCCCTCCCCTTAGAAGAAGGGAGTTCCAGCCTCAGTCTCAGGAACTGGCAGCTTCTACATGGATAGAGCAGTGAAGATTGGGTCCCTAACCATCTAAAGCCTAACGAAGTTGTCTGAGCTCGACCCGTGTACCGAGACTCGCTCTCCTAGCCTGGAGTGCTGCAGTCAGCAGATGCCGCTCTCTACCCCCTCCAGGCTCCCAAGAACAGTCACCGTTGCTGCTGAAAAGCCAGCCCGTGCACAGAGAAATGTGCATTCCTTAGAACCCAGTGGAAAGTGTCCACCCAAGCCAGTGTTGCCCACAACAGTCGCATGGCAGGAAGGACACACTGAGGATAGCATCCAGAAGCCTGAGTTTCCCTGTGGGTTGCCCGGGAGTCACAGAAGGGAGGGAGTCCACGTGTGCATGTACAATCGGTGGGAAATACTGGCAGGCAGGGGACTCAGCCGTGCACATCACTGCTCACTCCAGAGCTCCCAGGTTTTCTGTGTCAGTCTGAATAATAAAACAGTGTTTTACTTCAGATTGGAGCAAGAGTCAGCTATAGTTAGAACCTCTTTGGAACCAGACCCAGGCTGCTTTTCCATCATAAAGGGCACTGGGAGAGAGGCCTTCACCCTGAGAACATGATACCTTTGTTTCTTTTATCCCTGGAGTAGGATTCTTCATCCTTGGTTTTCTTGTCGATAAAGAACAGACGAAATTCCTCAACATTCAGAACTCCATCCCACTCAACCAGAGACCAAAGGCTTTAGAGGATGGGGGCTTTCAATCTCACCAGAGCAGGGGTTCCAAATGCAGCTTCCTGAAAAGGCCAACAAGCTCAGGCCTGGAAACTATGGGATCTCCCAGTGTGGGTAGGGATGCTGTGCGTACTTAGCCTTAGGCCATCTCACCTCCTGAGTTGAGTTTCCAGCTCAACTGTCTGCCCGTGGAGATCCAGGACCATGAATTCTTCTCTCGGGTGCCCCAACGTGCCTGGCTTAGGGCCATGAAGAGTAGCTTAGACAGTCAGGGCATAGTACCAAGCTGGCAAGCCTAGTTGCTCTGAGGAGTGGCTCTCAGAGTAGTGGGCAAGGTAGCGACCGAAACCCACTGGATTATACCCCGATAGGATCACCATGACCAGCAAGCCGTCTGGTAATCATGGCCTGGCTGTTTTCATCCTAATTTCAAATAAAATGGATGATTGAGAAAGATGAAAAGGAGATGGGCAAAATGCTGAGGTGGCCTGGTACTTCTGGTCTGGTACTGCTGGCCTCGTGAAACAGTTCTGAAATGAGAAAGTAGAGTATCCTGAGCAGATGTCCCCCCCCCCCATCATATCCTACAAAACTCCTACTGTGTGTCCTCAACTCAGCGGTGACACTGACAAGTGCTGGGACTTAGCCTACGCCACCATCCTGCAGACTGCCTGTGCTCACGAGGCAGGTGTGAGATCCACACACTCGCCCCTCCCCCAGGGCTTCTTAGGGTGACCTCACAGAATTTCTGAGAAGGATGTCTGTTTAAAGAGAAGCCATCCCTGAAAGGTTGACTGGGAACATGGACATAGACACATCCTGTGCTGAAGTTAGAGGAAGCAGGAGTAGCAAATGAAACCCGCAGAGGCTCGGTTAGAAGAGGAAAAATAGAGCCAGCTAGCAGGACGCTTGGGATATCCAAGCCGTTATGCGGTGGTCTTCTCTATCACTGAAAGGGAATCCAGGAGTCAAGGAATTTATAAATGGGCTGACAAGATGGTTCAGAGCATAAAAGGTGCTTGCATAAACGGGTTCAATCCCTGGGACCCACATGGAAAAAATAGAGAACCAACTTCCAATAGCAGTCCTCTGATTTATACATGGTACCATGGCATATGCATGCATGTGTGCATGTACACACGTACACGTTCACATGCACATACCCGTTCACACATGCGTCCACTTATATATGCATGTCCACACATGTATACATACGTGCACACATTCACATGTGTGCACATGCGTATATACACAGGTACACAGATATATACATGTGCACACAAATCTGTACTTAATAAATAAACACAATTTAAAACTATCAAGAAATTTTTAAGTCAGGTTTCACAAAAGAAAAAACATTAAATAAGCATTTTGACTTTAAAGCTAAGTTCACAATTTGGTGCTTGAGTGAAACGGGAAATTATTTTTTAAAACAAAAAAGAAAAAGTCTTGGCTATCGAAAGAATTGTAAAATCTGCCAAACGAGCTCTTCCAGAAAGGGTGTGAAGGCTGGGAGCTGGGGGTGCTTCCAATTTGCCATAAGAAAATGCGGTGTTTTGGTTTTGGTTTTTTAAGAAAACATGTCAGAGTTTACAGATCCTAAATACTCTTCTCAGGAGAATTTACTCTCAGGACAAAAATATAGCTTTTATTTTGAATAGTTTTATATTCTTCTCTAGGTTTTTAGACCAGTCTTTATGCCTACAATTTCTGAAAAGCATTTTATGTGTTAAAATATATTTACTAAAAGGAGGAGCTTTGAATGGTGGATTCTGAAAAACGTTTCACATGAAGCCTGGAAATCACAGAACTCACAGCTCTCGCGGTGCCTTCTGGGAAGGCCCAACTGCCTGGCAGTGGGGCGCACAGCTGTGAGGTAGAAACACCCAGGGGACCTCAACACACAGCTACATGGCCTACCTCCCTGGTGGCACCCCAGTTCCTCATTTAGAAACTAGGGAAGGATTAGAGAGATGGTCCGAGACTAAGAGCACTGGCTGCTTTCTGAGGACCAACCCCAGTTTCCAGCAGTCACAGGACAGTTCACAAGCAACTGTAATTCTAGCTCCAGGTGATCTGATGCCCAGTTCTGTCCTCCACCAACGCCAAGCACACACGTGGTACACAGCCATACCTGCAGGCCAAACACTCATGCACATAAAGTAAATCATTAAAAATTAAAATAAAATTTAAAAGCTCGGATAGCAGCAGTGCCCAACTTGTGGTTAGGGTGACTACTGAAGGAAGAATGCTTGGGAGAGACACGCAAGCATTGTTATCCTTTCAAATGCCTTGACGCGGAGTCAGGCTACACGTAGGAGCTTGTTGGCTGTACCAGTGCTGGCAAGGATGCCAGATTTGGGCTTGAATGTCCATCCACCTGTATTTGGAAAATAGCATCACCTGAAGTAACCGCAGAAGGACTAAAAAGCATTTCTAATTCTTGATCTTGTAAAACTATTCCCAGCTGGGGTCCACTCCCTCTGAGGTCAATGCCAGTCTCACCTCTGTGAGACTGTGATGCTGAGCAACACGGGACAAGGGGATTAATGAGAACACCCAGAAGAAAAAAATGCTAATAAGAGGCATGGAGAATTGAAGAATAACTGATTGGAGCCAGGGGATGTCACAGGATTAACTGAGAGGACGACTTTACTCAGTCAGCACAAGTAGACGCACCTCCGTGGTTCTGTCCTTTAAGGAGACAAAGAACTTTTCCCCATGATGAAGGCAAGCATGATTCAGAGGAATCTAGAGGAATCCACCCACCAAGGAGAATGCATTTGTGGGTGATTGTGGGTCAAGGTGGAGAAAGAAAATGACCAAAGCTGATCAAACTGGTGAAGAAGGTTTTCGTAGCTTCTTGGAAAGGTCTGGAAGACAGACTAGCTCCTGGCAGCTGTGGAAAAACCACACTGACGTTCCTATAAAAATGCAGAGACAGATCCCAGAGATACGCGGCAAAGGCCGTGCTGTCTGCGACCCTGGCAGAGGAAGTTTCATCCCCTGAACGCATGTTGGAGGAAGGAGACCAACTCCTGCAGGTTGTCCTCTGACCAGCACAAGCTCCCTGTGTTGCACTGATGCATCCATGCAAACATCCCCCCCCCCACACACACACACTGATGCATCCTCGCAAACATCCCACACACACACACATACACACACACTGATGCATCCACGCAAACATCTCCCCCACACACATACATACACTCACACACACACACGCACACACTGATGCATCCACGCAAACACCCCCATACCCCCACACACGCAAATAAACAATCTTTAAAGATTTAATTATGTGTATGAGGGGCATGTACCTGTGAATGCAGTGGTCTGTAAAGACCAGATCCCTGAGAACTAGAGTTCTGACCTAGGCACTGTGAACCAGGAATATTCTGAAAGATAACATTCACACTTAACTCTGGAACCATCTCTTCAGCTCCAACCTCTCCCTCTCCCTCTCCCTCTCCCTCTCCCTCTCCCTCTCCCTCTCCCT
>NC_034607.1:52278685-52279784 GCF_900095145.1 Mus pahari
ATACATGTATATATGTATACTTATGTGTATTTGTATGTATATTTATGTGTGTGTATGTTTTATGTGTATATACATGCTCACAGTGGTCAGAAGAAGGCATCAGATCCCTGAGAGCTAGAGTTACCTAAGTTTATGAGACACCCTATGCTGGTGCTGATATCTAAATTCTGGTCCTCTCTGGTCCTCTGATAGAGTGGTACATGCTCTTAACCACTGAGCCATATCTGTAGCCCCCTGATAAATATTTTTAAAAGAAGAAACCTGACAAGGTTTTTGTGGGTTTGTTTTGGTTTGGTTTGGTTTTGCACCAGATAGAGTCAATACTGATTTCTGGAAAGCTTTGAAATAACAAGAGCCAGGGGCAATGAGATAGGACTCGACGATTCCTACACTTGAAGCTGGCTTCAGAGCTACCTACTAGGAGGCTCTGAAGAAAAAGCAAGAAAGGTAACATCAGCTTGAGCTGGACATGGAAGGACGGACACCCCAGGGAGGACGGCCCAGGGAGGAACGCCTCGCCCTCTCAGGGAGGTAGCGAGGCATGAAAACTCTGGTACCCGAGCTTAGGAGTCAGCCTGGCCACTGGCCCAGGAGCCCAGGAGCCTGGGAACCTCTCCTCAAGCAGGACTTGATCCAAGACCCTCTCCTCAGAGCAACCTGCAGACAGAGCAAACGCTCTGCCTGGGGTGCTGGCGACGAGGAGGATCAGAATGGAGGAGGAAGCACCGGGACCCGTTCTCCTAGGAGACCAAGTAGCACTCCGAGGTTTTCCTTTCTCTGGCTCGAAACTCCACAGTGAACATGATAAAATTAGCAGAGCTAAGTAGGCATATTTGTGGGTTTAGTTGGTCCTGTTTTTCTCCAGCTTGACCTAACTGGAGTTCACTGGGTATGTAATGGAAAAAAAACAACCAGCTTGATATAAAAACGCAGGAAATGCCTTCAGCCGCTGCTGATTACAGTAGCAGCTTTCCTTCTGTTATTTTTGTGGAGGGAAAAAAAAAGAAAAACAAAGCTGCACCCACCAAACTCACACACACACACACATACACACATACACACACACACACACATATACACACACACACATACACACACA
>NC_034607.1:52279960-52303198 GCF_900095145.1 Mus pahari
CATTTATAATCAATACACACACACACATACACACACACACACATACACACACACACATACACACACTCACACACACACACACACACACACACACACACACACATATACCTAAGCAGTAGAAACAAACTGGATTGTTAGTACTTTTTAGGGCATTCTTAATTCTGGCTAAATGACATCACTTTATCTTTATAAATGAGAAAGGAGAGGAAGGCATTTAAAATCTCGTCAATACAATTTTTCCAAGTGTAATACACAGCCACCGGTTCAAAGTTTAGTGGATCGGCCCTGGAAGTTTGAGAATTCTATCGGCTCGTATCATCTGCCCGGGATGGGTTCAGGTTTTCCCATGATGCCTTCTTGTATCATGTGCTGGGGGAGAGAGAACCCTACTCACTCACTACTCACCTGTAACACATTCCTAGCATCTATCACTGCCTAGCAAATAAAGCCACACCTGCAGAGAGACGCTTTCAAACCTGACTGAGCCCCACACTGAATGTTCTCACAGAACAGAAATGTTTGGTTGAGGTTGGCGAGTGCGGCTCTGTGCTAAGTGCTTGCCTAATGTGCACAAAGCTGCTTCTCATAATCCTGTAATCCCAGAACTAGGGAGTTGGAGGCAGGAAAAGCAGATGTTCTAGGTCACCCTTGGACAGATAAGGAGTCCAAGGGCAGCCTGGGCTCCTTGACACCCTACCTGAGAATTGGGGGGAAGAAAGAGAGAGAAGAAAAGACGTGTGCTTGATTTCTCACCAAGGGGAGCCAGCAGGGAGAGAATGACTTGTCATCCTGTCTGTTGGTACAACTTAGTTAGCACGCTTTAATTTAGGCTTCAAGGTTGACAGTTTCCTGTTGCTATCATGTAAATAGAGTGGTCAATGTCTATAACACTATGTCTTTGAGAACATCATATTTGGACATGTTGAGTTCTCCTGGTTTTTCACTTGGGTGCTATGGTCCACCTGTGAGGCCATAGGTCTTCATTCGTAAAATTCTAGGAGATCGTGACAGGACAGCCAATGACTTAGGAAACTCAACCCCCTGCCCAGGTAGAAAGTGGAACTGACTTAAGTACCTGCTACGTTTTGGAGAAAATATGCTGAACTCAGTACTTTTTGATGAGAACAGGTAATTCTTATGGGTCCTCCAGCAGAGAGGTAATCAAACACTAGGGACGGCGTTTGGCAATGTCTAGACTTGGGTTATTGGAACCTAGCAGAGCTGGGATATGAGGGAGACGCACATTCATACTGAGCATACTACCACAGAGAGCTACCAACCCAAGCTATCAGTACTGCCAAGGCAGCAAACCCCGGCTCCAGCCCTCAAGTTCTATGATCATTTGATTCTCCAGGCTTTGGGAGCTACTGTGTTTCAAAGGCCTCCTCTGTCACCATGGACCTTAGGTGGAACACAGCCAGATCTGCAAGTGGGCACATCCTGCAGGGTCTGACCGGGTTCCCGAAGGTTTTTTGAACCGTAAGGGTCAGAGAAGGCAGAAGGCAAAAACTTGTACCTGTCATCATCTTTCCTTTCTCCCATCAGGAAATCTTATCATTTCACTTCCAGACTGTACTGAACTTTTTTCCCCCAAAGGATACCACCATCTTTGAAAAATCAAAAGGCTCCCATATATGACTATATATAGAGAGATAGATATATATAGATATAGATATATCAAGAAAAGTAACTATACTGTAAAAACTTAGTATGTCCTAAGTCCTTGATTAGTGTATTAATGGACTTAATGGTATTAAGGCCACTTGTGGCCTGTGACTCTGGCACTTCACCTGTGTCCAGAAGGCAGTTACAAACCCAACTAAGGCATCGATGAAAAGCATGCCATCTAAGCCACCTGTCTCACATCCCTGTAACCCGCTCATATCCACTCCCCCTAAAGAAGACCATCACTCAACACAAAATGTTCGCTACAAACAAAAGTATTTTTAAGTCATTTTGCCATCCAAACTTAATTAACCAAAGTATTTTCACGTCCCCGCCCTTTCAGCTACTTTTATGGAGTGTTCATGCCAGTAAATGGTTCCGTGTTCTTGGGGTTTAAAGGATTAAGAGTACACAGGTAGTCAGTCGGCTTTCCTTTCTACCTTAGCACGCTCATTGTAGACACTATGGTTTATGGCCTGTTGGAGCCAGACTGCCTTGAACGGTTTATGGCAGTGTAAGATCGGACTGAGGAAGACTCTCCCCGGGTTCTGAAACAAGCCCCGCCCTGCCGACAGGAGTCTCCCATTCCGTTCTCTCTGACAGCAGGGGGCCAGTATATTTCCCCCCAATCTCTGTACCCACGGGCAGATTCCTGCAAACTCCTGCGTGGTCTCTACAGCCCCACACAGGAAGCCTGAAACATTACAGATGCCCACAGGATGTTTCTAAGGCCTGGGATGGTCTTGATTTATAGGGGAGTGTTCGAAAACACAGTTGGTCAATTGATTGATAAGAAATCCTGGCTTAATGATCAGGCTCACTATTTTTGCCTTCATTTGATTTTGTTTGCTTGGAGACAGGTCTTGCTCTGTAGCCTTGACTGACCTGTAACTCTGAGAGATATGCTCACTCCTGCCACCCCAGTGCTAGGATTATTGGTGTGTATCATAAACACTTAGGATCTATGCTCACCGTTTGTTTTTAATCTAAAATCTTGAGGTTTATTTATTTTTACTTTATGTGTATGGGTGTTTTATTTGCATATATTTCCGTACACCACATGCATACAGCACTGGAGGACACCCTATAACCAAGGTTTCAGACAGTTGCTACCAAGTGGGTTCTGGGAATTGAACCTGGGTCCTCTGGATAAGGAGGCAGTCGGTGCTCTTAGCCACTGAGCCATCTTTCTAGCTCCAGTGTTCACCATCTTTAAGAAAAAGATCACCTAGCACCAGACGTTCAGAACCTGTCAGTACACACATTTGATATGAAAACAGAGAAGTGTAGAGAGCCTCAGGGGCTCCTAAATATGTCTCCAGATGGTGTGGCAGAACCGGATTCTGATTTCTTTTTTAACATATAATCTATTCTTGTTCTATGTTCACTGTATTTTGCCTGCATCTATGTCAATGTGAGGATCTCAGAAGCCCCAGATCTGAAGTTACAGACAGGTGTCAGCTACTATGTGGGTGCTGGGAATTGAACCCAGGTCCTCTGGAAGAGCAGCCAGTGCTCTTCGCCGCTGAGCCACCTTTCTCTCTTATTTTCCTTCACTGCACAAGCGGGTAGTTAACTCCATTACTGACTGGAAACGTTCCTGTCAATGGTCAAACCAGGAATTCTCCGTGGGAGATTCGGTTCTGTTCTCCCCAGTAAATTTTTGAGGAAATGTTCTAGAGCTCTTCACCAGACTACCTTGCTGTTGGCTGTTGTAACAATACTACTGCCCCATGGACGTGGTTACTAAATCCCTCTCCGACATAGACACTTAAGGTTAAAAGCAAGTTGATTCAAGTTCATAATCAAAAAGAAAAAAAGAATAGCTAAGTCGAAGGAAAGGAAAGGCTTTTACAGAGAAAAACACCGGGGGCTTCTGTTTTCTTTGTCTTTCTGTACACTGCTTAAAGGAAACGCAGAGTGACAAGATAGGTGGCTGAGTCTTTCACGTCTGAGGCTGTTGTCTACAACTGTGAGGCAGCAGCTGGCATCTCCGAGGTGGTTAGGATCCATGAGATGATGAGGGTGAAGGAGTGGGAGGAGGGTTTCCCAGGCAGGACCCCAGAGTGATGAACGTCTGAGCCGGCAGAAGGATGTTTCAGTCCCTACAACTTCTAAATCTACAGCGATTGGATTGCTTTGTAGGTTCTAACTTATCCACTCTTCAAGAGTCTTGGGTATTTAGTGAAAAGGATTGGGCCTTTGCAAACCTGAAGTTGCAGGGAGTTCATTAAAAAAAAAATGGCTGTTTATAATATATATTATGTGTTGAAAGGTAAACAAACCTAGATTGGGACTGAGGTCAAGCAACCCCACCCAACTGAACTTGCTCAAAAATACTGAGCTGTGTTTTGCTTTGCTTATTTTGGTCCTGTCTCATTTGTGTGTTGTTGGAGGTTGAGCCCAGAGCCTTACACACTATGTAGCCACTCCACACTTAAGCCACCACCCCTCCCTCAGCCCTTAAAGGGAACATCATATTATTTGCCTGTTAATAAAGAGACACTAGTGTTGGACTGGCACCAGTGCTGCCATTTCCATCTAGGCATTGTGTCTTGAGACATAGTGACCACCATCAGAAGATTGTCTGTAGGCGTTCTCGTTTTAGAAAGCTCTACTTTTCTTTTACATGTACGGATGTTTTGCTTGCATGCATGTCTATGTACCATGTATGCACAGTATCTGTTCAGTCCAGAAGATGGCATCAGATCTGCTGCGCTGGAGTTATAGATGATTGCCCAACTACCACGTGGGTGATGGGAACCGAGGGCAGCAAGTGCCCTTAACCACTGAGCTGCCTCCGCAGGCCCGAGAGCTCTCCCAAACAACAGTGCAATACAGTCAGGGGCACCTCCATAAACACTGAGACTCTCTCCCTCCAGGAAATCTTACTGGATCCGTTGGCTGGTCTGTGCCCTGTAATGATATGCTTATTCTCTGTAGAGACCTCGATCCATAGATCTCCACCAGAGAGACTCCTAGGAAGGTTCTCAACCATAAAACCATCTCCTTTCTACTTCATAACTATAACTTTGCTACTGTTATGAATCATAATGTAAATCTGATATGCAGGCTGTCTGATGCATGAACCTTGGAGGGAGGCATGACCCACAGGTTGAGAACCACTGCTTTAGCATCTGTGTTTCTAGGCATTTGGAGGTTGCACTGTGACTTGTGGAAACCCATACCAGGTGAGTGCACATGAGGCCCCAACTGTCCCCAAGGAACTCTGGGCAAATGACAGTTGTTAAGTGGAAGACAGACATTTTTCTCAGGGGTGTAACCCCCAGTAAGAAAGATACCAGTGCTTTTGTAAATATGTCTTTATCCATCCTCCTATACATAGCCCCAAATAAACCCATTCTACACACATACACACACACACACACACACACACACACACACACACACACACACATACACCACAAGACATATAAGTAAGTAAGTAGGAAATATAAGATAACTAGCATCTTCCATTTGTGTATTAATATCTGGATTGTTTCTGGAGACAGTTGGCTGTGGCACACAGAGAGACTCTTCCTTGGCTGTCTTGTTACCATGCATGTCTTATTGGCTTCAGCCTCTAACTGCCTAAGACTTGCTCCCTGCAACCATTCCTCAGGTCAGTCTTCTCGCCATGCATAGTTTTGTGTCAGCTTCTAGAGTTTAAAATAATAGAAATATGAGTGATGGAGAGATGGTCCAGAGCCCCGGCTCCTCTTCCAGAGGACACAGGTTTGATTCTCAGTGCCTGCATGGTGACTCACAGCCCACCATAGCTCCAGTCTCAGGAGATTCACTGCCCTCTTCTGGTCTCCATGGGTATCAGGCAAGAAAGTGGTACATAGACACACAGGCAAAAAAATATCCATATGTACATAATAAAATAATTTTTTAATTGAGAAAATAGGAATTTCACTGATTTGTGATTGCATTTATCAAAATATTCATGAAAAGTACTTTGGGAGAATGTTAGGGAAATAATCTGACCTGTAACAGGTCACCCACTCTGTAGAGCATAGCCATCCACAACTAGAAGGGGGCATTGCCTCCATTATGTGGTTAACAAAGAGGACTGAGTTTGGTTCTCTAGAAGGTTCTTTCAAAGAAGTGATATTATTGGCTATTGGCATTCTGGGTAACAATGACTAGATTTAAGTTAAAAGTTTGAGTTGAAGAGAATCAGGTTGCCTGAGATGATCCTGTGGAACCAGAGTTCAGCTGTGACAGGCAGACTGTGAGTGGGAGGTAGGGAGCCGCCCGCCCTGGAAGATCTATGTCACAAGGAGGGAAACAAATTAGTCACTTTATCAAGATGAGTGCTGCCGATATAAGGACTGTTTTTAGTGTCTTTGAATAATTTCTTTCTCCCAAATCCATTGCTGCCAATAAACATGAACAAACAGAACCAACTTTTACAGTATTAGAGACACTCACATGAGTGAAGAACTTTCCCCACCCCATCCCCGAGAAAGCAAATGTTAAGCCTATGACACGTGTCACTCACAACTCACTTTTGGATCAAACAAGCATGAAAAATCAAGTCTGACCTACAAGTGGTTGTTGCCATCATGGAATGGAGGGGGTTGAAATCCAGTTGTGTTTATTGGGTGTAAGCGGAGAGCTTGTTTTAAATGATTAGAAAGTACTTAAGACAAGGTCCTCCATACAGATTTAATCAGCAGGCCTTGCAGTGCCAAGCATTTACTGTTACTTCAGCAGGTCGGTCGATGCTCATCACGTGGGTCTCAGGGCAGCATTGTTTGGTTAGCCAGGCATCAGGGATCGAGCACAGGCAATGTTAAGTTTCCAGAAGAAAACTGCTCAACCTGTCTTTCTTTAGTAAGTATTTCACAGTGTCTGTCTTCTTAGAAGTGGACTGAGTTCCATTAAGAAGTACTGTCTGGGTCTCTTCTTGGTCCCTGATCATTCTTAAAGACACTAAGTCCTTATTAAGAGCCTACTGTACTGTGGAAGAGTGCTCTGCTGTCCAGAGTGGTGAGCCTGGTGGTGGTCCCTTAATTCTTCTTTCTTTCTTCTTATATCTTACTGGGCCTTGGTGCCCAGTAAGGACCTTCACGTTTGCTTGTGATGAGTTCCATGGCAGGGCAGGTCCAGCTGACTTGGATCCCTAAGAGAGGCCTAGAACCTCACTGTAGGGAGCCCACACATGCTTCCTGCAGGAAGGGGTGAGTGTCAAAGGCTGAGGATGAGGGAAAAAGCTCAAAGTGAAAGCTTACATTTGCATCTTTGACACTGGAAGTTCAAGTCCAATCTTTCTTATTCAATGCCACATTTAAAGCCTTATCCTGAAGGTTCTCTCTTACTCTCTTAACTTCTTGTGTCCTGCCTCCAAAGGTATAGCACAAAAGTGCTCTGTAAAAGTATTTAACAAGATGGAGTTACCTCCCCTCATCCCATCCTCATAAGGGATGCTAAAGTGGCCTGGGAGAAGGAATGAGTGTTGAAAGACCAGAGGCATGGAAGCAGGGAAGGGGCACCCCAGAGTACAGGCCAGGGGGACCATGGACGATGTGCACCAGGAAGGAAGCTCTTGTTCTGGACGACATCCCCTAAAGTGTGGGTACTGCTGAGCTCAGAATGTAGAGGCTGAGTCAGAGCTATTTTAAGTCCCTAGACCTTTAGCCTCAGAGTTTAGGAGCAAATAGGAAGAGAGGAGAGCTCAAAGGTCAGACAGCCTCCAGCCCTGGACCTTTGCAGGTCTTCTGCTGCTTCAGTTTCCATTCTTTATTTAGATTTCAGGTTTATGCAGCTCAGGGTCATTGATCCTTGCCCTTGAGCAGTTAATTCATCATTGATATTTTGTCCACACATAACTGAAATCCTGGATTCTCAGAATGTTGTTTAAGACAGCCCATTGTGTGACGATTCAACCCAGCATTTCCTTTTATTTTGAAGTTGGAGTCAAAACAACTGTTTAGATTCTATTTTTTTAAATAAATGTTGGAGAGCTTCATTGTGCACTGTTCTTAAGATTGATCGCCATCGGCTTCGAGGACAGTGGCTCTCAGCCTGCCTAATGCTTTAATACAGTTCTTCAAGTGTAGACCCCAACCATTCCATTGCCACTTCATAACTGTAATTTTGCTACTATTATGAATCGTAATATAAATATCTGATACTTCCGATGTGTAGCTGTCCAGCAGTCATGGATGAACTGGGAAGCTGAAAGGGGGGCTGGAAATGAAAAAGGACAGGCAGGCAAGATAAGGATGAAGCCAACACAAAGGTTTCTGATCAAGCTCAAAGTTTAATATTTAGCACTGTGTTTATATAGGGAGAGTCCACTGACCCATCCTTTGTTTCAGCTGGATTATGTTGCAGAGCAAGTTCTGCAGGCAGTCTGCCCCTGTAGGAAACCGCAGGTGCTGCAAGGCAGAAGACTCCACCCTGAGTCGGCTGGGTCGGTGGAAGACCAACTGTGGCAAACACTTAAGGTCTATTTAGCCTGCTCAAGGCTGGGAGAAGGACTTAGGTGACCCCTGTGAAAGGGTTGTTCAACCCCTGCCCAACACATCCCACATCAAAGGGGTCACAGCTCACAGGTTGGGAACCGTTGGTCTAGGTATCTCTGATGTCGAATAACTACCATTGTTCCCTGCCTCCTCTCAATGTGAAGGCCAAATGCCTTGTCAGTGTCGATCATGTCGGTCTTGATTGTGTTAGGCTCTGCCTTTGCACAGAGCCAGGCACACAAGGGGAGAGTGAGTCACCCATGGTGTGGGAATGTAAGCAGGGCCTCTCTAATCCCAGCTCCGTGACACTGCCTCCTACGATCACTCCCACTTTATATAGACTCGGTTAGTGAGATGCTGCTGTCGCGGAGAGCATGAAAATTCAGGAGATTTGAGATTGGCCTGAGGGGAGAGATTTGGTCAGGTTCTTCACAGTGAGCATAATTACAGGTCACTTGCCCAGAGAAGTCGTTTTCTGGGAAACCACAAGGCAGCTTGGTGATGCCTCCGGGAAGCTGGAACATCGGAGGAAACAGGGATGGGGATCAGACACAGCCACGAGCAGTGGACGCGGACAGGGGCGCCACGGTCGGTCGGGGCAGCCCATTGTTCCCTTACCTTCATGCCGCTGACTCAGAAACCGCAGAGTCTTAAAGTGGTCACGCGTCACCGTGCCTCCTGCTCCCTCTGCTCCCACACAGAGGTAAACCCTGCCCCTGGTCAGTGAGGACTAAATCAGGTCAGGAGGGACAGCTCCACCCTACAGTGTCTAGGCTCCTCGGCTGGAGGCTCGCTCACGTTCCTTCTTTAGGTTTTTGTCTTTTGGTTTTCATTTCTTTCGCTTGTGATGTAGATAGTCTAGCAAATGGGCAGACGTTTAAATCTGTCCACGTAACACACTATAAATATTTTTGTGCGTGAGGAAGGAGTAGGGAAGTGGACTTTTTGAACGTTGTTTAGCACTATTCTGTGCTAGAAATGATTCTGAACCTTCCCATTTTGTCTCCCATGAGCACCACAGGAAGCTTGTGGAATGAGTTTTGTTATGCCCATTTTATAGATCAGGAGCTCACCAGGAAATACTCAGACAATGTGGCCACTGAGCATCATGACCAGGGTCTTGCTCCTCATGTTGACCTGGACATCTGGGGTACTTCCACCCCTTGACAGTCCGGTATGTGTTGTAGCAGCTGTCTTTCTTTCCCGTGCTAACATGTATACACCATGAGGACAGAGGCCTTGTTTCCAAAGGGCCAAGAACAAGTGTGTGCCATCCAATATTTGCTCTATGAATTCTTGACTGAATAACTCCTTCTGTATGAGAGGAAACAGGCAAATTTGTCACCCATGGACAGCCTCTGTCCAAAGCCTCCCAAGTCCTACTGGCTCTGTCAGCCAAGCTTGGCTTCTTATTGGAGACCATCTGAGCCCCTGCCTGTGCCTGCCACTTACCCAGCCTCCCCAGGCCCAGGGCAGACTCCACAGGTTGGCAGCCATTTAGTTCAATGCTGTAAGACTCACTGGGAGTTGCTGTCATTTGGATTTATTATTTTAATTGTTTTATAGTTTATACCTGTGCCCTGCAGTGATTTTCCACTAAATCAGAACATTTATGTTTCTAAAAAGAAGCAGGCATGGTTGTGGGTGTTTATCTTAACAGCTAATCTCTGGCAATACATCTTCTTTGCAGTCATCAACGGATTAGAAAATTAATGTCTAACTAAGCTCCATTATGGACTGTTAGTGTGAGTGATGAAAAGACGGAGTTTGGCTCATCTAGTTTTAAGGTTTCAGGAGTAACTGCTTTCATTGTTGTTTTCATTTCTATCATTAAAAACTATCAGGTTGGTAAAAAAAAAAATGCAAAATTGGAAAGGGTCCAAGAGCAAGAACTCTAAGTCACTGAGAAGGACATGTCTGTTGAGTTTATGTAATGTGTACACTGCGTATACATGCATTACATAGAATATGGATAGGAATATATAAATAATTCCATACAATCATTACATATTTAGAATACTATATATTACACATATAACTTATATATATATATATATATATGAATTTATAGCTTTTAATCTACTATGCATATATATGCAATCTGTCTTATTAAAAATATACTTTATGTATGCCTTATTATTACAAAGAAGGAAGCAAAGCCATATCCTATACAATGAGGTGTCAGTGTCTACACAGACCGCAGTAGATCCGTGGAAGGGTGTCACCTGTGGATGTGGTACTTTCAATGATGCATGTGTAAAAATGAAATTGCCTAATGGCAACTTCTCCAAACATGCCCCATCAATGAGCACATAACTCTGCATATGATTAATAATTGGGACCAAGATTAGGAGTTACATACTGTCCAGGCTTATTCTTATACCGCCTAACTAACCATTTTATTATATAATGATATGAATTATTATGTATAAAAGTAACATAACTTTCAGCCTCTCTCTCTCTCTCTCTCTCTCTCTCTCTCTCTCAAGTGCGCGCGCTCGCTCACTCTCTCTCTTTGATCTGTATCTCTACATTTATTAACCATACTGTATATTACACATATACCTCATACTTATAATTATACATATATAACATGCTATATAAATGATTACTATTATTTACCTATGTGGCAAAAAGGCTACATTGTAACATATTCAGTTAAAGATCTAACTGGCCGTTGCTTAAGATTATGAATCAGAGCTGCCTTCACTCCACCGAACAGAATAAGTTTCCACTAGGCAATCGCATACTGTTAGGAAACAGGATGGTGTGGGAAATTGATTCACATCAGGCAGCTCTTTTATAAAGGTTAATTCTGAAAAGACTTCTCAGTAGCTAAGGCCTGCTTTTTTTTTTTTTTTTTTTTTTTTTTTTTTGCGCCACCACGCCCTGCCCATGCCTGCTTATTTGAGCCACCACGTGACTATAATCAGTCTTCTCCCTCCTCTCTTCTCTCTTCCGCCCTACCCCTAGGGAAGTTCAGATGAACAGCTTGGTTTGGTGATAGGGACCTTTTGATTTGTAGTACAGGAGATAATCAGGGCCATCCATCCTGTCAAGTGCAGCATAAGAGATAAAGCCCAACACAGATTTATAAAATTAAAACATCGAGACCTTCCTTGCTTGTTGTTGTTGTTGTTGTTGTTGTTGTTGTTATTGTTAATTTGATTGTGCAGTTCTCAAGTGCGAACTTTGTGGGAGACATTGCGACTGGAGAAGCCAAGAGTTGGCCACCCTTGTAAGAGCTTCCTGTGAACTTCATTTTACAAATATGTGAGCCAAGGGACTTGGAATGGTGGAGACGCTAGAAATACAGCTACCAAGAGAGAGGTTGAGAGTTACCTGTGCCTGGCACATCCTCTTAGCATGCTAACCTCCTGCTTAGTTTCCAGCGAAGTGTCACTTGGGGCCATAACACTTTACAGGACTTCTTCATTTTAGGATAGAATGTTAAAGGACTCTCCATGACAAGCTCTGAGCCACCAAGGCTTGCCCTCAGTTGCTTTGTTTTCTTACTGAGAAATGTCTGTTTCACAAACCTGGCTACTTTGTTCTACTTGGTTCGATTTATCCTACACTCTAGCTTCATCTAGAAAACTACAAACTGGAGAGATGGCCCAGCCATTAAGTGCACTGACTGATCTTCCAGACGACCTGGGTTCAATTCCCAGAATCCTGATGGTAGCTTACAACCCTCTGTAACTCAACTTCCAGAGGACCCAATACCCTCTTCTTGTCTCTGTAGGCACCAGGCATACATGTGTTAGCCAGATATAATAAGCAAAACACTCAAATATAAAAAAAATTAAATTAGCCCTTTAAAAGATCAAAATGATGTACTTCATACACACAGGATCCGAACTCAGCCCTCAAGGTTGCCCGAGAATGTTGAGACCAAACATTCTGAATGTTGGACTGTGCAGCCTCCAAGTCCACCACACCCTCATAACACTTCTAGGACATAAAGAGTGCTTGGAACACTGTCTGAAAAGTAAGGTTAGTGTTTCCCAAAGCAGAGAACTAGCTTTCTCCACAGAACACAATTTACTAATATCTCACTCCTACCAGCGCCCTCACGTGAGGCTCATTCAGCTGTGACCGCCGCAGAGCTCTTCTCTGAGCATACGAAGTACCTGGCAAATGTCTCTAAGAAAGCGATACAGTTAAAAAGAAAAAAAAACAAACAAAAATCAAAAAGCAGAAACAAAACCAAAAATGGGAGCAGTGGCCACCAGGCTTGCCCTGAGGAAGCAAGACTCCATGACTGTTCCACCTCTGTCTCCTAATCCAGCTCCACAGGGCACCTTAAGTCCCATGTGTGTCACCTGAATTCAGTGACACAGAACTGATTTGCAAGCCAGGCAGAAGGACCAGTGACTTAGAGAAGGATGTTCCCTGGGCCAGAAGCCACAGGGGCTTGGTCAGGCTGGGGCGGGGCAGCCTGGAGGAGGAAGCTGTAGAGGAAAGCCAACAGGGTCCAGAGAGCATGCAGCCAGTGGGGTTTGTCCAAACAGACGGACGAGGTGTCTTCCTGCAGGATTACACCTGCCGTCTCATGCAGGTGTCACTGGGGGCCACTAGGGGCCATTTGCAATTATTGCCCTCCTTTCTTATTCCCGGCACCCACCCCGGGGAATTCTGGAAATCCTCTCCTGGTCTCACACTTTGAGGTTCAGGACTCTTCTTCCCTGTGGCTGTTGGTGCCCCGGGCCAGCCTTGGCATGCAGAATCTCTCGTGGTCCTGAAGGGTGCACCATAAAGGCCTCCCTTGTGCCGCCCCATGTTCTGCTTTGCATTAGGAAGGTCAAGAGCCACGGCTTTAAGACTTCCCTTCCTGGGCCACAGCTCACTAAAGAGAATCTCTGTACTGAGGACCTCTGTCACCGACTGACCAGGTCTTCTGGTTCTGCTTCTGCCTCGGGACTTCCAGGTGGCTCCATCGCCTTCCCTTGCTGCTCCATCACAAGCACTCACTGCTCAGGGTTGAGCTGGCTCCCATGTCTGTCCCAGCCCTCCTCTCAAACCGTTGGCTTTCCTCCTCGGTCTCCCACAACCTCATTTTCCCTGCAGACCTTCCCCTGTGACCAGCCAATTATAGAGCCTGTAAGATGTCTCTGAGGTGACTTTCAACTCAGGTACGCCTGTAGAACTGTGGGTCTGTGCTTGACCTCACTGTCACGCCTGCAACTCTCTGGCACACAGTAAGTCCAGGGTAAAGTCATCAGTGGGACAGCCTGGAGTTTTATTAAGTCCCTCAGATTGTGTCCTCCGTGATGAAGGTGAGAATGCCTGCTCCGTCCTCTCAAGATGTGTCCTTCTCCCTGGTCCTTGTGTGGGCATGATCATAACCCTGCTCATACACATGACACACATGCATACACATGACACACATGCACACACATGCACACACACACACACACACACACACACACACACACACACACACACACTTCTGATCAGCTCAAATGCAATGCAGAAGCTACAAGCAAATACTTTCCGAAGCCAAACTAAACAAATACAAATGTGAACCTTATCTTCTTAATTAATAAAATCTGTTTTCTGTCCCTTCAGAGGTCAGTCCATTTTCAGCTCCCTGGCCTTGAAGGAGGCCTCTGATATCCTCCAAGTAGCCTGGGTGACCTCCTGTTTGCAAGAAGACGTGCCTTCCCAACATTGCCGTCAACTTGTGCAGACTTACATTTGTGTGTCCTCAGCTCTTTATGGAGGTCGGGTGACCTGCAAGGGCTGACCGCTCTCCTAGCACGTGGGTCTTTGTGTGGTGGGACAGGGAAGATGGACACTAGCTAGTTTTGCCAGCTTGTCTCTTTTTCCTGACATAGGAGCTTGAAGGGTCATCCTCTGGCTTTCCTGTCTGGGAATGCTGGCCCTTCACTGATTCCTGCAAACCACTTCCCCAGAATCTAGGCATGGCCCTGGAAAGGTTATTCTTGGTCCTTTCACTGGCATGGGCCTTTCTGTGATGACAGACTGTTGGCTAGTCTAAGAACTACACATTTCTGGGACCTAAAAAAAAGGTGAAACTTGCCGCAGCTTCCTTCTAAGGGCCTCGGTAGTATTCTGCTTGTCCTCTGCGGTGGGAATCACCACCCCCAGTGTTCTAGGTTGTTCCAGGTCTCCCTCTACATCCCAGTCTCCACCTTGAGGCCAAGACTGTGTTTTCCCCCTTGGTAGCTTCAATGCGCATCACAAAACGGACTCCCATAAAACTCAGTAAACATGATTGAACTCTTACGAGGCCTGGTGAGTGAGGGATAGCATACAGTCATACAACTGGCTGGCTACTAAAATGGACTCAACAGAGGCCCTGACTGTTGCTTCATTCCTATACTCAATGAACGTTAAGAACCAGGCACTCAGGGCTCCAGGGCGTGAGTCGTGACGACAAGGACATGGTCCCTGTTCTCGTGGGACCATAGAAGGGAAGCCATTATGCAAGCAAGCAGCCTAATAACAAACGGTGAGTGTTTGTGTGAAGGGGGTAACCACGGTGCTGTGCCAAACAGCTTCCGTACAAAGATCTCAGACGGAGTCTCATTTCTGGAGAAGGGGGATGCTGACATGACAAAGGTCCCCAAAGCAGGAAAGAGTGGCTGAGTGTGAAGAGCTGTCTTGAGACCTATGTAGTCAGAGAGGGAGAATTAGCAACAAGGAGCATGGGGAGAGCCTGGCTTCAGAGCTCAAATTCCATAGTGTTTGGAGGCTACCAGTCACAGAGGAGCCCTGGTTGCATCGACCTCTTCCTGAGTGGTGGGAAGATGAGGGTAGAGGCTGCAGGACAGCTCAGATGAGCCGCCTCTGGTGATTTAACACTTCCCCATGACAATTTGTTTCAGTGGTCCTGTGTGTTGTTTGGAAACATGGTTGTCAGGCATTGGGTATGAGAAATCACTTCTCTACTTACTTCTAGTTGGATCCATTCAACCGACCACTATAGAGATTTAGCAGCTCAGGGGCTCCTTCTTCATGGAGTGATTCATTGTGTGTGAAAGACACAAAGTGGGGCTAATGCCAGGACACCGAGGACAGATATAGGAGCCAGCTAAAGACATCTATGTCTCCTGTTTTGATATTGAGGGGACGTGGTAAGTTGTGAGGCCAGGGAGTAGATTGATGAAGATGACAGAGGATCCCCACAGCACCTAGTCCCCTGGGTTCTTAGGATACAGTTGAAGAATACAAGCAGAACACAGCCTCATCTGATTTGCATTTTTAAAAAATGTGCACCAACAAAGATTTGCTCCCAAGACAAGATGGCAGCATTTAGTGTGTAACAGTTAGGTTTGAGGGCTCAAGCCTCATGGCTTCCAGCTGCCTGCGTGTGCTAACACTGTAGAGGGTGCGGCTGGTCTAGCCGTTCCGTCTCACCTCATGTTTGATCAGAGAAGCACAGGGAAGCAACTTGTTTGCCATCTCTACCCTCAGATCTAGTCTGTACATTGACCCCAAGTAACTCTTTTAATAAGTACAGGGTGACGTGTCCTTGATTGGTAACATGACATGGGGGTGGGATATTAGATATGAATGTCGTGATGGGCCTTGGAGCCTCTTCCCATGCTGGGGATGCAAATATCCATTTGCTATCAACAGGAGTCGGGAAATTACCCAGCAAAAGCTAAGCATGCACTTCCCTTGCTGTGAACTTTTTAAAAAGTTGTATTTTGGGTTTTGTGTATATATGTGTGTGTAGTTGTATATAAATGCAAATCTCCAAGAAGGTTAGAAAATGGAGTCAGGCCCTTTGGAACTGAAGTTACAGGCAGGTGGGAACCGCTTGCTGTAGATACTGAGAACCCAACTTGGGTCCCCTCCAAAAGAAGTCACCCACTGAAGCATCTATTCAGCCCCTTGCCATGAGTTTGTAAGAAGTAACTGGTTAGCCATGCAGTCAGATAAGTTATTCTGCAGTGATTCCAAGTCTCAGCTCCCAGGTACACCCCTAGGTTATTTGTCTTGGCTATAAACCAGCATGCTGTTTGACACCTTAAGTCCTTAGCTGCTGGAATAGTAGCTGAAGGTCTGCTCTCTCTAGATAAGTCTGTGTACTGAAAATACCTGTGTCTGGCTTATCAGTCCCATCTTCTAAATGTGTTTCCATGAGTCAGAAGCAACCAGACAGTGGTAGCAGCAATGCTGTCCTGCAAAAGGGCCAAGTGTGGACACAGACTTCTCGGGCAACATAGCTAAGTGGTTAAGCACATGGCATTGGTTTCCTGCCACCTGTGTGTTAGGGATCAGTTAAACAAGAACTCTCCTCAGACCCTTTTTTTTTTCTCTCAACTAGAAAAATGCAGATAATAGTCCTCCCTGGAGGGTGTGGTAGTACACACATCTAGTCCCAGCCAGCTGCAAAGACTGAAGTGGGAAGAACTCAGGAGTCTGAGATCAGCCTGGGCAATACACCAAAATAATAACTACAAAAGCAATAACCTTCGAGTTCACAAGGTGGGGATAAGTAAAAAATAGATTTTTATAAGACTCAACAGTCTTAACCATGACATAAAAGCATTTGAATGAATCTCTTTAAAGGCAGTTATGGCTGGGTGGGCAGTGGTGATGCCAGCCTTTGTGGATCTCAGAATTCAAGGCCAGTTTAGTGTACAGAGTGAGTCCCAAGGCAGCCAGAGATATACAGAGAAACCCTGTCATAAGGAAGCATAATATAAATAGACAGACAGACAGACAGACAGATGGCAGTTACTGGGGCTGGGAAATAGCTCAGTGGTTAACAGCACTACTGGCTGCTCTTGCAGAAGACCCAAATCTGAATCCCATCACTCACGTGGTAGCTAATTGCCATCTGTAACTCCAGTCCCACAGGATCCAGAGCTGCTTCTGGGCTCTGTGGGCACCAGGTACATATTCAGTGTATACACCTGCATGTAGGCAAAACACTCCAACACACAAAATATAAATATTATCATTATTATTCTTATTCTTACTATTCTTCTTCTTATTATTATTTTGGGTTTTTTCAAGACAGGGTTTTTCTGTATAGCCCTGGCTATCCTAGAACTCACTTTGTAGACCAGGCTGGCCTTGAACTCAGAACTCCGCAGTGATAGCTAGAGAGATGGCTGAGTTGGTGAAGGGAGCTTGATACCCCCATAATCCATGTAAAGCAATGGGTATGTGGTGCTGCAAACCTACAACCCTGTAACTGCGAAGGCAGGAGGATCCCGGAGGCTTGCTGACTCTAAATTCAGTGAGAGACCCTGTCTCAAAAATACCAGGTGGAGAGTTACTGAAGACCTCCCAATGCTGACCTCTAACCTTTGCACTCAGAGGCACTCATGTGCACACGCACTGCCCCCTGGCACTCGTGTGTACACGCCCTCCACTTGGCAGTTCCTTAGATTTTAAATGATTGAATTTTTCTGAAAAGGTAGATTTCCTCTCCCATTAGCACAGAATGAAGCGTTAAATCATTCCACTTGGGCTTCATACTTCAGTATGCTTTTGTGTATGGTGATAACGGCTACCCTCACTTGCCTCCCTGCGTGGCCTCATGTGGCCTTTGAGTGACTGAGCGTTCCTGAAAGAGAGGCTGGGTTCTTGCCACAGAAGATGCCGGGCAGATGGTACCAGCCTGTCATTAGTGTTTGCTGCAATAGCCCAGGGCGTTTAACTAGAGGGCAGTTGGATTCTACTGAGAAAGACTGCCTTTCTCCTGAAACATTATTATTATTGTTGTGAAACATGGAGGTGCTTGAAAGCATGTGCCAGGGGCGCTTCCATTCCTAGCTGATTAACCAGTCAGCCCCAAATAAGCAGTTCCCACACCACCTGCCCCGGAGTCTGTTGTCTGACGATCCAAATTCTGGCATCCCTGAAGTCATTTTTCTGACTTCTTATCTCAAGTAACTGCAAGAATTTCCTGTCATCTATATGGCGTGGAGGCCGCAGCTCTGTGGAACGAGCATTCCAGGGGAGTGGAGAGTTCAAATGGAGCTCCTGGTTTAAAAACACAGGGACATTCGGCTGTTCTCTTTCAGGGTTTCAAGACAAGCACAAACATTGTCCCATTTTTTTTTTCTGGTCTATTAAGCCTCAGGTATTAGCCATGTTCTAAGGACCATGTGGTTTAAAGAAGGAATATGGTTGCCACCAGATTAGAACTGTGTCCCAAATGGAAAATGTGACAACCTCAGTGCATTGTAAAGAGGAACTCGGGCTCCACTGAGTAGCTGCACTTCTGGGCCTGGCTCAGGCCTCAACTTTGACTTAACATCCATCCGCACCAAGACCCCCGAGAGACCCCTGCGTGGCACCATGTGGTGGACTCTCGGAAAGATGATCGTAGTCTGAAACATTTGCTCTTGTCAGTCCCAGATCTTAAACCCACGACAGGCACTCGTGCCCGGGGCCACCCCACAGCACTTTTACCCCCTTCCCAGCGGAGGCAGAGACTGAAAGACCCTGGGGCTTGCTGGGATTTTTTTTCCACTGGGTTAGGTGGGAAAATCTCCCCCTTCACCTTGGTGACTTACGCAAAATAGGGCGTAATGAATACTTTCTTTGAAAAAAATAAGAATCGCTATGCAATCACAGCAACTTACCTTCCCTTAGCTGGAATGCATGTTTTCAATTTCGATTATTTAAAAACCCCTGGGAAAGAGCGCTCTCAGACCATCCTCCAGTCTCAACAACAAAACACCAGTTAACATATAAGGTAATGAATCCACAAGAATCCTTTGGGCTGTTCACTCACCCAGCTGGGAAGCAGCAGTGTTAAGATTCATGTCCAGAACGGTCTCAGGTCATACTTAATAATCAGAAACAGAAGTCAGGGCCCACTCAGCATCTTGCCTTACAGTATGGAGAACTGATAACTTCTGTTCATAAACTGGTATTGGATACTCATGTGGCCACTGGGGGCTAGACGGGGGAAATCACAAAATCTTCCTTCAAACCATCCTGGATGTTACTAGGACTCTCTGCATTTGGTTTTTGTCACATGAAAAGCATTTCCCTGCAGCTGTCACTCACAGGCAGAGAACATAGTGGCCTGCCAATGGTCCTTAGTCCTACCCCTAGCATCACAAAAGAGAAGGAATCACAAAATGTAAAACCAGCGAGTGAAGCTGGAGAGAGGGCCCAGTGAGATAGAGAACTCTGGCACAGGACCTGAGTTCAGTTCCTCACTCCTCATGCCAAGTGGCTAACAACCAACAGTGACCAACTTTAGAGGAGTCAATGCCCTGTTTGGCTCTGAAGACACTACACTCACAGGGAGAAACCTACACAGCTTTACACAAACACACACACACACACCTTTCCCTCCCTCCACTTATCTGGTTTTTCTCTAGACAGGGTTTCTCTGTGTGGCCCTAGCTGTCCTGGAACTCTCTCTGTAGACCAGGCTGGCCTCGAACTCAGAGGTCTGCCTGGCTTTGTTTCCCAAGTGCTAGGATTAAAAGTGTGCCTTCTTTAAAGGTCAGCCATTGCCTGGCTAACAAAATCAAACATCTTTTAAAACATCATACTATATCTGTATTTTTTGAGACAGGGTCTCACTATGAAGCCCTAATTGGCATGGAATTCACTATGTAGACCAGGCTAGCCACATTGGCTCCCAAGTGCCAGGATCAAGGCATGTGCCACCATGCCTGGCTGAGGAGTCCTTTTGTTAAAGCTACAATATGACCTTGTCTCCTCTTATCAAGACAGAGATGCCGGATACTAAGAGATCCATACGATAACTTTCAGCATTATACCAGTCTCTAGCTACCTCACAGCAAGCTTTAGGGGCCCCTCCCCACTCTCCCGCCTCACTAAAGAAACAAGCATATTTATTTTAGAAGTCAGGCTCCATCCACCCCCTCTCCCCAAACTAACTGCTAGATTTTATTTTGTTTTTCTCATCAGATGGGTCTTTAAGTACATGGTTTGGGAATTTCCTTTCTTAACATCCTTTGTTTTTTCTGGAAGAGGACCATACTCCTGCCCCAAGGGAGCCTTGGCTATGCCATCCTGCCTCTAAAGAACCCTGGCCCTGTCAGCGGCTCTGACCCCGGCTCTGACCCCAGGCCCTGTGGTTCTCTCCTTGCCACAGCCTGCTTTTCCCAGCCCTGTGGAATTTTCTCAGCATCCACGCAGGGAATCCAGCTCCTCTTACGATCTCCGATCTCCGTAAAGGTGATCACAGTTACCTGTGATCCGTGAGGCCTCAGACGCGTTCCCCCTTCTGACCCTCTCTCTCCCATCTGCTTTCAGGGGTGAGTTTGACGGTGCCAGACATTACCTGGGCGAGTGCAGCCAGGATTCCTGCCTCCCAGTAATAAAACAAAAACGCCAGACCGATCTACAGATCTACATGTTCTGTTATTTGGGTGAATGAGGGGTCAGCTCAGATCCGTGACTGGATCGTGATCAGTGTGACTTCCACTAGAACGATGGTTGTCGGCCCGAGGCCCTACAAGGGACGTCTGAATGTCCGCAGACATCTTTGACTATCCTAAGTAGAGAAAATTAGCAATAACGTCTAACATTAGGACCGAGGATGGAGCTAAACATTCGGCAGTTCCCAGGACAGCCAGCATAACAGAGTTCTTCCCCGAAGGCCAAGGCTGAGAAATCCTGAACCAGATTGGGACCGAGGACCTGCTCTTACCCTGTGTTCACAGCCAGTATCCTTGAGGGCCTCTGACCAGCCAGGGAAAGGAGTGTGGCTCCTGAGACGTCCTCACGGGTCTGCAGTCTAGTGTAGAGGAGAGGAGAGCCCCTCGGAGGGTAAGAGCTCTCTCTGTATGTGGATTCTGCCTAAGGGGCACTTCTGGGAACGGCCCTCTTAGAGTCAAAGGCTCTGAAGGTGCTTAGGACCAACAGGATTTGCTTTAATTTATGAATGTGTATGTGACACATGTGTTCAGATGCCCAAGGAAGCCAGAAGTGCAAGTCAGGTTCCCTGGAGCTAGATGGACTTAGAGGGAGCTGCCTAATATGGGTACTAAGGTCTGGACTTGGGTCCTCCAAAAGAACAAGCACTGCTAACTACTGAGCCATCTTTCCAGTCCCAGGCTTACCCTGACTATTTAGTGTTGCTCCTGAGAGTCTAGTCTATGTAGAGTTAGACAAGAGGGATGAACCCGAAACTAACACTGAAAAGGAAGGAATGATGTGATCGTTAGCTGTAGATGATCTGAAAAGTCCAGAAGGATCCATGGGAAAACTTCTTAACGAAAACTAAGAGAATTCAATATAGTGGAAAGATGCAACGAAAAGAATCACCTCTTCTATGGAAAGACTGAAAATATTAAACAATAGCTTGTGTCCTTCAGCAGTAAGTTAGGGTACAGTTACCAGAGTGATGAGACTCAGCAGGGCTTCAGTCAGCCCCATGGTTCTGTCTTTGTTGTCTGTGAGTCATCCAACTCTTCCTAGGGCTTGATCCTTGTCTTGATGGTTAAAAAGTGACTAACACCATGCACGGTAGCCTCATGCAGGACAGGCGAGCAGAAGAGGAGAGAAAGGGCCCCACACATGTGATTGTCATACATCCATGCTCAGCTCCAAAGGAGACTTTGAATTTTACTTTATCACTGTGCAGCTTCCTAAGGAAGTGAGGGTATTTGGGACAACCAGCAACTTGCCATAGAACGTAGCAAGAAAGGCTCAGGATCGGCACAGGGGAATCACTAAAGGGCACAGATAAGATCTCAACAGATGGAAAGACAAACATAGTTATTGACCAAGAAGATTGAGCATCATAAACTATCAGCTCTCCCCAAGTTAATTTATAACTTTAAACATGTTCCCAATAAAACCAGCAACAGGATTTAAAAATATGTATAAACAGATGACTCTAAAGTTCATATGGAAAAATAAACAAGAATCTGAGAGCTAAGAAATTTTGAAAATGGAGACCAACCACATGAAGTATTAAACATATAAATCTACAATAACTAAAAAGTGGGCAATAGAAAAATATTAAGGGCACAGGTGAAGGGCAGAGGTGCAGTAAAGACTCCATTTTCATATGCAAATTTTCCATTCAATGGGGAAAGATGACTATTAAATATCAGGTTGCTTCCAGATTTCTAGGAACAAGGAGAGTTGGAGGTGTGTCTCAAACTTGTCAGAATAAATAAGTGCACTAATGATTTATGTTTATAAAAATGAAGGTAAAACAAAAGGGAGAAACATAAGCAGAATACTAAAAAAAAAAGGGGGGGGGAATCAACCTAAGACATGGAATCCAAAAATCAGTAAAAAGGAATATCCACTGAATTAAGTAAAAATAAATGATTAGTAAAAACTCCAGTAGCTACAACCAAAGTCAAGAAATAATCCTGCACCAAGGCTGTACCCTAATAGGAAAGAGCTCTTGAAAACCATTACCAATTGCCGAAGTGTGGAGAAGGGTGCACGCATGCATGCACATAGGCATACACACACACACACACACACACACACACACACACACACACACACACACCCCTACTGAGGCTTCTTAAACATTTGAAAGTAAATGCTGAAACTTCTACAGAAGTGCAAGGATGTTCTGAGATATTGTTTAAACCTAGCACACACCGAAGCTTGGCAGCATAGCATGTCATGGCAAAAAATGTCATCTGTTGCCAATGGAAGGTTAGGAATTTAGCCTCTAAGGGGGGCAGCTTGGTGATCCACTGGAAAGGGTAAACATGAATGGTATTAGCAATAAAATATGTAAAGGTTATCACATTGGTTCATCCGTAAGGAAAGGGAGACAACTTAAGGCCTTATTCTTGAAACATAAATAAAAGTCCCAGACTATGGATGTGCACTTGTGTTTGAGGACTCAGATGAGGTCCGTTCCTGGGCAGTTGTCTTTCTGAAAAACAACTGGTCACGATAGCTAAATGCTTGTTCTGTGTTGAGCTGGGTACTGAGTACCTGGGAGAAGGAAAGAAACAAGGGGCAGAGGGACAACACTGTCCTTCACTGCTTCCTTCCCATATCCCTCTCCCCTCCTTCCTTAGCAAGCATGGCCTGGCTTCATAGAGGTTCCTATCTGCTAAAGTCCCCCCCCACACACACACAAACTCTCTCTCTCTCTCTCTCTCTCTCTCTCTCTCTCTCTCTCTCTCTCTCTCTC
>NC_034607.1:52303399-52326294 GCF_900095145.1 Mus pahari
CACACACACACACACACACACACACACACACACACACACACACTGCTTCTCCTGACAACCCTGCACTAGACAAGCTTGTGCCGGAGGGATGAACACTCTGTGGTGAGACGGAAGATCTCCAGAGAAATGGCCTTCTAATGGCAGCCAGGCTGGTTCCCAGGGAT
Source organism: Mus pahari (assembly GCF_900095145.1). Classification (NCBI taxonomy): domain Eukaryota; kingdom Metazoa; phylum Chordata; class Mammalia; order Rodentia; family Muridae; genus Mus; species Mus pahari. Next base: position 52,303,564 of record NC_034607.1, read on the forward strand.
TGTCTAAACCTTCTGTCCCCAAAGAAAGCAGTCACTCACTCTTCCTGTGTTTGGTTTTGTGTGCAAAGTTAAGAGTTTTCAAAGATTCAGATATCAGAGTGGGAATGGGAGGAAGTAGCCAGAGGTGGAACCCCATACATCACTGGCTACAAGGGTGGGAAGGCGTGTTTGGGCTAAGGCCAACCCAGGTCATAGCCAAGGGCACTCATAGGACTCATATCCAACAGCAGCTGGGTCAGCGTCTTCCCCAGGGAGAAGAGAGGGCGGGAAGCAAAGAGGCCAGGGAGGAGTAGACTAGAGAAAGAAGAACAGGAGGCAGGAAGAAACAAGGGCGGTCCCTAGCTAGCCAGAAGCCTATGAGAAGGAGGGGTGGTGCCTGCCGGAGCCTAGACTACTCCACCTGGAACCTGAGTCGGATCAGAACCAGGCTTGTGCAGACTCGGGATCTTCAGACTCATGAAATGCTACTATGACCCTTGCTCATCCCATATCAGAGAAGCTGCTTCCTGCAGAGAAGAATTTAACACAAAGGGATGTGGCAGAAGATGTTCACCTTTCACACACTTCAACCCATTGGTCCTTCAAACAAGTCCACAAAAATAGTGTGTGGTCCCGAGCCGACAGACCGGGGACCAGCCCAGCAAGGTGACTTTTAGCAGAGCTATGCCACGGCCAGTGATGAAACCCTGGCAGCCTGGATCCCAGCCCAGCATTCAACCCTGCTTTTCCACCCCAGCCAGAGCCCAGCCTAGCCTGCTCTCGCTGCCAGGGCTGGGGTCGGGGGCTAGCCGCAGTGTGGCCCCGCTGTCTGGGCTCACTGTGCCTCCTGTAACTCCAGAGCATTTGCTTAGAGCAGCACTTTTCTATGTGATTGCTTCTTTCTCAAGGAATCCCAGCTGTAAGCAGACATAGGGTCACAGATACAATGCAGGCAGGTCCAGAAGCACTTCCTGCCCCACCTCCACTCCAGTCTGGGTCCCATGGGATGCCTGGAGCTCTCAAGTTGAGATGCCAGCAGGCACATGAGCATGGCCCTTTCTGACCTCTGCTTGTACCGGAAGAGGCCTTCTTTGCAAGGCCTCACCTCAATAGCCCAGAGTAGTTGCTGAGGGAGGCACAGGGTGAATGGTTACTCCAACCACATAGTCTACATTCCTCTACAGAGCTAGGCCTGGGGTTTACAGGGGTGGTGGAAAAAATTATTTTCTAGCAACCTGGTTTCTAGGTAAGAGATCTTAGAACCCTGGAGTGTTAAAATGGGCCTCAAAGAAACCACCTTGATTGAGGCTAGCCCGCTCCTATGACTCTCACCTCTCCTATACAGAAACATCTGGATCTAGATTATTTCTCTTGCCTGCTACACCCAGATTGACCTTGTTCAGGCACCATGCTCCTGCAGGCTGGGCTCAGTCCCCCTTGGTATGGATTTCAAATCCCTCTTCCCGGTGTCTCAGACTCTTTGAGGTTGTCGCTCAAAGACACAGCTGTCTTGTCTCACTATGCTCAGGAATCCTGTTCTCTGGCCTCTTTCTCTTTGCCTCTACCTCCCATCTCCTTTGATTACTCTCTTCATGGTCTGTCCAAATTCTGGCTTTCACCGAACCCTGAGAGCCACTGCTGTTGGCCATACATCAACAGATGTTGACTACACCAACCATCCATCGTCTCCCCCTCTCAAACTCAGCAGCTCGAACTCTTGTGGATTTTTTTTCTGATTCAGTGATGATGATGATGATGATGTGTATGTGTGTGTGTGTGTGTGTGTGTGTGTGTGTGTGTGTGTGTGACCCTGAATCCCCTGAGCTAGTTAACTTGTGAAGGATGGAGGTCACAGGAGACCTCCTTTCTCACAGAAGGATCTAAATATGAGTTCTAACCCTAATATGACCCTGATGCTGTGCAGAATCCTGTCTTTTGCTGAGATATTGTAAATACTATTGAAGGTCGACCAGCTGGGAAACGGCCCTAGCCTGAGGTTAATGAGGCAGGTCGTAACCTACTCCAAGATTGCCTTGACTGGAGATTTCCCTAGGGTATGTACATCTCTCTAACTCAAGTAAGACCCTGTTGTGTGTATGAGGCTAACCATTGGCCTGACCTGTGTTGCAGGGATTTGAAACTGGACAACATCCTTCTAGATGCAGAAGGTCACTGCAAACTGGCTGACTTTGGGATGTGCAAGGAAGGGATTCTGAATGGCGTGACCACTACCACCTTCTGTGGGACTCCTGACTACATAGCTCCAGAGGTAAGGCCCACTCATGTGCAGAGTTACCTTCCCTCTCTTAGTGTCAGAACAGAGAAACAACCCAATATCGTGCACATGGGGGTCATCCAAGGATGCTAAGAGAAGACTCCGCAAAAGCAGGATGGATTCTAAGAGTAAGAGACAGGAAGGGAAATGGTTTCATGATTTTTCTGTAAGGTAGTAAGGATGGACTGGTGAGCTGAGAGTGACCGGCTAGTCCCCATGCTTGAGCAAGTCCTCGCTAAGTATCATGCATCCACCCAGAGCTACCACAGAGCTTGGACTAACAGGAATTGGTTGACCTGCAGGAGCGCTTTCACTTCCTACTTAATCGGAACACTGAAGAGGCAGCCAAGTAACTCCACCAAACGTCAGATTCACAGCAAATCCAGGAGTACTTTGCCATTTCCACCAAGGTAGCAAGTCAACAGAGTGGGCATGCACATAGAACATGAGGACAGTGTAAGCAAAGGTCAGAGGTGTCACTGTGTGAAAGTTGAGTCACCATGTTGTGACCATTTGTCCTGTGTCCTTCCAGAGCAATGTGACCCAGGAGAGACCCAGTCTGGATGATTCAGACTTAGCCACGTAGTCACACAGACACTTAATTAAATGCCTTCCATGGTTTTGAGACACGTACGATGGGAAGCAGGTACCAAGCCCATTAAGCACTGCCCGTGTGCAGAAGCCCACCTCCACGGGACATCATCTGAGCACCTGCCAGACAAGCTCCATGGATTTGGAGCTGACTGAGGCTCTGGCTGCTCTTCTAAGAGAGCTTTTGGTCTAGACAGAGTGACACCGAAACAAGCAGAGCAATGGTACCTAAAACAGGACAGGGCCCACAAGATACGGGAAGGCTTCGCGGAGCTTCCGAGACCAGGAAACAGAGTGGCAAAGAATACAGTTTAGATTTGCTTTAACCCTAGGGATGAGGAGAGCATTGTTGAAAATAAGAAGGATCAGAGTGGGAGCCATGCAGAGAAGGGAAATCCATTTCTCTAGGCTGTGAATCCTCTCAAGGAAGTGTCTGGGTTTCTAACCTGGGTACTACCATGATCCAAGACACAGGTTCTAAAGAATGGTCCTTTGACTGAATGAGTGAGTGAATGAATGAATGAATGAATGAAGACATTTCAACATGACCAGAAGCCAAGGGATGAAAACATCTTGGCCATTTTCAGGAAATGTAAATAACACAACTAGAGAGCTGGCAGGATGGCTCAGCAAGTAAAAGCATGTGTAGCTGGAGGTGAAGTCCTAGAACACACTCAAAGGTGGGATGAGAGAACCAAAGGCTAAGAGTTGTCCTTTGACCTCCACATGCGTGTCATGTGACGTGTGACCTACACACACACACACACACACACACACACACACACACGCACACACACACACCGCTCTAACCAATAAAATAAAACACATTTCAAAAATAGTAGAGACAGAGCAAATGGTTTGTGAGTGCTCGTAATAACGAACAAAATTCAGGTAAAGGAGCTGGGAACATGAACTCAATCCTGTAGGCTCTATGGACCTGCTAAGGATTTCGGTGTAGGAGAATCTTTATCATGTCCATCCTGGGAAGAAGGCAGGCCACTAGAGTACACATCAGCAGGCTGAGGAGTGCCTTCATGGTGCTCACCCAGCAACCATGTAAAAGCCTGTGGTGCAAGACTGCAATCCCAGCACTCAGGAGGTGAGAGCCTGAGACTGGGGAGTTCAAGGTCACCCTCAGCGGCATAGCAAGCCTTCGGCTACCCTGAAGTTCCTGAAATAATAAAATTTTGTGTCACAAAATATTTAAAACACTCTGATCTCAGCGAACTTGAACTGGACTGGACGGCTGGAGGATGAAGTTGCTTACCTTGCATATTCCTCTCCTGTTCCCTGTTGGCCCCTGGGGTGATGTTGTTAGATACCATTTCCTTGTGTATGTCTCCTGGAGTTGGCACTGCTTTTCCAGAACATTCCATATGAGCTAACTGCGGATATAGAACACCTGCTGGGTTCACTCACGTAAGTGGATCAGGGTGGCAGACTCCATGGCCTCCGACTTGGAATCTGAGCCTATGTGTCTTTGATATACAATTCTTACACTTCCTCTTTAAGATGCTTGTATAAAGATGTTTAAAGTGCACAGAGAAGGATTCACCTTGCTTTTTTATGTAGCCACTGATACTTTGATTATACTGTAATACATCCAGTGAATGTCTGCTAAGGTTTTTTCCATTGCGTTTGTATCCTTGAGCTGGCATGAAACCTCTCGTTTTAGAATTCATTCTCAATGCCGAGTGAATTGATAAAGTTTTTGCAAAAACGAAACGAAAGGCAGAGTAAGGGACAGGCCTTCAGCCTTCTGTCCTCGGGTCAGACAACACAGGTGGAGCCGGTTAGAGTTACGGAGTGAGGCTTGTGGGCCCAGCAGCTCAGTGCTCCACAGAGCTTTGATCTTCTGAACTAAGCGATTTCAGCCTTTCTGTTAGTGTGCTGCCATAGCAAGAACACCAGCCAGTCAACAGCTAAGAGAAATAGATGAAAGGAAGGCCTCCCCTGGGACTTATCTTTACCAGGAGAGTCTATTCCCATCCCTCTGTAAGCCAATGCCACAGTGGTTAAAGGCTTGACAGCAGTTAAAGATCTGCTCAGGAAAAACATGCGTACAGCTCACAAGGCCTGGCCACGTGCAGCTCCTTCCCCTGGTCTCTTCATTGTTGGGTTATAACATGGGGTATGAGAAACAGTCCCAAGAGTTGAGCCCAGACCTGCCCAGTGTCCTCATGTGCCCTTGATATAGTGGAGAAGTGTATTGGAGCCTTGAGTTCCTGTCTTTCCCATGGGAACCCTAATGCCTGCTCTGCCCAGCTCAGCAAGCTGCGTTAAGACTCTAATGGGATTAGAGGTGGGAGCGATTCAGAAGGCATACAGAGGCTAGCCTTGAAACCAGAGCCACCTACTTAGGGATCAGCTCTGCCAAGCCGTCTCTACCCACCATGCACCCTGCTGGCTCACCCCCCACCCCCAACACTTGTCTCTGCTCTTTTCTGCCCCCATCCTACACAAGAAATGGCTCTCAGTTCCAGGTCACACCCAGTTCTATCAGGGCCTATACCTGTCCTTCTCTCTTACCCTAACCCTTAAACCTCTCGAGGGACTGGCTTCCATCCCAGATACCCTCCAAGGGCACACAAAACCTTACCTTACCTTCCTTAACCAGCTCCATTGCTGGCAAGGTGATCAGGCCAAGGATAAGCAGGGATGAGCCTTAAGAGAACTTTACAAAAGATTACACCAAAACCAAGTCTGGCTAAGGCTACCCGGCCATTTCCACAGCATCATCCACTGTCAGCATAGGTAGACAAGCTTATAGACAAAGCACGGAAGTGCAGGCACCAGCCATCCACTCAGGAATGGCTAAAATCCTCAGCTGATCAGCAGGGACCGTGAGCTGCAGAGTGAATGTGGTGCGCTGAGTAAGATCCACGCAGTGCAAGGCGTGGAGTGGGAGCTGTGTTTTAAGAGTATGAATGGTCTGGGCACCTCAGACTCTGGAAAAATGATAGGCAATAACTCTCTGGAACTTTCCAGATACTCCAAGGAGCGAGCTGACTGTGAACAAGTGACTGAAAATACAGTATTATAAGGGAAGTGCCCACAAACCCTCGGAACAGGCAAGACCTTAGGATGTCAGAGGACAGAAGAACCTGAAAGGGAGGCAATGTGGCACAGGCATGATCCTGAAGGACAGAAGCCAGTGGTACAGAGGAGGCTTGGTAAGCCAGGCTGACTTCTAGATCTCAGGAAGTTGAGGGAGACTAAGCTTTGTCTGGGGCCCCGGCCAGTGTAGCCTCAAGTTCTGAGTCTACAGGTTCCCTGCACTAACCACTAGACAGAGAACCCCCAGATGCTAAAGAAACAGGTCATCAGTCAAAAATACTGAGGAGGCAGCTGCAGGTTCTTAAACTCTTCTTCATCCCAAATAGAGAAGGTGCCTAAGCTAAGTGTGGACTTCATATCATTAGATGCTGCTACTGAATTCTGTTTAATCCCAAAGGATGTAGAGAGCTGACTGCGAACGAGTGACTGAAAATACAGTATTTGTATGATTTCTACCCTTGCTGTAGAATTGGGTGTGTGTAGCATGTTCTACATGGGTTCATCCTGAGTTAATGCTCTGGCTGTCCATTTGGCGAGATACACAGTGGCTGGGAGGAAGGGACATTGCTGAGTGTGGCCCTTGTCAAAGACAATCATAGAACTGATTGAATGTTGGCTTTGCCCATAAGGATAACATACATTCACAAGGTTAGCCCCAAAGGAAAGGAGATCTATAGGGTCTGTTAAATGAGAGGTTCATTGGTGAGACTCAGAGAACCAGAAAGATGGGTGGAAATGAATCTTTTACTGTCATAGACAAGAGCATAGTAGTATGGCTGGGTAAAACGCAGGGGCTAGGGGAGGGGCCTTCCCTCTTGTTTCCTTCTGTGGAGCATGGGGCTGAGGTAAGTGTTGTCACCACTTAAGGAATATCAACTTTCTGTTTCAAGCCAAGTATGGTGGCGCACATCTTTTATCCCAAGACACAGGAGGCCAAAGTGGGCAGGTCTCTGAGAGTTCCAGGCCAATCTTGTTTATGTAGTGAATTCTGGTCTAACCAGGGCTACAAAGTAAGACCTTAGCTCAAGTGGGGGTTGGGGGGGGAAGCAAAAGCACAAGAGATTGTGGTCTCATTCCCACACGGGCAGTCAGGGTGCCCAGGCTGTGAATATTGGGAATCAAACTTGCTGCACAGCCAGTCCCTCTCAGCATCGCCCTTTGAAGTCTACACCCTGCTCCCCTAACCCAGAGGTAATGTCGAGCTGTGCCCTCATCTTTTGAAAGTGGACCTAAATGCTGCCCCGGAGCTTTGTCTGCCATGCAAACTGAGAAGTGGTCTCTTGTTCCCAGCAGAGGTTAGATGGTCGATCTCATTGTGGAGAGGGAATAGCGGATCCCACACTTAAGCTTCCCTGAAGAAGCTGGGGTAGCACCCCATCCCACACCCCAGGGTAGCACAGCTCCACATGGCGGAGCAAGGTGGACAGGAAGGCCAAGACCTTCCACCGAGAGTTGGTGGGAGAGTTGCTGCTGGAGTCGGGCTCTTAAATGATCCCTGACGCCATCTGTTTCCCCACACAGATCCTACAGGAGTTGGAGTACGGCCCCTCGGTAGACTGGTGGGCCCTGGGAGTGCTGATGTACGAGATGATGGCTGGGCAGCCCCCCTTTGAAGCTGACAACGAGGACGACTTGTTCGAATCCATCCTTCATGATGATGTTCTCTACCCTGTGTGGCTCAGCAAGGAAGCTGTCAGCATCCTGAAAGCTGTGAGTGACTGTCCCTCACCTGTGGCTCTGCTCCCTGTGGGTGCTCCTCCCCAACCCCCACCCGGCCCTGTGTGTGTGTGTGTCTGTGTGTGTCTGTGTCTGCCTGCCTGTCTGTCTGTCTCCCTGCCTGTCTGTCTGTGTGTCTGTGTGCTCACCAGTCAGTTTGTCCAAGATCACAATGCTGGTCCAAGGCAGAGCCCAGGAACCCCAGCTTCCATTCCTGGCTTCTGTTCCTCTTCAAAACACCCCAGAGTTCAGTAGTTGACCAGCAATATTCACAAAATCAGCCCTGTTCAAGGGCCCTGAACTCTTAGTCTTCCTTTATTTTATATATTTTCTGAAGAAACTTGGCTGTCTGGGGAATTTGCAGCACTTGCCATAGCTGGTGGAAGTTATGACACTTTTAAGACATTACAAGCATTTTTGCAGGAGTCTGGAATCACTTCTCTCTGTCCCTCTGCTCCCCCTCCCCCGTGGCTCCATGTTCAAGGACTCGTGACTTAGCTGAGCCTACACTGGCACCCTCTCTGTTATATAGCATTTACTCTGGGCAACCTCTTCTCTGTCTCCTTTGCTGTCTCTTCTGCTTCTCACTGGACATATGCCCTACTGTGTGGGAGGCCTGGACATACGCCCTACTGTGTGGGAGGCTTGCTCTACCGCCTCCTCATTGCCTCTAAAACACAGAATTTTCCTCGAAATTCCTTCATTCACCCTCACAGCGAGTTATGCCTTCCGGTATACTGTTGGGGACTAGGACTGAGGCCCAGGTGTTGAGTGTTGGCATTCATAAAGCCCTGGGATCAACTGCAAGCCATGCATAGTTTAGTAACAGGAGCACATACCTGTCTGTCATACCTGTTCTGGGAGGAAGAATGAAGTGTTCAAGGCCATTCTTCAGCAACATAGTGAGTTGGAGGCCAACCTGGGCTACCTGAGACCTTGTGTCAAAAACAACATCAGACAGCATCAGAGAGCAAAGCGCTCGCTGTCCAAGTGTGCTGCAAAGAGTGTCTGCTGCGACGTGGAAGATGGCTGCTCTTCAGTCTCTGTGCTGTCCCCTTTATCCCAGTTTACAAGGAGGTAATGTGGCAGGTGACTTGAAGCATGGTGGGGGCAGGGTTTGCTTGAGAGCCACACCTGTCTGGGGAGCGTCCACACCTACCTCCAGCTGACTGCACGCCTGCAGCCGTCAGCACTCCCTTCGCCAGATCTGCCTTTCCGAGGGGAAGCCTGAAGCCCGGTTTTATCCTCCCTGTGAACCGACTTGAACTCCTTCCCTTAAAAAGAGTGTGTTGGCCAAAGCAGAGCCTGTAAGGGTCGCACGTGGGTGCCACACTTTGATCCAAGCCTTTGCTGTTTCCTTGGTAGTGTTTCTTACTGACCTGTTTGGTTACATCACGAGTTCAGCCACTCTCCAGTTCTGCCCCCCCCCCCCCAGCCCCGAGCTCTCACTTGTTTGAATAACTAAGACACGTAATCATTTAAGATGATAACCTGTCCACACTTCTACCTGCCTGCTTCCCACACTCTGTACCCAGTGTGAGGTTTCATATCCTTAGGTGGATACCAGGATGGTAAAGATATGGATTCTCACTGCTTTATCCTTTACTGTTGGTACAGAACTTAGAAGGCTCGCTGTGTTTCCTTCTTCCCAAAGGGGCTATAGATTCTTCCACCAAAGGCTGCGTCTGTCTGTCTCCGCATTTCAAAAAGCCTTCGGGGCAGCTGTCACAGGGGTTCCCCCACCAAGGACCATCCCTGAGTGATTAACTAGGGTGGAGATCTGAGCCTCCTGCTCTAGCTCCCAGACTCCCACCGAGACCCTGACAGCTGATCTCCAGCAGGAGATCCACATGGAGAAGAACTCTGTGCCTGGCAGACATCAGCTCAGCCTCATTCTGAGTCCTCTGCCCATATAGCAGCTAAGTTTGTGTGTATGTGTGTGTGTGTGTCCATCTGTCCTCTCCCCCTACCCTTCTCCCTCTCTCTACCCCTTTCTTTGGATGGCCCAGACAGCACTGTGGTTTTTGATACTCCCTCTAGACACTTATCCAGCGATGTTTGGACATACTGGAGTTAGTGCCATCACAGGGAGCAGGTGCGTGCAGATGTGTAAGGACATACTAAGATGCATCAGCGCTACTGCCAAAGAGCCTACAGCACACAGGAGAGCCCCACAAGGAAAGAATGGCGTAGCACTGTTGCCACCTGGGGCTGGAGAGGTGGCTCGGTGGTTAAGAGCACATACTGCTGTGACAGAGAACCCAAGTTTCCTAGCACCCATGTCGGACAGTTGACATCCACTTGTGTTTCCCTCTCCAGGAAACTGCTGCTGTCTGCTGAACTCTCTGGACACTGAATTCACACCAGCACATAGAATGTAAAAGTTAAAAATAAATGAGAGAGAGAGAGAGAGAGAGAAGAGAATCATTGACCTGCACTGACTCAGGGGTTAGAGCTTATGCTGTGGTAGTGGCCCAGGACATTACCACAGGGGTTCCTCCCTAGGCTCACCTCTCTGCTATCTGAAGGAGGGAGGAAGGCCCATGGAGGGCAGAGGGGACCACTGCTTTTCTTTGGAACCCACCTCCCCATTCCCTTAGCTCACCACTTAACATTTGTAGCCCATGTTTTCTAAGGCTCTCTCTGAGGGATGTTCCCCATGGGGAGGTGGTCCGGGATCTAGAGAAGGCCGTTTCTGTCACCGAGCAGTGAAGAACCTTTGCCGCAGCGAGCCGCCATCTTGCTGCTGCTAAACTCAGCGCAGTTCCAGAGCCAGCCAGCCTCCTCTGCAGCCTTCACAGTTCCCTGAGCTCCGGGTAGGAGGAGGGAATGGAGTTTGTGCTGGGTAAACGCATCTCAGGGGTCAAGGGAAGGTGAGCTTCAGTCAGCCTATAATTCAGGTTGACAAGAACACAGAGGTCAAATATCAGCGGAAGAATCAACATGTTGCCGGCTTCTTAAAGAATGCTAAGGCACTACAGGGGACACTGAACCAGAGATTAAAAGTAGGCAACACTCAGGCTGTGCGTGGTGGCGCACGCCTTTGATCCCAGCACTTGGGAGGCAGAGGCAGGTGAATTTCTGAGTTCGAGGCCAGCCTGGTCTACAGAGTGAGTTCCAGGACAGCCAGGGCTACACAGAGAAACCCTGTCTCGGGGGAAAAAAAAAAAAAAAAGTAGGCAAAACTCAAACTGAAACATCTCCATGTGCCAAACAGAAGAGTATATAGGCCAGCCTGAGTCACTGAACCAGGGTGACTTCCTGGACATGTAGGTGAAGGAGACAAGGACCACAAGTCATCTTCAAATCAATGCCCATGTGGTTTGGATTTGAGGACACCAGGGGTAGATCATAGGACCCCAACCCTAGCCCTAACCCTTTCCCATGTGAGATGTTTGCTTCTGCTGGTGAGCCCTGAAATTCCACCACAGTCCCCAAGTGTCTTTCTCACAAGAGACCTTTTACCCTATAAGACACTGTACTTGGTCTCTAACACATCAAGGATAACACATACACCCCCCCAACACACACACACACACACCCCACATAAACACCTTTAGTTTTTGGTGCATACCTAAAATATTTTTTTAGTTTGTCAGGTTTGGTAAAAGTGAACACCTTTATCCACTGGACCATCTTGCTGGCCCAAACATGGGCATTTTTGTGTGACAATTTGAAAATTCAAACTAAAACCTTGACATGGGTTGGGAGGGACATTTGATAATTTGCATACATTTGCATATCTTGGTCATTTGCATACCTGTTTGTCTTTCTCTACTTCCTTCTTGTGAACGAGTGACTTCCAGGATCTCGGTCTTTGCTGAAAAGACCCAAATATCTTGGCAACAGAGTCAGAGTCAGGTTCTAGTCTCAACAGTACCTTGCTGACTGTTCATCTTCAGCCCAGCTAACTAGCCTGTCTGTGCCTTAAGTTCCTCCCATTTAGTAGATCTAGTAATGGTACCTCAAGGGAGATGAATCCATATCTGAACTATGTTTAGAATGCTGTCTGACACATACTATGTCATATATTCAAAGATAGAACGCCCTGAGAGTTAGGCCCCTAGCATGTAAACGCAGACGTAGGAAATGATGTGGAAGATAGCCCCTCGTGAATCACGCCCAGGAGGCCCCATCAGTAAACTCTTTGGTGTCTTCCTCCCACAGTTCATGACCAAGAACCCGCACAAGCGCCTGGGCTGTGTGGCAGCGCAGAACGGGGAGGATGCCATCAAGCAACATCCATTCTTCAAGGAGATTGACTGGGCACTGCTGGAGCAGAAGAAAATCAAGCCCCCCTTCAAGCCGAGAATTGTAAGTAGGGCTCCCAGCCCTTCCCCTCTATAGTCGGCTGGTACTTTTGCACCAGTCCATGTGAGCCTCAAGCAGCCTGGGTATCACTGAAAAAACCAGGGAGGAGTATCCCAGAGGTGTCTGAGACCCTAGACATTGACTGTCAAAACTACGATGCCTACAGCACCATGGTCTTACCTCCCCCAGCTTCATTTACTTATTTTGATCAGTCATAATGACGCTAGTTTTTCACATGGCATAGAGATACATGCAAGGTTTTTTGCTTTTGTTTTTTGTTTGTTTGTTTGTTTGTTTCCCGAGAGATATATAGGGTTGTGTCTTGAAAATGTCTACGTAAAGTATTAGCCCAGTGCTGTCACCGTCCTTATATGGCAGAGTGTAAGGGGAGAGTCGGTGACTATTGGAGAAAGACTGACCCACAATCGTGCAGGGAGGACAGCCTGTGTCCTGGCCTCCATCACTGTTCCGTCTCTAATACGTCCCTGCCCTCTGCCTGCTCAAGGCACCGCATATGCTACAGCCTTCCATGCGCAGTGCTAGGCACGGGTGAGGAGTGGAGACCAGTGGGGTGTGGCACTAAGAAGCTGAACAGTGGACTCCAGTCAAGGCTCAACCAGGGAACCAAAGCCATGTCCTGCGGGCTACCTAACATGGAAGTGTTGGAAGAGCAGGCAACATTATCCACTGAGGTAGTCATTCACACTGAGACTCTCCGCCAGCTTCAGGCACCAGGGAGCTGAAGGGAAGAGTTTCTTAGTAGCTTCAGACCTATGAGGCTGGCAGAAGATCAGAGGTCATCAACCAGTGCTGTCGGAGGAGTCTCTCCTCCCTCAGCCTCAAGGACAGAAAAGCCATAGCGCTAAGGCTCGCCACCATCCCTACATTGCTTTCTGCTTTGGTCTGTGTGATTCTTGAGAGACATACAGCTTCAAACAAGCGAGGCTTGGGGTCCACTTCTCTCTGCAAACCTCTCCTCCACTTTAGCCCATCTCACTACAGCTCTGCGCCCCACCCCCACCCCAGCCCTCACGCCATGTCACGCCCATGTTGTGGATCTTGTAAATAGGGAAGGTTTTGTAGATAGGTCTGATTTTTAGGGCACACAGAGCTCGCCACATGCGACAGCCTGCCTGATGGCTGGGGCTGGGGCCACGACAAGTCATCTCCAATGACAAGAGCGACTGAATACTGGAGAGGATGTGTGAAGCAGGCCACTAAAGGCCTAGCAGAGGAAAAGAAATGGAAGGATTAAACCTGAGGGCTGAATTATTATTTCCATGTAGTTTAACTTAATTAGTCCCTAGAGCGACGAGAGGCAGAGCTAGAGCAGCTCAGGCCCAAGTAACAAGAGCCCGAACAAGACCAGGGGCCAGGCAGATGTCATTGCCAGCTACTGGACAGCTGGAAATTATGTTGAGGCTCTAGGCCAATGAACCACTCTCAGCCAGACTCATGGGGGAGTCAGACCCAGAAAGGCTAGCTGAGGACACAGGCTCAGCCTCTCAAGAGAGTATAGGGAGGTGAGGCCCAAGGAAGTCCCCTGGAACCATGAAGAGAAGCAAAGGCCGGTGTGGATGAGGGAAGCAAGTGCTGTAAAGAAGCTCCCAGAAGGAAGGAGCAGGAGCGGGAGCTGGAGCCACAATCCCCGAAGGACATTTAAATGAATGGAGTCGCGGAGAATAGGCTCTCTCTGGGGTCTAATAGATGACGGGATATGAGAAGGAATATTGGCAGGCTCTTGGATTTAAGCAGTGGTGAGACATTCCAGGTCCTGGAACATCTTTTAAAGTCCCATCAGCCCAGAACATGCTCACTGGGTTTCCAATCTTTAGTCTGGCATACAATCTCTTAGCACTCTTGCATGGCTTCTGTCCGTTCTCTAACAAGGCATTTCTTAGAGGAACCACACCTTGATCAGTGGCCCTCCCACCCACAGGTTAAGAGCAGAATGACAGGAGGGGCGTGCCAAAGAGTTTGAGGTGGCAATGAGCCTGGGATCTGGGACAGAACCCAGACACCAAGGAAAAGGTGAAAGAGTGGGAAACAAACAGGAACAGGCTTCCACGTGTCCCACTCCACCAACGAGCAGGTTTCACCCCAGCTCAGGCAGGCAAAGAGCCCCCTCAGGTTGTCCCTAGCCAGACAGGAGATGTTCTTGTAGGTAAACGTGTAAGGAGTCCCCAGAAGCCAGAAGAAGGAAACATCCCGCTGGGTCTGCGATGAGGTCTTGGAGCACATTTCCCTGAACCCCGGTGCACAAGACTGGACTTCCCTTATTTCAGCCTCTGGGAGACTTTCTCCTGAGACTAGAAGCAGGACCCTGTTCGATTCCTCTGCTGGGGAATTCACACAAGCTTCCGGTGGCTTGCTTTCCCCTTGAGAGTATGTCCAAAAGAGAAGACCGGAGAAGACTGGGCCACACATCTGAGTCTCCTAAAGCTGTCTTCACCATTTCCATGGAAAGTGTCTTGTGAGCGTGACCCCACTGTGCCCCAGACTACCATGTTGGAAGTCAAGGATGTACGATTCGTTGGGTTGATTTATTTTGGCTGAAAGGAGAAAATTAGTTCATTAAGTATGAAGAAAGTGGGAAGGAAGTTAGAAGACTGTGCAGAAGGTGTTTGGCTGAATCCTGTGGATCAGGCACAAGTCTTCAAGGCATTTAAATATTTGATCACATTTCTATCTATGGAAACTGCAAACTCTCTTTTAAATATCAAATTTTTGAATAAAAAGAAAGGAGATGGAGAGAGAGAGAAAGAGAGAGAGAGAGAGAGAGAAAGTTGTTATTAGAAAGGTGTCCTAGCTCTGTCCCCAAGCTAAAGCTCCTTCCTGAGATATGGAAACACCACTAGTCTGTAGTGCCTGCATGCTCAAGACTGGCAGGAGACGTGGGATTACACTGAAGTCATTCCATTTATCATCAGGGCAAACCTCAAAGGCCCACTGTAGAAAGAAGCTCAGATGGGTTTTTTACAAGAGACTTTCCCCACGGAGCCAACTAGCATCGGGAGGACTGCCTAGCCCAGGCAGTAGCCGAGAGGCAGGGCAGCTCTAAGCTCCCTGAGCAGATGCAGCCTCAGACAATGCAGTCACCCACGGGCCACTGGGGGGAGAGAGCTCCTTTGGCACACCGCCACAGAGTCACCCTCATGGGTCAGAGGCTCCATTGTAGGATTGGCTTTCCTTGGCTCAAGGTGTCTTATAACTAGAGAACATGCCACGTGCCTTCCTAAGTGAGCTCAGTAAGGCAAGGTTTTGACAGCTGAAGGAAAGCCAGTTCAATGCTGGGAAGAAGCCATGAGGACAAGGGACCGCTATCAGGCAGGGACACTGTGAGATTCTTGGATCCTGTCTTACAGACTGGTGTCAAATAAAGGGATGCTACTGTGTGGAGAAAACAAGATAAAAATCTATGAGCGAACAGTACCAGCCTCGTGGTTGTTGCCAGCCACAAAGAGACACTGGCCACAAGTTTAAGCAGGCAAATGAGGCAGGGTCAGAAAAGCCCATACCTACTAATACCAAACACCTTGAGAGAAACGTGGTCAAGTGCTGGGACTCGAGAGAGAGCCTGCATTTCCTTCTCTTTGGAATCAGCTCCACTTGCTCTCCAGCTACGCCCTCTGGACCAGAATGCCACCTTCCCTCAAAAACCTAGTCAGTAGCCATCCCCTCGCTTCCCTTGCTGGCCACCACAGCAGAGTCATCCAGCAGGTGACCTGCCTGTTGGATTCAGGGAAGACTCCATCCATTCCATTGAGCCCAGGAGCGGTCACAGCATCCAGCCTGGTGTTTAAGATCAGCCACAGTGTAGTATTTCGTGTTTCTAGAACTCTTTAAGTCTCCTCAAACCCACCAAACAGCCAGATCTGTCTCGGCCATGCCTGGCTCACCTGGAGACGAGGGTGCGGGGGTAGGGGGTGGCTGTTCATACCCACATCAGAACAGCTTCTAGCCTGGCTCCCAGCCCCTCCACAGGAAGCCTCCTGCCTCTGGAGATATCGCCAAGAGATTGTCCAGATTGGAGGCTGGAATTTAGCCTCTGGTCAGTTTCCATCCCATACCTCCACTGGCTGCTGTCGCTGCAGGCGCTGTCTTCCTGATTTGTTTGCTAAGCTGAGATTCCAATGCCCCTGGCGCCTCAGCTTCCCTGTCGAACCCCTCCTCTGATTCCCCAGATGTTAGGAGTGCAGCCGGGTTTCCAGCCTTTAGATGGCCATCCCCTTGCGCTGGCCTCTACTTCCATATGGAAAGCTTCTTCACATGTATCCTCCGATGTAGCAACGCCTCCCTATACAGACTCCCCCCTCATGACCCCTGTATATTCCTCCTATCCCCGCTCCATGCAGCCACACACCAAACTGATTTTAGGCAAATAATGTTCCATCAACACCAAACCAAAAATTCCACGGACACAAAAATCTAATGGACAACAGCTAGCAGAGCCTCTGAGGCTACAGATAATAGCCAAGCATAAACACTTCATCTCATTGGAGATTTCCTTCCAAGATGGCGGTGCTGTCTATTCGCTAACGCGTATCTCTCACCAAGCTTTTGAGCTCCTGGCAGGGGCTTATCTGTGGGGGGAAAGAGGACCGTAGGGGGAAGAGATGTACTTGGAATGGATGCCACGGCGAGTTGTTGGGCTAGTAGCTCACTTCTGGCCCTAATTTTTTGAACCCCGAAGCATTAGATCCTAAGATCGCGGGCTCCTGGGTTTTGACACTGGAATGGGAGCCAGCCAGTTAGGAGGGGGAGAGAGCTGCCTCCCCAGAGACCTAGCTGTCCTCCGTGAACGCCAAAGGCCATAAGGGAAATGCCGGCCGAGTAAACTTGTCTTTGTGTACGTGTTCTTTCTTTCCAAGTTTGCTTCAGTGTGAATGTCCCTCTGTCAGGTAAGGCTTCCAGAGTGGGGAGTCTCTCCAGGTAGGTGAGCCCACAGGCCGGTGACATAGAGGCCCCCTTCAACTTCATGATCCGTCTCCATCCAGCCATCCGCGCTGCATGGCAGGACCCCGAGGGAGGCCCCCTCCTGCATGCTCCCGCATGACTGGGCTGTGCTGAGAGAAAACCTGGGAAGTGGGCTCAAGAACTCACACCCTCACTCACTTAGCCCCAAGAGGAGCCCCGCTGGGCAGGCATCCCTAAAGCTAGTCCACCGGCCCAGGGACCCCGATAGCATGGATGGTACTGCAGAGACCAGTGGGACGCCATCATTATCTTCCACCCCGGTGGACCAGGCCCAGGATTTTGCTGGGTCCTTCAGTAAAGACACGTTCAAGACAATGTCTATGTCAGAGGGAGATCCCTTGGCCTAAGAGGGTGTTGACTCTCAAAAAGAGATGTGGGGTCTCTGGCTCGGGTCTAGAGGCCATGGGGAAAGTCCATATACCCGTGTCTGGTAGCTTGCTGAAGTGATAGCATGGTACAGTGGACAGGGAACTGGCTTTGATCAGAGTGAGTGAGTGAGTCGCAGGATAGCCTTGTGATCATGAGAAGTCACTTCACCCTGACCCTCTGACCTTATCTGTGAAATGGAGTAAGAACAGTTCTCTCATATCATTGAAAACATGGCCAGTAGCAAGCCTAAGACACTTTGTGTACCCCTGCCCTGGCTTCTTGGGGGAGTAAGTTCCCCTCTCCCCCTTCATGGCTCCTTCCCATAGTCTGAAGGCTCTCTTCCTCCCTCACCAAGGCTCCAAGAACCAAGAGGTTAAATATTACAGGGAGACATATGATGTTTAGAGGCTGGGCTTGGAAACCAGACACAACTGTGGCCTTTCTTCCACTCTGGCCTATGGGACCTTAGAATGATGAACACTGTGACTGCTACCTAGAAAAAAGGATAATAAAAAGGACCAGGAGCCCAAGACTGGGGAAGGCTGGTCTAGATTCTCCCCCTACCACATAGAGGTCAAGAAAGTTCAGGTTATAGGGTGGTGGCACCACTCGGGGCAGTAGCCAGCTGAAGACCAGGAAGACATGCCTCTCGGGAGTTAAGCAGAGCCTGCTGGGCTCAATTCTGATGCAGTCATTGGTACTATAGAGGGAGGCTCACCAAATGGGGGATTCTCAAGTCTTTGACCCTTGTGATGGTGCTAAATGTCCCTTCACAGTATGTATGATCACTTTTGTTTTCAGAGTAGAGAGCTGTGTTATCTAGACTAGGTTGGGATCCTAGGCTATGTAGCCCAGGCTGTCTTAAACTCCTAACACCCATCTCTCCCTCAGCCTCAGTGCTGGGATTATAGAAATGTACCACCACATCTGGCACAAGTCACCTCTTTTTGCTGTATTATCACCATGTGCATTCACTCTGCTTTCAGTCTCAGTCGTGTTATGGATGAATGCAAGGTGTATGGCTTTCAGTACCCTAGCTTTGATGTGGCAGCTGTCACCAATAGTCACCATTCCAGGGCACAGATGTCCAGGAGTCTCTTAGCCAGACAATTACAGTGGTAAAAATCCAGACAAACCATTTTGCTATCTGAGAATTCTGGTTGCAGGAGCATTCCTGTGGGTTGTGGTGTGGGTCCCCCTCCCCCCCCTACTCCCCCATCTCATAAGTACACTGGGTGAGTGTCTGAGCCTGACTAGCCTGTTCTAGATCTGACTGGGCATTTCTTTAGGCTCATGAATTTTCCATTGTCGCTTACTGGCTATTGAGATGGGCTATGCCTTCATGGGTTCACTGTTACAGTATTTATTGAACTTAATCTCCTCCTTGCTCCACCAGTATTTGAACATATGCACATACCCCACGCCTCCTTCTTGAGAGCATGGGAAGATCAGTGAAGCTAAAGATGATGGGAAGGGAGAGAAGCAGGAAAAATCAGGGTCAGCTTCCTGGAGAAGCCAAGTCTGGGCAGAGAAAGATGGTGATGGTTAGGGAGAGAGAAGCACCTGAGAAAAGATGGCTTCGGACCACTTCTGATCAGCGGTATTCATGGAGCCTGTACCTGGTCCGTTCTCTACAGTCCTGGAGGATACTGCTGTCTGCCAGAAGCAAAGCAAAACTCTTCCCAGCAGTGGTCTACCAGCAGTGCCTAGGCAGTGTTAGCGTGCAGGAAGAGACAAATCAGAATGTGTAGATGATAATAGAGATTACAGGATTCAGGGCTTCATTGACAGGACCAAAGAAAAATGCTATAAGCTTTGCCTTCAAAAGTTACAAGACAGAGAAAGACAGGATGGGAGAGAGGCTTTCACCAGACTGGCTGGAATCCCAGGTCCTCCATGCACGACCCCAGGAGTCTGGTTAGGTCGTGTCCTACCCTCCATCTTACAGATGGAGTCACCTTGCTAAAGAAGCAATGTCCTCCTGTCTGCCTTTGTCTTGCTGAGAGCTCTGAAGGGTTGGCCAGCAGCCAGGAGCGCAGGGACAGTGCTTAGAGGTCGGCTCAGGTGTGGCCAAGGAAAATCAGAAATGATCTTAGTCCTCCCCCAGAAGGGGCTCAGTCCTTTAAGGCCTCCAGTCTACGTTTGTTCTGTGCAGAGTACAGGTGTATAGGTATGCTGTGCGTGCTCGTGGGGTTCCCTGCCTGCGTAATCCTCAAAGTTCAGGCCTCGAGTCTCCATGGAGTCATCAGTCATGACAGAAAGAAGCCACCCCAAACCATCTTGTTGTTTGTACCGGGAATATGTAAGAAGTGAGTAGCAGACTCGGATGTGATCTAAAAGTAATGTTCAACTATGACTAGGATTCTGGAATTTGACAAATGCACATTAGGCTTGCTGGCTGTGATGACTTTATGTCAACACTTACCTTTTCACAGCAAAGGGGCTTGGCCACAAGCCATCAGGCACGAGCCACAGGCACGCAAGCCATCTTCTTGCCCTGGTGGTTTCTGGAGTTTTATTTCTGAGACATACCACCTTGAAGGGTTTCCACGGAACACAGAATGTTATTTAGCATAGGAGTCTGGGTAAGTCAGGGTTGCTAATGGCTGGGCCAGTGAAGCATGAAACCCTCTGCCTTGAGTAGAGAAAAATCCTACAGAGTATTCTTGCCAAACTGAGATGACCTGCAGAATGAATTACATCTTTCCTGGAGACTAGCCTCCCTCCTTCTTCTCCAGAAATTCCCTGGTTCCCTTAGCTCCAAACAACCTCAATTCACTCTTTTCTAAAAGAGAGTCTTTTTCCTCTTCTTTTTGAATGTGTGTTCATGTATGGTGGTGGAGGGGACGTGGGGGTGTATTGCATAGTGCACGTGCTTGCGAATGTGGAGCAAGGAATGGCATCCAGAACCATTGCTCAGCTACTGTCCACCTTGGGTTTTGATACAAGGGTTCTTCGTTGGCCTGGAGCCCTCAGATTAGATAGGCCAGTTGTCCAGTGAGTTGGTGGCATCTATTCACCTCTGCCTTCCAATGCTTGGATTACAAGTGTGCCCATACACTGTGTGGTTCCAGGAATGGAGTTCCAGTCCTTGTGCTTGTCTACGAAACGCTTGACCAAGCGAACTGTCTCCATCCCCTTGGTGTTTGACCTTCCTCGTGTGGCTGCCATTTCCATTTGTTTTCTGGAACTCTACGTAAACGAGCCACACAGCGTGTCTATTGTTTGTTCATGTTGCGTCTTTCACTCGGCACCATGCCTTTAAGGATAGGGTTCTAGGTTTTTATGTTTTTATTATAGAAAATTCCAATCATGCATTGATGTAGTGACAAGGGTCCAGTGTACTGCCTTAGACCTGTGAGCCAAGGTCAACCATTACTTCTGCTGAGGGAGTTCTATTGCTTTGATCAGAGGTAGGTTCCCCCCACCCCCACTCCCACCTCCACTCCCACCCCATCCCCCTCTTAGGATACCTCCTGTATTTGATCAACTTGGGGATGAGTGAATGCCTCCTAGATCTCTACAGTGCTCACTCATCCAGATAGTATTTCTCTCTCAGGTTCATCTCTAAATTCTCTTTTCAACTTTTAGGGCCCAAGACTCATGCCAGTCTACATCTGGAAGTTTAGAATAGTTAGTTCCTATATTAGGGAGCCTTACATTGTTGTTGAATGGGGAGAGAAAGTGGCTGACCTCACCTTGACATGAGAGGCACATATTTGAATGTTTACCATTCCTGTTTCAAAGCCAGCGGCAGCAATGCAATCAATCCGAGGCCAAGAGAACTGATCTCTATCTGAGACATTTTCATAAATAAGGTGAAGGGGGAGGCTGGTGCGTGGAGAACCCTGGGCTTTGCTGAGACCAGACTGCGGTTTCACTCTTGAAAACTCTAGCTCTTAGCAATGATACTGCATCGAGACGTCTGCAGTAAGTGGCAGAGGTCGCCACAGTTAGCAGCAGAGTGAGCTCATGTGTGCCATGGTATGCTGCCTGCTGCCAGCACAAGCACCGATGTTACTGCTGCGTGCCCAGCAAGATACAGCTTGCTCACTGCAGAACCCTGTAAGATGCCGCAGCAGGCAGGGTGATACCCCTCCTAGAGGTTTTCATGCCCTTACTTTCGGAATCATGCTCAGTCTCCTGGGCCCCCAGGACCTTCTCCTTGCACTTCAGGATCCACCCAGAAGCAGGCTGTCAAATTATCTCAGTGGGAAAGGGATCTGAAAAGGCAGAGGGTACAATGGGGTAGACTAGGATAGACAGAACATTTTAATATAATACGGAGCACACCACAGATGGTACATGTATGGTTTGCTGAATCTCGGCTGGTCAAGCATACATACATACATACATACATACATACATACATACATACAACCCCAAATTCCTAAGAGATATGAATTAGGTACATACTGCACCCATAAAGTATAAAAAATGATTCTGAAATTTTTTGTACACGTTTATTTTAGTTTGTGTGTGTATGCACACGCACATGTGTGAATGTGCACACATGCTTAGCTGTATGTATGGATACCGCATGCATGCAAAAACTCACAGAGGCCAGAAGAGATGTCAGACCCTTTGGAACTGGGGTTTTAAGATGGTTGTGAACTGCTATGTGGGTGCCGAGAACCAAACCCAGGTCCTCTGCAAGAGCGTTAACCTCTCTTAGTCATTGAGATCTCATTCTAGCCCCAACACCTAGATTCTAATCCCCACGGTGGCCGTCGCACTCAGAATGCATTCGCTTTATAGTGCAGCCACATGCAACGGGCAGAAATCGTAGAGCTGGTTCCAGCTAGTCCATCAATCACCACATCTGTGCCTCCTGCCAGGACACTGTGACAGGAGGCAGGATGACACATGCTAGGGAGCCCAGCTTCAGGTGGAACAAGATGAACACAAGTCCTGACTCACGGCTTGCCGATTGGCTGAGGGCACCATGGGCAAGTCGTTAAATGCTTCCAAACCTGGTTCCATCTTCCCAGGAGGCTATGGCAGGGTTGACCTCCATAGAGTGGGTACAGGCATTGTGTCGGACACCCAAAGCACCCTGTCCAGGGTCCAGATCTAATCAGGCCTGTAGCTCTGAGCTTTGTAAGTTTTTCCAAGAAGAAGCTCAGGGTATCCCAGGTACCAGGGCAGAGATGAACAGTAGGCGGGTACCGACATGGAGCTCCAGGCTATGAAAGACAGCCACTAGTCAGCGAAGCTTTCAGTTCCAAGTGCCGAGAAAGAGAAGTCTTCCCAGGCATGAAGGAAGGGAGGCGGAGGTGTAAGACTGGACCAGTGGCTTTGGGGATGGTTCCCCAAGCAAGAGCATTCCTTTCCCATACAGCAAAGGCCCCTGGCCTCTGCAGCAGCTTTCAGAGCTGGCATGCCACATTATGAAAGGTGGTTAGCCCTCTCCTGCCCTCACTTCTGCTGTTAAAGATCCACCCACCCCACCCCCC
>NC_034607.1:52326415-52337649 GCF_900095145.1 Mus pahari
CCCCCACCCCCCAAACCAGGAAAGAAGAGTATTGTGCTGTCTGCTAGGCCCTGCAGAGTGCATTCGAGCAAAGGGAAGTCTGTGTGGCAGGCCTGGGCAGGGCATGGCAGATGACAGAGGTACAGCAGGCCTCCTGGCTCTGGGGACTGCCGGCTTTACTATGCTCAGAGTATGGTTAGAGACACCTTTAGGCCATTTGTGAACTCTGGTCAAATGTGCTGGCTGTTGTCCCCGGGCTCTGTAGGACAATGTGGATTCCGTTGGCACCAAGGTGACTCTGAGCTGAGACTTCAGCTTTAGTCCCTGTTGCCAGGTTTTACAGTCAAATGGCCCAAGCCAAAGAGCTCTCGTTTATGTACATGGAGCCAGACAGGCCGGGACAGTTGGTCCTGGGCAATGCCCACAAAGCCCCTTTCCCAGGAATAGGGAGAAAGGTGCCTGGAGCGAACGGCCTCTGACAGTTGACTGTTGTCCTTAAACGTCCGTGTTGGGAAAGTCCTCTGATACACGGAGGGAGGAGGTTCCCTGTTATTCACAGCCTCCTCCGGAGAGCTACCTACCATGGTCATCGAAGCCTGAGGTGTTCCTTTCGCTGGGGACTCACCCCTGTGTTCCTGAAGGGCTTAAGCAATGGGGCATTTCCAGTCCTGGAAACTTCCTCAGGGCTTGTCCCTTCTTGGGGCTTGTCCCCGCACGTGTGTTATTCACAGAGTGCTGTGGTACCATGAAAGTCAACTTTTATAAAGGACTTCTTCAGTCAGTGATAGTCATTGAAGTACTGAGGATGAACCCAGACTCTTGCTTGCTAGACAAGCGCTCTACCACTACACTGCACCCCGACTCTGAGCCAGTGTACCACCTCCCAGAGAACCTACCATAGTGCCTTCTCACCAGGAAAACCTAAATTTGCCATTACACAAAAACACAGCTATGTTGTGTTGTATAACACGTTCAGGAGACTCTGAATTCCCTCCTCGAATCAACGACTTACCCAGGTGTGAAGACTGGGAGAATCTATTAATAAAGTTTTATGCGTATGCTACCCAGGGTCATCCACATTACATAGTGTCTGTGGTGCCTTTGTGCTGCAAGAGTGAAGTGGTATTGCTGTGACAGAGACCACATGGTTCTCAGAGCCTAATGTGTAAACTATCTGACCTTTTAGAGAAATTCATCAACTGCTGCTTTAGGGGGTGTCTTAGTCATCCAAGTGTCTGGAACGGCCTTTCTCACTGTCGTGACAAAACACCTGAAGAAAGAGAAGGCTTGCTGAGCTCACAGGTGGAAAGGCGGGGCGGCAGACCCCACGGCTGGGAAGGGATACTCAGCTGCCTCCCTCCTCCCCTCCCCCTTTTTATTTGGTCCAGGGCGCCACCCACATTCAGGCTGGGTCTTCCCAGTTAAAATTCTCTAGGGAAACACCCCCACTGATTTGCTCAGAGGCACTGGGTCAAGTCCACGGAGAGGACTTGAAGTCCGGGCACCCAGACCCAGGAGTCTCACTTGACTCTCTCCACGTTCACTTGAAATGTTCAAGCCGTGGGATGTGGTCAGTGGTGGAAGTACTTTGAAAGTAGCCATGGAAATCTCCTCCCCGGCAGCTAGCATCAAAAGATAAGGAACACGACTCCAAGCAGAAGCCACTGGGCAGTTGTGAGTGGGTGAGTGTGTGTGGTATGGGGGGGGACCCACCGGAACCCACCCCACCCCCTTTCTTCCAAACAAACACTACAGCTTTGGGGGGGGATTGTTTTCTTTTGTTGTTGTTGTTGTTGCTGTTGTTGTTGTTGTTGTTGTTGTTGCTGCTGTTGTTGTTGTTGTTGCTGTTGCTGTTGTTGTTGTTGTTGTTGTTGTTGCTGTTTCAAAGAGTATACCAGCAAATGTTTGGGGTTTTGTAACCACCTGTCCTGTCCTGTGATGGAGGGCTGTGCTTGTCTGTGAGGTCCAGCCAATGCAGAAAGAGTCACCGGTGAACGCACATGCTTTTTCAAACAGTTGTTGCACGTGAGGGCAGAGGTGGTAGGGCTGGAATTCTCCGGTGGCTTGCCCTTTTCCGTTTCCTAAAGTCACTCTTTTAAGGTATATATATATATATATATATATATATATATATATATATATATATATATATATATATATATACCTTAAAAGTTTAGCAGACAATAACTGGGAAGAGGGGAAGAGGGCAGATGGACTCCATTCAGCAGGCAACCTGACAAGAGCTCACCTGGGGCCTGTTGTGAAGCACGGAGGTGGTCTGAGGCTATTTGGTTCTTTTTTTTTTTTTTTTNTGGTTTTTCGAGACAGGGTTTCTCTGTGTAGTCCTGGCTGTCCTGGAACTCACTTTGTAGACCAGGCTGGCCTCGAACTCAGAAATCCGCCTGCCTCTACCTCCCGAGTGCTGGGATTAAAGGCATGCGCCACCACGCCTGGCATATTTGGTTCATTTTAAAAACACATTGGTAGCTAGGTGTCATGGCTTACACTGGTAATCCCAACACTTGGGAGGGGAAGTTGGAGGATCAGGAGGCGTTCAAGGCCAGCCCTGACTACCAAAGGCCTCGTACACATCGGGATGTCTCATCACGTGAAAGTCTGAGTGCCTAAGTGTGACGGCCTGAGTTTGAGCCCCGGAACCCATGTGAAAAGCTGGATGCAGATGCACACCCCTGGTGCACACACTTACAACCCCAGCTTCCCTAAAGTGAGATGAGAGGCGGAGGCAGGAGGAGCAGCCATGGCAGAAGCTCATGGGCCAACAGCCCAGACTACAGATCTGCAGGGACAAGAGACGTGGCCTCAGCAAGGTAGAAGGCAAGAGCCAATGTGCACACACATGCACATAATATAAAGTATATATACACATGCATTATAAATAAATGCATGTGCCTATAAAAGTATATATTATGTATTTTTGCATGTAAATATATGCATATGAATATCCCCAGGAATGGTGGGTAATGCCTTTAACCCAAGCACTAAAGAGATGAGCCGGGCGTGGTGGCGCACGCCTTTAATCCCAGCACCTGGGAGGCAGAGGCAGGCAGATTTCTGAGTTTGAGGCCAGCCTGGTCTACAGAGTGAGTTCCAGGATGGCCAGGACTATAAAGAGAAACCCTGTCTCAGAAAAGCAAAACAGAAAACAAACAAACAAATGAAAAGAAACAGAGATGATTCTGAGTTCTGGCCAGCCATGTTATAGAAGAAGACCCTATCTCAAGAAGGGAGGGAGAAAGAGACAGACAGACGGACAGAGACAGTGTGTCACTCGGTGCCCCACAGAGAACATTAGAGAGAAACCGGCCAGATTGTGCTGGGGCTTGTGGGGTCTCCTCTCTGTGGCTCCTGTGGCTCCTGTCTTTGTGTTCCAAACAGCTCCCCCAACCCCTTTTTCCCACCACCAGGGAGTGGCCAGGGACTGAGGGGTTCTGACTTCAGCTACTGTGAAGCTCATCACTCATGTTTTAAAGGGAAATTGGTGTCGGTTTTCTTCTCCCATTCGAGGTGCAAGCAACTTCATAAAATGGGAGTCACAACTTCGGGACTGTGGAGAGTTAATCCCCCATTCAATTAGGAGACTAGACAGTAGCCAACGAACGAATCGGCCAATTCTGACTGTCAAGTTAAACAGGAAAATGCAAGTGGGGGCACTTCTGGGAAATTCAGACCTCAGGACCCGAGTCTGGGCCCCTGATGGATGGCATCGTTTCTCTCTCATTTCTGTTCATTCATCATTGAAATTGTAACTTAACGACAACATTTCTCCTCCCCCTTTCTTCCTCCAAACCATCCCCGTACGCCTCTCTCTGCTCTCCTTCAGACTTCTGGCCTCCATACGCCCCTCTCTGCTCTCCTTCAGACTTCTGGCCTCCTTCATCAATTCTTATTGCATGTATATATGCATCTGTATATACGTATATATTCCCAAGTGTAACCTGTTAAGGAAGGCTCTTTTGAATGATCACACACTTGGCCATTTACTAGGAAGTGCGACTGGGCAGAACCCTCTCCCTGCATTTCCTCATCTGTGTTTGGAAAGGGCTGTGCTAATAATTCACTTGGCTCAGTGGCATTCGGGGTTCCTGCTTCAGTGTATTCAGTCACTTGATCCTTATAACAAATGTGGGGGGGCAATACTAATGTCCCCATTTCATGGATGAGCCAATGTAGATAAAGCCAGAGAGACTGGTAATTGGAGAATCTAGAATAAAATCTAGGAGACTAGAGAGATGGCTCAGCAGTTAAGAGCTCTGGCTGCTTTTCAAGAGGTTCAAGTCCCAGCACCCACACAGCATCTCACAACGAACAAATAGAATCTAGAACAGTGCTTCTCAGCCTTCCTAGTGCTGCGACCCTTTAATACAGTCCCTCATGTGTGGTGACCTCCAACCATAAAATTATTCCATTGCTACTTCATAACTATAATTTTGCTACTGTTGTGAATTGTAATGTAAATATCAGATATAGACGATAGCTGATACACAACCCTGTGTGGTCATGACCCACAGGTTGAGAACAACTGATGGAAGGTGTTCAGGTGAAGGGTATGCGGGTGAGCCACTGGGTATCCTACCTCTCAAAAAGCAGCTTGGAAAGAAACAGATGAAATTCAGCGATAAGCTTTTAGATGTCTCCATGTTTTTTGTTTTTTTTTTTTAAAAGGTGTATCAGGAATGGATAGAAGGAAGGAAACCAAAAAGAAATGCCCACAGTTAGCATGAACTTCAAGGAACTAAATCCAGATCTGTAGGTTCCCGAACAAGCCTTTTCAGATCAAAAAGGCCATTGGAAACAGATGAGAAAAAGAAAGTGATCCACTCCCACAGTCCTAGCTTCAAGTAGTAGTGCGTCTAAATTACTCAGAGCTTTAAAAGTGCAGAGGCTGGGCCCCACCTCTGCAGAGTTCCTGAGGTCTGGGCCAAGGCTGGGGTTCCTGTACAGCTGTGTTTGTTTCTGATGGACCAAAGGGCTTCTGTTAAACAGTGACTAGGCTGGGCCCGGGCTCAGTGGTAGCACGCTTGCTGAGAATGTATGAAACTATTGGTTCTATGTCCAACACCCACCTACACATGCATGCACACACACACACACACGCACACGCACACACACACACACACACCAAAGGGCAGAGCTAAATGAAGCAAAGCTATGGTTGTGTATGCAATGAATTTTCCCCAAAGAGAAACATACTCAAAATAACAAAGATTCGGGCAAGAACTCTTTAGAGGGAACTGAAAGCCAAAAGAAATTGATTAGTTACATTTCCTAAGTCTCACTTAGGCATCCACAATAGCTCTCGCCCAGGCCAGACCTCAGATCAATTAAGCAGACTCCGCTCTGGAGACAGGCACTGGCTGCCTGGGTTGAAGCCCTTGCTGCTGCGCTAGGCTCTGTTGCTGAAGGTTCTGCTGTGTCTGATCCAGCTCATGGTAACTTGAACATAATAAAATAAACTGGCAGAGTCCAACAGAGACAGGCACGCAGGCTCCTAGCAGTCAGGAATAGTATTTAGGAAAACATGGCGTTATTTTTGGGTGGTTGTTATTTTTAATATTTTTAAATTTATTATTTCTGTGCATAGGGGGCATGCACACGAGTGGAGGTCAGAGAAGAATTTTCAGGAATTGGTTCTCTCTACCTTGTGGGTCCTGGGGGTCCGACTCTTAGGTCTTCATGCTTGGAAATAGGTGCCTTTCTGTATCCACTGAGCCACCCTTGCATCCCTTATAAAGCAAGAGTCTAAAATTTTTTTAACTATTCACTTATCTATTGTTATTTTATGTGCCTTGGTGGAGTTTGTAGCTTGGATGTCTGTGTGAGGGTGTCTCCTGGAACTGAGGTTAAAGACAGTGGGGAACTGCTGTGTGAGCGCTGGGAATTGAACCTGGGTCCTCTGGCGCTCCTCACCACTGAGCCATCTCTCCAGCCCGAGTCGCGAATTTTTAATGAGAATTCATTTGTGGATGTTTAGACAGAGAACGGTAAATCACTAGGAGTCAGTTAACCTTAGGCTCTTACAGAAATGCTCTCAGCGTGTGTGTGTGTGTGTGTGTGTGTGTGTGTGTGCACGCGCTTCTCACAGACAGTCCACTGAAAAGCCTCCCATAGCAGACGTGTCAGACACATCAGACGGAAAGCAGTCGGAGCCCAGCTTGGTGCTGGGGTCTACCATGCTCCCCAGGAGCCTCCTGGCCAGAAGGCCCCTGGAGACTTTCCTCATAGACAAGAGTTTTACTTTTGATTTATTTTTAAGATTTATTTATTTATTTATTATATGCAAGTACTCTCCAGAAGACAGTATCAGATATCATTATGGATGGTTGTGAGCCACCATGTGTTTGCTGGGATTTGAACTCAGGACCTTTGAAAGAGCAGTCAGTGCTCTTAACCACTGAACCATCTCACCAGCCTGACAAGTTTTAGAAATGAACTCCAGGATTTCACATGCATTCTGTGTTGATTGCCGTCGAGTTGGCCGTCAAGGGTAAACATTATGCCATTTTAGACAGCACAGGTCTAATTAAGGGCTCCCGCCAAGGACAGGATAACACTGCAGCACTTGGTGTTTCTCAGACCAAGGGCAGGAATTGAGCCATCTGCTCTGGTTAGCACCCGGTAGGAGAGGTGGATGAGAAGAGTATCTGGCATCACCAAGAGCTCTTGGCAGGTTTGGCAAATACTGCCGGGGAGCCAGTACTGGCATAGTTCCCTAGAATTTCTACCCTGTTTTCTCTATACAGAAAATCCAAAATTATAAAGGGAGAGACGCAGGTAGTGGTGCATGCCTTCAATCCCAGTACTTGGGAGGCAGAGGCAGGCAGATTCCTGAGTTCGAGGCCAGCTTGGTCTACAGAGTGAGTTCTAGAACAGCCAGGGCTACACAGAGAAACCCTGTCTCAAAAACAAACAACAACAGAGCAAAACCAAACCAAACAAAAATCTTACATACCAGCATGTGTGAGAGCATACTTACATATGCTGTATTGATGAGAATATGCTAAGAATGAGTATATGTGTCAAAAAATCCACTTGGTACATGTTGAGAAAACCCCTTCCTGATTGAATTCTTGTTTTTTATTTTGTAATATTATATGGAAAAAAGTAGAACTTGGAATAGTGATGTTTCAAGGTTGAGAGGTTAGATAAATGAAATAGAATTATTTCAAACTCATAAGCATGAAGTGTCCCCTGTTACTTCGCGTTTGCGGTTGTGTACCCTAAGGCCTATCCCCGGCCCATCTGTGACATGTGAAGGAATGAGACCCATTAGACACATTAGAAGAGCCGAATGCGAGAGGCAGTCCTGGGAAGAGAGGAAGGTGGGAAAGGCTGGAGCTGACGGATACTCGAGGGACCCAAAGGAAGGAGACCAGGTACAGGCATCGTGTGCCCCGTGTCCAGCCACAGCCACGATACATGGTCTCCTGGCTCTGTACTACAGGACTGTCTTGTCATTGTCCCTCAGACCAGGCAGAGGAAGAACATGAGAGTCACCAGCAAGACAGACACTTGAGGGCCAGCCCCGTGACACAGTCTGGAAGAGCACTGTCATCAGCTAATCTGGACAGCATCACATTAGGACAGAGGCAGATGTCACAGGGGATTCTCCCGGAGCTGGCGCTGAGTTACGGCTGCATGAGAGCTGAGAGAGGGCGTCTTCCTGGTCAGACAGAGGCAGCCGGAACCCGTCCTGGTCCTGAGGTACCCATGGTACCCAGGGAGCCTCCTGGCCAGAAGGACAAGGCACTCCTGGAGCTTCATTCCTTGGGTACAGTGTCTCAGATGTGGGCGGACGTCAGGTTTGGATCTCCTGAGCCTAGGAAGTAGGAATTTTGTTTTCCTCTCACACTGACCTCTAACACACATACCCCACAAGGCCCTAAACGCACTGGCCTTGATGGAATTTCCCCAAGCCTCAGCCAGTTACTGTCTCTATCTTGTACTAAGCAATTAGAGAACTAACGCTGTGGCCTCCAGCACTAGCTCAGGAGAGACTCAATTAGGCCGAACTCCCACTCATATGCCCCTGGGGCTCAGGCCTTGTCTAGGCAATCCAACAGCAGACTCTTCATGAGTCACGCCTTAGTTTCCACCCTGTTCCCACCTCCACTTCTCCAAAGGACAAACCCCTCTGGCAGAAAGGCAGCCATCAATCAGGCCTCAATTCAGGTCGCTTTGCTGGCTTTAGATACAGTAGCAGCAGGGGAGGCTCATTCACTTCTTCCAGCAGCTGCCCATGGATGTCAATGAATGACGGGCATAGTACTGGGCTAATGATGATGGGATGATGACTTCAAGCCCTTCCCTGCTTGTGCAGGGCTCATAGGGAGGACCACAGTGTGTAAGAGTGGAGAGATGGCGGGCCATCCATCCAAGGCTCCTCTCCAACTGCTCACAGAGGGATGAGCGAGGCTTCCTGAAGGAAGGGTGTGCACACTGGCATGAAAAAAGAGCAACCCGTGGAGAACTCCAGGCAAGGAAGAGAGGGGGTGCTCCAGGCAGACAGTGAAGAAGCCCTGTGGGCATGGAGCATCCCTCCGCAGCGCCCAGATGTGATGCCAGGATGCACAGGAACAGGATCCTGAAGGCCTCAGAAATGACCAAGCACGGGACTTTGGAGGCTTGGTTCTCAGAGTTGTGAGGCATCTTACAAGGTTCCAGATCAGTAAAGAAAGTCCTGGGGTAAAGGCAGTAAAGGCCGGCCTGAGGTTCAGCTGTAGCTTAGGCTTTAGAGGCGAAGAGAGAGATGAAGAATTGTTTTCTAGCTTCAAGATGCTCATCAATAGTGTACTGTGTGGGCACACAACACCCACAGTGATCAGGTGTCCAGCATCCTACAGGGCATTGTCACCACTAAAATCTCACAGATAGAAAGACCAGTGCCCAGAGATTAACATCAATGCCCTAAAAGCAGACAAGGACAATCTCAGGGGCAGTGGTCTTGGCCGGCCTCCACCCAGCCTTGCCTGAATGTGGCCCAGAGGTTGTGGGAAAGGCGTGTGGGGGAGAGGTTTGCAGAGTCAGACAATGCTCTCTCTGTCCAGTGCCACTTTCTTGGGCTGCACAGTTTGGACACTGTGAAGGTATATGGACTGACCAAGGACCGGAGTAGGCAGTCTCTCTGAAAGTCAGACTTGACCTGTGGAATCGAGTCCTGGCTGTGCTCTGAAGAAAGCAGCCGTGTTTCAAAGATCAAAATTAGTGAGCCGGGCGTGGTGGCGCACACCTTTAATCCCAGCACTCGGGAGGCAGAGGCAGGTGGATTTCTGAATTCGAGGCCAGCCTGGTCTACAAAGTGAGTTCCAGGACAGCCAAGGCTACACAGAGAAACCCTGTCTTGAAAAAAAAAAAATTAGTGAAGGAGCCAACCTCAGCCCTTTCCAGTTTGGGGGATGTTCTGCTACCTACATGCCAGTGATAGGGATACAAGGTGATCTGAAAACTTCCCAAGCCTTCAGACTCCAGTGATCAGGAACGGCCTCCCACTGGGGCCATTAACTATTTAAATTAAGCATGGGTAACTAACATGCACCTAAAATGCCTCTGAGGGCCAGAAGCCAAGTTGTACAGGGAATTCTGACCAATGTGCAGAGGTTAGCAAGAATGGCATCTTCTGGCCTGGGGATTTGACTCAGTGGTGGGGTGGCAGGTGCCTGTCATGTGCAAGACGTGGGCTTGATGCCCATCAGTGTTTACAGTTGACCTATAGGAGGGAGAAATGGTATGGCCTACTGACTGCACCCGGATGATTCTGTGATTCCCATGAGAGACCTAGAACTGAGCTAAACAACTCTCCCGGCGAGCTCATGATAGAATCATCTCCAGATGTATCAGCAGAGGCTGGTTCTCGAGTGTGGACACACTGTGGACACCAGCGCCATTGCTGTGCCCAGGTGACCTCAGGAAAGCAAACCAGTTTCTGTGACTAACGAGCGTGAATCCGTCACCGATGGCTGGCGAAATCAGAGTGACTAAGGAAACAAGGACAGTCGATGCCAACAAGCTGATGGGTTTTCTGGGGTTCTTGAGGCGCGCCCTGCCCTCCTTGGTGGCTAGCTGAGAGGGTGTACCAGGAAGAAGGTGTTCCTAACCAGGAATTCCAGCTCATCCTTCGCTATATTCCAAATGGACCTTTCCTCCTGTCCTAGTCTGTGGCCCCGCCCCCCTCCTTTGCAAACCTTCCACTCCGACCACCAGAGTCCATGCCACTTTGTTGTCCTTTGGACAGTACCTGAAACTTTACAAGGTGTCGTCACTACCCCTTCGTCGTCTTCCAGATCCCCTGGCCAGCCTTCACCGGACACAGCCCTCCCTGTCCCTTAGCCCTGTGATCCTTCCCTCCTTCCACAGAGACCCTCTGAAGAGTCAGCCCCCTACAGCCAGCTTTCATCCCCCCCCACCACCAGTTTTGTTGTTCATCTCTGCAGCCGCTCTTTGCATAGGCCCTCCCTTTTCCCCTGGCCCTGAAATCCCTGGAGAACAGCAACTAGCCCACCCTGGGCCAGTCTTCCGGTTGGAGAAGACTACAACCAACTGTGTCCAAGTTCCCTGTCTGAAGGGAACACAGACATCCCCAGCCACAAATGCTGTTTCTGGAAATTTCTTACATTCTCTCTGTTTCCTCTGTCCCCCTTCACAGTCCTCAGTTCACAGTGGAACTCTGCTGCTCAAGCTTTGAGAGACATCAGGACTGACTGCTAAGGACAGGGAAGAGTAGCTTATCCCCATTCGTTCCTGCCCATCACTGTGTCTAGTCTGGGTCATTGGGCTGGCTCCCCTGCCAGCCTCCCCACTCTATCCCCTCTCACTGTTATGCCAAACTCTCTCCCCATTTCCCTTTGCCAGGCCCTTCTGGCTTTAACTCAAAAGCCTATTGACTTCTTCTAAAAAAATGTCTCCTGGTTGAACTTAACCCTTCCTTGCCATGTATGTCCCATGCCTGTGGGATTCGCATCTCTATAACTCCTAGAGGGGCAGGGGGCATCATGCCAAGACCTGGATGTAAGTTTGACTCTTTCCCAGTTGGGTAACCCCAGGCAAGCCACCAAATCTCTCTGAGTCATAGTTTCCTCTCTGGTAAAACTGGAATCAAAAGGATCCAATGCCGGGCCTGGTGGCGCAGGCCTTTAATCCCAGCACCCGGGAGGCAGAGGCAGGTGGATTTCTGAGTTCGAGGCCAGCCTGGTCTACCAAGTGAGTTCCAGGACAGCCAGGGCTATACAGAGAAACCCTGT
>NC_034607.1:52338189-52343700 GCF_900095145.1 Mus pahari
CCCCCCTGCTCCCCAACCCACCCACTCCCATTCCTGGTCCTGGCATTCCCCTATACTGGGGCATAAGACCCAAGGATACTCTTATAAGGACAACATTTAATTGGGGCTGACCTACAGGTCAGAGGTTCAGTCCATTATCAAGGCGGGATCATGGCAGAGTCCTGGCAGGCATGGAGCTAAGAGTTCTATGTCTTGTTCTAAAAACAAACAGGAAAAGACTAGCTTCCAGGGAGCTAGGATGAGGGTCTTAAAGCCCACAGCCACAATGGCACACCTACTCCAGCAAGGCCACACCTCCTAATAGTGCCACTCCCTGGGCCAAGCATATTCATACCATCACAGCCAGTGTCCAAAGAGGCCCTGCTGGAGAGCCGCCAACTCCCCACTGTGCTCAGTCCTGTGGACCTAGCGCTGAAGGCCTCTGTGATAAGATCCAGCTTTAGCTCCTGACCATCCCTCACTGGGCTCTGGGTGAAGGGCTTGGCAGATCCATGGTTCTGGGCATTCATGCTCTATGCTCTTCACCTCTGCTTTATCCCACCTCCCATCTACCCCACCACAACACTGGATAAACCATCCTTCGGCTCATAGCCAAACCCTGATTTCTCTATGGAAGGTCTTTGTAAAACAGCTTGTCCCGGACAAGCACACCGTCTTTCTTACTCATCTGTAAGCCCTTAAAGGTAGGGTATTGTCTTGATCCTCTCCAAAAACCAGGATATGTGGGTTGGTTGGTTGTTGCCTTATACTCAAGCCCTCAAAACCAAGAGCCTGGGGAGCTTGAACACCTAGCCAGGTTGTCCTTCTGAGCTGGAGAATAAGTCATAGATGCTTACTGTGGCAGAACTCCAAGTAACCTAAGGTTAACTAAGAGATGGAGCCTATGGTCTAGCCCAGTGCTTCTCAGCCTTCCTAGTGCGGTGGCCCTTTAATACAGTTCCTCATGTTGTGGGGACCCCCAACCATAACATTATCTTTGTTGCTACTTCATAACTGTAAGTTTGCTATTGTTATTCATCGTAATGTAAATATCTGTTCTCTGATGGTCTTAGTTGACCCCTGTGAAAGGGTCATTCAATCCTGTCCCCTAAAGGGATCACAAACCACAGGTCGAGGAGCACTGGTCTAGACAAAAGTATGAAAATATCACAGAAAGTTCATGTATTAAGTCAACATTAGGATAGTGGGCAAGCCACGGGGCCATAAAGTGGGATGCTGGTGAGGGCGGATGGAGGAAGGCATCCCTGGGTCCTGTCCGTAGCCCATCTTTACACAGAGAGAGTTCAAGTGAAGCATGTATGGCAGGACTATCATGTCTGTTTCCTGTGGAAGGCAGAAGCACTGGGGACTTTGAGCAGATGGGTTTAAGTTTGACTCCTGGGCACAACAAGGACTGTCTTCATGAAGATTGATAGCTATGACAGATGGCACTAAGGGGATATGAGATGGAAGCTATGCATCCCATTATACACACACACACACACACACATACACACACGCACGTGCACACACACATGCACGCACATACACATACGTGCACACAAAGGCTCATATACACACAGGCTCACACATACATACACATACATTCATGCATGCACACATGCTCACAAACACACATACACATGTGCATGCACATACGCATATGCACACACACACACAGGCTCATGCACACACAGGCCCATGCACACATATACACACAGACAAACACACAAATGCACACACACACACACACACATATGTGCACACACTGGCACACGCACACTCAGCCCGTGGGAACCCCACTTCCCTGCTTTTCCATCATACTCACGCACCCTCTTCCTTCTCACATTGACTCATTCTTGTTCTCCTCCTTTTCACATCTGGGTCCCGGGGCCATCCATTGTTACCCCATTGGAACAGCCCTGTATCTATTCCCAGTAGCTAGAGGCTTGAGAGTCTGGTCACCTCGATGCCCAGTCTCCAAGCGGGAGGGGGCGGGGCTCAAGAGGGAAGTCAGACCTCCACTCAGCACTGTCTCTTTTCTCTCCACAGAAAACCAAAAGAGATGTCAATAACTTTGACCAAGACTTTACCAGAGAAGAGCCAGTACTGACACTTGTGGATGAAGCAATAGTGAAGCAGATCAACCAGGAAGAATTTAAAGGCTTCTCCTACTTTGGTGAAGACCTGATGCCCTGAGAGGCTGCTTCAGATGGAGCTAGCTCACGCTGCAAGGAGGGTGTTGAGATACTCCCATGTTGCAGAGGCTCAGAAGGTCTCAACGCCTCCTCCTCCTCCTTCCCAGAGCCCCAGTCCCATGTCCCTTATTTATTGCATTCCCCCGCCCCAGGCCATGTCCCTCCCCACCCTCCCAGTGATCAGAAGGCACTCTTGGGTCTAGACTCACCAAGATCACAGATTTGAGTTGTGTCAGCCCTGTGGGTAGCTGTGTGCGGTGTTGAGTTTGGTGCATCCGTCCATCTGCAAGCCTGAAGCAGCTTCAGTTCTTTTATTACAAAGAAAACAAACCAACACAAAGACTCTGGCTCTGCCACTGGACACGGACCCCTGACTCCTCCCGCCTCTCATTCCTCCCGGTCCCCAGCCTGCCATCCCTGCCCAGCTACCTAAGAGAAGAGAGCAGACTTTCTTCCACAGGAGGGCGGGTGCCCCAAGGCTTGCCCTTGATGGGAGGGGCCTGAGGTGCTCAGGGGGTCCAACAGTGGCAGTGTGCTCTGGAAATTGCACATTCCTGCTTGCTTTGGTTTTAGCTTTTTTTGAGCATGCCAAAGTCGTATGCGTTTGTATCTCATGGAAGAAATCATTTTGATTTTGAACTTTAAGCATTTAAAAAAAAAAAAAAAAACAGAAAGAGACAAAGGAAGAAAGGAAAGAAATAAGGAAAGAAAGAAAGAAAGAAAGAAAGAAAGAAAGAAAGAAAGAAAGAAAGAAAGAAAGAAAGAAAGAAAGAAAGAAAGAAAGAAAGAAAGAAAGAAAGAAAGAAAGAAAGAAAGAAAGAAAGAAAAGAAAGAAAGAAAAGAAAGAAGAAAGAAACTATTACTAAGTTCACTTTTTAATTGGCCAAAAGATAGACATCCGAGTGTGAACACGGGTAGATGTTAAAGGGCTAATACACGGTGAGAATCCAATCATCCGACGGTTTATTGATGCTTTAGTGACATATGAGGTCTATGCAAAGAGAGCAAAGAAAACTCTGGCTTCTCATCATGAGAATTCTCCCTGAGCACAAAGACCACCAGGGCAACAGCCAAGACCCCAGGGTTCCAGAAAAACTTAATTCCCAAATTCTCTCTCCAGTCTTGTCCCACGTTCCCAGCACAAACCTTATTTTCTCTGCGCTTCTACAAGATGGTCGTACCACTGTGTTGTGGTTTGAAACGTTCAATGTGTAGAATAAACTCTGAAGTATCTGTACCTGGGAGTGCAGGGAACGAAACAAAGCCGGGGTCAGGCAGAAGTTCTCAGGAGACTGGGGAGCGACTGATCTGAGGGCCGTCAAGGTGCTGGGATGCAGCCAGCGTTTTGGTGGCATGCGGTGGTGACTCACGGGGACTGATATTACCTCCTGTAACTATGCTGACAGTGTTAGAGTTTTGATTCCCAAGGGTTCCCTGTGGCTTGGTGTATATGTTCCCTGAAAGTCATTGGATTACCTATTTTATTGAACTGATTTAGCAGGGAATGGGATCCATTCCAACCATTGCACGTGGATTTCCCAAGCGCCCCTATAAGTAGATATACCTGTGAGTGGCAAACTGACACTAACGAAGCTTTTTGCCTTTTGTACATTTGAGATTATTTTGTATATAGTGTTTGCTGCAAGGCCTGTGGAGTTAATTCATTGACTATAGAGGTATCAACTGCTGCATGTTCAGGCATATTATAGAACTTTAGTCTATGAAAGAATAACTATAATAATGTCCAGGTGCAATCTTCTTATCACCTATTGGTTCAAGTTACTGAGAGAGAGGTATGCTTCTTTCTAGGGAGGGCTGGGGTCCTTTGTATTGTTTATTTCCTTTTGGGTTAAAAGTATAACCACATAGTGAGCCCTGTTAAAGTCAAGCTCGGTTCTCCTGTGCAATGTCATGCCCTGAGAGAGATGGCAGACGGAAAAGAATGTTCTCGATAGTGATTTCCAAGCTTGGACAGTGACTATTTTGAGCCCATACTAAATGTGTCCCTATTTGCATCTGGCTGGTCACAGCCTTTGTCTTTAATGGCGACCTTCAGTTCTCCTCTTCGTTTAGCTTTTTTTTTTTTTTTAAAGAAAAACTCAGGTGTAACTGTGATCTGTTCTTATGATGATTGCAAATATTAAATACTATGCTGTATCAATCTGTATGTTTGGCATACCAGGGACGTGATGAAGAACAGTAGATTAATTTAATTTATCTTCAGTAACTTGACATACTGGGGGAAGACTATCATTTGGAGTGGATAACAAGCACAGAAACATCTTCATGGTGGTATCATCTCAATGTTTAGAAAAACATAATAATCCCATCATACTCAGATATAATCTCTCTCTCTCGCCTTCCCTCCCTCCTTCCTTCCCTCCCTTCTGCTTCCTTTACCATTGTGAGCATTGGACAGCCAAGGCCAATATCAAGTGTTTTTTCCCCAGGGTTTGGTAGTGTTCATGTTACAGTGAGGGCTACACCCTTCCTCGTGGCCAGCCGGCACTGTTGCTGTGGAGTCAAACAACACATTCCACCAGCAACTCTAAGAAGTCAGCCCCCTGATTCCCTTTTGGTGCCCATAGCCCTGCTGGCTAGAAGGCTTCCAGACAATGCTTTGAATCTAGTGGAGACCTGCACACGAGTGTGTCCTTTGGGCATATACTGAGTCCTTTCAGCAAGAACTTAGCCACAGGGAATGTGGCTTGGTGGCTGGTGTGAAGCCCTGTACTTGGGTCCCAACATCACAAAAACAGCAGTGGTGGGGATGGTCAAGCTGGCACCAGGATATCTGGGGATGGCCACACTGGCACCAGGGGTATCTGCCAGGTCTGTATTTTCCCAAATCTCACTCTCTTTATCTTAAAGGGAAAAAGTGGGGGGGAAAAGCCAAAAAACTACATGAAGGATAGTAATTCCTCCCTGCCTCTCATTATGGACTTCGTGAAGTAGAAACATTTTTTTTTCCTCCAAAGGTGAAAACACCATTCACTCTTGCTT
Organism: Mus pahari; assembly: GCF_900095145.1. Lineage (NCBI taxonomy): Eukaryota > Metazoa > Chordata > Mammalia > Rodentia > Muridae > Mus > Mus pahari. The sequence goes on from NC_034607.1 coordinate 52,343,370, forward strand.
TAAAAATAAAAGAAGGCTAAAAAAAAAAAAAATTACCTCTTTTTAAATTATGTGCAAAGTAATTCTGGTTAATAGAAATGTATTCAACTTTAGGGGTTTTATTTTGTATTGTGAAACTTTCTTTTCCTTTCTGGATGTGATTTTAATCCCTTGCCATCCATTAGTGTAATTTCATTGTAAACATTATTGTGCCAAATGTACTGTACTCAAAGGATGTGAATGTGTATTGTTCCAGAACGTAATAAATATGATGATGTTAAATCTTACTTCTCTGTCCCAACAAGGATGTTTCTCTCTCTCTCTCTCTCTCTCTCTCTCTCTCTCTCTCTCT
>NC_034607.1:52344191-52351818 GCF_900095145.1 Mus pahari
CCCTCTTCTGGAGTGTCTGAAGACAGCTACAGTGTACTTACATATAATAAATAAATAAATAAATAAATAAATAAATAAATAAATAAATAAATAAATAACAAACAAACTAGAACAAGTACATAGGCCAAAGGGCTCGGTGGGTGTGACCAGTGCCCCCACAAGGCTGACGGTCTGACTGCGTGGAGAGAGATGACGCTACAGGTTGCCTTCTGGACCTCAGACACTTGCCTTAGCATGCATGCCCACCATACCTACACATCGGAGCATTGGTTATTTTATTAGGGGGATGGGCATGCATGGGAGTGTACGTGAGCGTGCGCCTGTGTGTGGCAGAGGCCATGAGTGCAAAGTCGGGTCTGTCTTTAGGTGGGCTTTGGAATTGAGCTCAGCTCAGTGGGCTTCTGTGGCCTGAGCCATCTCACCTGTCCTAAAATCCTACGTTTAAAACAGAACCCTTCAGGTCTAAAACCCATGTGGTTTTCAGCTTTGGCTTTCTCCTTTGCAGGTACATGAAAACTGCAAAGCAATATTTGCTTACTCTGCCGACACGCCCCTGCCTGCTGACGACCAGGGAAGGCCTGGGGATAGCAGATGTGCCTGCTCTGGTCCTTGGGAGGGGAGACATCTTTCCCATATTCAGGCTTTGGAAGTCTGGCAGTGAGCACTTTCTGGAGTGGTAGGGTGCTTTCCTGAGTACTATGAAGCCTTGGGTACAGTCAGCAGGAGCCCATAAATTGGGTGTGGTGGCACATACTTGAAATCTCAGCACTTTGGAGATAGAATGAGAAGGACCAGAAGTTCAAGGTCATCCTTGGCTATGGAGCAGGTTAGAGGCCAACTTGGACTACATGAGTCTCTGTCTCAAAAACAAAAAAACAAAACAAAACAAAAACTAAAGCAAAACAAAACAACAGACAAACGGCCCTCAGAGGCTAAACCTGACAAGCACAGGTCATGCAGGCCTCTGGCTGCTGTAATCCCGGGAACCAGGACGTTACTTCTGAGCTGGGGGTCCCTCAGGCTCACCTACTGACAGACTGGCTGATAGGGCTCTGGCTTGGCTCCCATCTGTGTCCAAAGCCAGCAGGTGTCTCTGGCCTTGCGAGGACTCTTGCAGTTTCTGGTGCTTCTTCTCCTCAGGCCCTTCCCCATCATTTCACTTCTGTAGTCCTGCCCCTATAAGATGGAGGTTTGGGGTCATGGTAGAAGTTCTTTTTTTTGGTTTTTTTCGAGACAGGGTTTCTCTGTGTAGCCCTGGCTGTCCTGGAACTCACTCTGTAGACCAGGCTGGCCTCAAACTTAGAAATCCGCCTGCCTCTGTGTGCCACCACTACCCAGCAATGGTAGAAGCTCTTAACTTTGGTCCTAGTGCTGGTGGCAGAATCTAAACCCTTCACATGCTGGGCAAGGACTCTTTCTGCCTTGACCTACATTCCAGTCCAGAAGAACATTTGAAACTCTTGGGCATACAGACTCTTCAATAATCCATAAATTTTGCTCATTCGAAGCATGGATTGCAGTCTTCTTGTCTGTCAGCCTGCCCCCCTTTCAGGCCACAGAACACTTGGATATGTTTTATTTTTGTAGAGTTAGAGAAAGGGCCCAGGGCACTGAATGTTCTACAGGGAGCCCCATCAACTTTCCAAAGACTCAGGGGATCTTAGTGAACAATCACAAAAGGCCTTCTCTCTCTTTAGTTCTCTCTACAACTCAATTTGCTTATCTGAGGGAGTGAGTATGGTCTCCAGACCCACCTCAGGAGAAGGAACTGTGTATCTCAGTTCACTCAGTCACGTGTTCCCAGGCAAGTGGCCAACCATGTAGATGCAAGCTTCCATTCAATATCATGAACTGAGGGGAGAGGGAGAGGGAGAGGGAGGAGAGGGAGAGGAGGGAGAGGGGGAGAGGGAGAGAGAGAGAGAGATTGGGAGGAGAAGGAGAAGATGGGAGTCCAGGTTTCAGGTAGGTCAAATGTAGTGGCCTAGGTCAATAAATAATTCCAGTACTAGCAGGGCTGGAGTAGGGGAATTACAAGAATTTGAGGCCAGCCTGAAATGCAGATTGAGATTATCTCAACCAGATGGTGATGGCACACACCTTTAATCCCAGCACGAGGGAGGCAGAGGCAGGTGGATCTCTGAAGTTCAAGGACAATGTGATCTACAGAGCAAGTTCTAGGATGTCCAGGGCTATACAGAGAAACCCTGTCTCAAAAAAAAAAAAAAAAAAAAGATTCTATCTCAACAAACGAATGATAACATACCATACACCTACAGGTCTACAGATGGGAAGGTTGGGGGCTCCCTTGGATACTTAGCAAGTTGAAAACCAGTCTATATAAGTCCTGCCTCAAAATAGAATAAGCTCTAGAGAGGTACACAGGGTATGGAATTTGATACATACCAGAACACTGCTAATGGTTGGTAGAGACCATCTCCTGTCCCCAACTAGATGCTTGTTCCAGCTTCCCCTAAGAATGGAGTAGGTGGGCAGCATAGGGAATAAACAAGACATAATTTAAGAGTATCTCAAGGGTGACCTTAGACGGGGAGAAAACCATGTTAAACGGACAGGCACCCGGATTTAATTGAAGGAGGCTTGACATCCTGGTGACAGTGGTGACAACTAGATGCTCAGATTTACAAGTTTGGGAAGCAGAAGCAGTCAGTCCATCTCAGAGAAGCTCTGTGGGTCTGAGAAGTGTGTGGCAGGGAACAGAAAACAGTGGGTCTCAGTACTGGGAGGCTGGAAACTACTTCAGAACCAATTTCCATTTTCTGGCCAACTTCGGAGGCTCAGAGGCCGAGACAGGACTTCCTTGGCCTCCAGTCTAGGGGAGCTTGAGGGAAATGGAACTTAGGGTAAGACCTCAGACAAGGGATAGCTTGGTCCCTGGGAGTCCATCACCCCTAAGGTTTGAATGCAGTTTCTCTTCACCTTCCTTTCAGTTCTACAGTGTCCTGTGAGCTTAAGCTTGAATTCACTAACTTACAACACCACCAATGGCCGATCTGAACATGGCTGCCTGTGTGCTGCTTGCCTTGACCTCTGTGCTAGCAGCACAAAGCAGGGCTAGAAACCAACTCCACTGGGGGAAATGATGGTTCATGAGTTAACAAAAAGGAGGCAGGAAGGATGGTACTGATGGTGTTGAAGGTAACGAGATTAACAAAGATACTCAAAACAAGACTCCATGTTAAAGAGTAGCCTGCTTGGGCCTGGTGGCATGAATACCACAGAAGCTTGGGCAAGACGCTATCTCAAAATTCATAGCAAAGGGGGCTGTGGAGCTCTAGTGTGAGATCCAACTCACTGCTTTAAAGGCGTGAAGGTTTCTAAAGGACTTCTTTCTGCTTGTCCCTCCTGGCGATATGACTTCCCTGCCTGGAGTTGTAAGTACAGAACTTCAGACACACCCCAAGGAGAAGGGTTGTGTTTATTATGCATTTCCTCTCAGATTCAGCCATGAACAAGACCCTAGGCTCAAGGCCTAGTAGAACAAGAACAAAGTTCAGTAGATTTGAAAACTACAGTGCAGAAAAGCAGAGCGCCTTTGGCTTTCCAGTAAAGACCACCTCACCAGCCATGAGAATAAGCAAACCATAGCAAGAAAGGAGGGTGTTGAACAGTGGCTCTCAGTGGCGGCTTCAGATGTGGAACCAAGTGGGAATTTTCACTGTTCATTCTCTGAGTATAAAATGATCCAAGGAATCCAGGAGTGGTGACACTCGACTTTGATCCCAGCACTTGGGAGGCAGGTAGATCTCTGAGTTTGAGTCCACCCTGGTCTACAGAGCAAGTTCCAGGACAGCCAAGGATACCCAGTGAAATCTTGTCTCCAATGCCACCTCACAAAGACATTTATTTTGTGGGAGGGAACACATGCTGGATGTGTGGGTGGCACAAACATGGAGGTCAGAGGTCAGGAGGNAAGTATTTCCTCCTATCACATGGTTCCAAGGAACTGAACTTGCGCTGTCAGGCTTGGCAACAAGTACCTTTACCCACTGAGCCATATATCTGGCCCTCCATGCTGTCTTGACATGGAAGAACTAGCTGAGTCTCTCCTTTGTACCATAGCAAGATCTCCCTAATTAAAAACAAGCAAGTAATCCCAGGGTACACTTAGGGAGTCAGGACCAAACAAGCTTTGACCTCAGCCATTTCACCTTGGGCAGAAGTGACAATGGCCTCTTTGAGAGAAGTACTACCTCAAGAAAGGCCTCCCACCACAGGCTGTCTCCTCTCTGCGGATTGCCCCTCCATTGCCATTCCATTCGCTCATTCTTCCTGCTGCTTCCTGGGCTGCTGGAGTCCCTTATTTTGAAGGGTTTGGTTTGCTGTAGTGCTTTAAGTTCTCTCACAGAAGGCCCCTGATTGGATTTGAATTGATTTCTTATGCAGAGTGAGAGAGACTGGGGATCTAGCTCCAGTTTCTCCAACACCATCTGTAAAATGTTAATGACCTAAAAGGCTAGCAGGAGCAATGGCTAGGGCCTCTGTTAAGATTTCTCCTTGATAAGCATCCCTGACCCTTGATCAGCATGCAGTGAAACACAGGGTCAGCTGGGCTGGCGTCACTAGGACAGCTTATCTTTACTCTCCAACTGACTTCTCCCATCTCTGCCCCTCCATGCCTGCCATCACTGCCAGAGACACCTGGACAACCCTCCATCCATCCCCAGGCCACTCTAAAGCAGGAAGAGAGCACATTAACCACAGGGTTTTTGGTCTTGCAGATTAACTACTAGTCCAGGAGAGAAGACAGTCCTAATGCTTAAGGCCTAAGGCAGACTAGCAAGACAAAGAAATCCCTGCAGGCTATTAGCAGGGGAAGTATGGAGAAAGGTGGACTGCCTTATCAAGGCGAACTTCTGGAAGAGGCTGGAGGAAGAGCATAGGGGTAGGGAATGGCCTCCCAAGTGGGTGTTTAATGTTCCACAGCCTAGGAGAGTTGGGAGCTTGTGGGGACTGAGCTCCATGACAGCCCTCCACTCCCCTCATCCCTAGCGTTGTTGGCAGTGAGTAGGACGATCTCTGAGTGTGCTCAACCCACCTCTGTGTATCTTGAGAGAGATCACTGCTCTCTCTAGTTGATGAGAGGGATGTCCCTTCAGATGTGCCCAACCCCAGTTCCAGGCCTAGCTGGGGAGTGAGTAAGTACACCCTACTTTCCTCCCTCATTAGGCACCTCCTCAACTTACCCCTTCTAAGCCCATCCCCATTCCTAAGTCTCAGCTTCCAAGACCTAGAAATACATTTTACCTGGAAACCTCAATGGCCAAACCTATCAAGATCCCAGCAGAATTTCCTACCAACCAGCTGCCACACTCTCCTAAGAACCCGAGATGGCAACAAAAACACTAAGAAACAAAAACCCACCCACCAGAGACAAGATCAGAGAGCAGCACCCAGAATCACAGTCTCCCCAAACCCAATTCCCAGAAGTCAGTGTAAAAAACACAATCAGCAACAGGCAGGACAATATGTCTCCACCAGAGCTCAGCAACCCTGTCACAGCAGGCCCTGAGCATTGCAACATAGCTGAAGCACAAGGCAAAGGCCTTAAAATAGCCTTTAAGAATATGACAGAAGTTCTTAAAGAGGAAATGACTAAATCCCTTAAAGAAGTCTATGAGAATACAAATAAACAGTGGGAGGAAATGAATAAAACAGTTCAAGACCTGAAAGTAGAAATAGAATCGATAAAGAAAACCCAAACTGAGGGAAATGTGGAAATTAAAAATTTAGGAACTCCTCAGAGGCAAGCCTCACCAACAGAATACAAGAAGCAAGAGGGAGAATCTCAGGCATTGAAGGCACCATAGAAGAAATGTCAAAGGTCATAAACTCAGAACATTAAGGAAATCTGGGAAAACAATTCTATAATGACAGAGGAAGAGAAGAAACCCAGTTCAAAGACACAGAATATATTTTCAACAAAGTCCTAGAAGAAGACATCTCTAATCTTAAGAAGGAGACACCTGTCAATGTACAAGAGGTATACAGAATGCCAAACACATTGAACCAGGAAAAAAAGTCCCCTTAGCACATAATAATCAAAAGACTTAATGTACAAAACAAAGAAAGAATAGTGAAAGTTGCCAGGGAAAAAGAACAAATAACATATAAAGCAAAATCTATGAGAATTACTTCTAACTTCTCAGAGGTCTGAGACTCTAAAAGTCAGAAGGGCTTGGACAGATGTGTTACAGACTCTAAGCCAACAGACACCAGCCCAGACTACTATACCAAGCAAAACTATCAACAACCATAGATGGAGAAAATAAGACATTTTATGATGAAACTAAATTGAAACAACAACTGTCTACAATCCAGCCCTTCACAGCCCTACAGAAGGTCCTACAACAAAAATTCAACCCTAAAAAAAGTCATACCCAAGAAAAGACAGGGAATAAATGTTCACAGGGCAGCAAGTTAAAAGAAAGGAAGCTCGCACACACATGCATACACATGCATGTGCACATGTACACACACATGCACACACACATTCATGTACCTATGCACACATATCACCACCACTACAACAACAATAAAATTATAATATGACTCAATAAACAGTACTTATTGATATTTCTCAACATCAATCTCAATTCTCCAATTAAAAGACACAAATTAGCAGAATGGATGTGAAAACAGGATCTATCATTCTGAGCACCTGGATAGATGTAAAAGGATGGAAAAAGATATTCTGATCAAATGGACCCAAGAAGCAAACTGATATGGCCATTTTAATATCTGACAAAATAGGCTTTAAATCAAAATTAATGAGGGCAGAACATACTGCTCATCAAAGGGAATATTCACCAAGATGACATCTCATCTGTGCACCAAAACCAAGAACACCCAGTTTGTAAAAGAAACACTACAGCTTAGGACACATATTGACTCTCACACACTAATACTCAACAACAGACAGGTTATCCAGATAAAACCCGAATAGAGAATTGCTGGAACTAACAGGTGTTATAAACCAAATGGACCTAACAGATATCGACAGAACAACCCCCCAAAGCAAATAATATACCCTCTTCTCATACTTCATGGAATTTTCTCCAAAATCAATCACATTCTCAGGCACCACGCAAATCTCAGCACATACAAGGAAACTGAAAACATACCCTGCATCCTCTCTGACCACAAGAGATTCAAGATTGATATCAACAACAACAAAAAGCTGACCAATTCACAGAAACTGAACAACTCAATACTGAATGAAAAATGGTTCAAGACAGACATGAAGAAAGTAATCAAAGACTTTCTAGAATTTAATGAAAACGAATACACAGCGTACCCAAACTAACAGGACACCATGTAAGTGGGTCTAAGACGCAAGTTCATAGCACTAAGTGCGGACACAGAAAACATGGGAGAGAGCTCATACTAGTAACTTAACAGCCTGAAAGTTCCAGGACAAAAAGCAGAAGTCACACCCAAAAGGAACAGACAGCCAGGAAGAATCAAACTCAGGACTGAAATCAATAAAATAGAAACAAAGTAATTCAAAGACTCAATGAATGGCCGGGCGTGGTGGCGCACGCCTTTAATCCCAGCACTCGGGAGGCAGAGGCAGGCGGATTTCTGAGTTCGAGGCCAGCCTGGTCTA
>NC_034607.1:52352673-52358926 GCF_900095145.1 Mus pahari
CTCTGCCTCCCAAGTGCTGGGATTAAAGGTGTGCGTCACCACGCCCGTCCCAACAAAAATAATGTTATAGTTGGAACTAACTGTATTAAGGTGTTGCAGTGTTAGGAGGATGGTGAACCCCTGAGCTAGGCGTTAGTGACAAGGAATCTCTGCCCTTACAGGCTTATATGGGGATGGTGTGTACACAGACTAGAGCAAACAGTAAGTAAAGTTATATAAGTAAAAAGTAATAAATGGCTTTTCCCCTGCCGCCGCCGACTTGCGCGGAAGCTCGGGTGCGTTCAAGATTCGGCGTCACCCGTGATCCCCCGCCATGGCCGAGGAAGGCATAGCTGCTTGAGGTATAATGGCGTTAACACTGCTCTGCAAGAGGTGCTGAAGACCGCCCTCATCCACGATGGCCTAGCACGTGGCATCGGCGAAACTGCCAAAGCCTCAGACAAGCGCCAAGCCCATCCCTGTGTGCTCGCATCCAACTGTGATGAGCCCATGTATGTCAAGCCGGTGGAGGCACTTTGTGCTGAGCACCAAATCAACCTGATAAAGGTCGATGACAACAAGAAACTAGGGGAATGGGGAGGCCTCTGTAAAATGATCGAGAGGGGAAACCGCGGAAGGTGGTTGGCTGCAGTTGTGTAGTGGTTAAGGACTATGGCAAAGAATCTCAGGCCAAGGATGTCATCGAGGAATACTTCAAGTGCAAGAAATAAATAAATTTTGGCTCATTAAAAAAAAAGTAATAAATGATGTAATGTGTTAGAAAGTCCAACGTGTCTGAATAGTTAAGCAACAGTATCAATAGCCTGATTAAATGCTTTTAGGTTATAGATTTAACTGTTTGTTAAATGCAATGTGTCCTAGGTTTTTGCCTTGAAAAACATATGTTCATAACACCCTGGACTACCAGGCTTGAATTTAGCATATGTACCCAGAGTCCGACTAGTTCCCGGGGATGCTGCTGACAGTGGCTGTCGGTCCCTCTTTCTCACAACCAGCTGACTCACAAACTAGGATAGTACAGCTACCATCCAGGATCAAGGATGTGAGTCTGGGGGTTGAGTCACGCTGGGAAAGACAAAATCTGTGCAAGCAAATACAGTCGACTCTGGGGCCTGAAAACACACACACACACACACACACACACACACACACTGATCTAAACTCCCCCTCTCCTCCTCTTTCTCTCCTCTTTCTTCCCTCCTCCTTTCCTTCCTCCTCCTCCTTCTCTTTGAGTCAGGGTCTCTCTATGGACCTCTGGCTGTCCTGAAACTCTCTATGTAGAACAGGCTGCCTTTTCTTCTTTTAGCAGCCTCCATGCTGATTTCTGTAAGAATTGACTTCCATCCTCAGCAGCAATAGATAAACTTCCTTCCCCTACATCTTGCTGGCCTTTGTTGTTTCCTTCTTGTGGTAGGGTTTGTTTGGGGGTGGGGGTAGGGACTGGATGTGGTACACAGCTTCCTGCCTCCTTGTTTTCTTGCTGATAGCCATTCTTATTAGGATGAGCTGGAGTTCTAGTGGAGTTCTAATTTGCATTTCCTTTACAATTAAGAAGATGCTTTTTCCTTGTATTTATTGAGCATTTGTATTTTTCCCCACTATTTATGGGGGTGTGCCCATACACCCTATGTGTATGGAAGTCAGAGGACAACTTTCAGAAACTGGTTCTCTCTGTCCACCATGGAAGTCCTGGGTATTGAACTCAGGTTCATCAGGCTTGACAGCAAGCTCCTTTGTCTGTGGAGTCAGATCACCAGTCCCATTTGCATTTCTTTTGAGAAATGTCCATTCTATTCTTTTACTCATCTATTCATTAGATTGTCTGGTGTCTAAGTTTTTGAATTCTTTGTACATTATACATACTTATCCTCTGTCAAATACAAAGTTCTCCCTTACCATGGACAGGATCCTCACTGAGCCGACGGCTGCCTTTGGTGCGTAGTCTTTGTGTTGCACGCAATCTCCCGTTTCAGTTCTTGCCATTTACTCCCGAGTTCTTTCAGCTCTCTTCCTTTTGTATATATACCACAGCGTGCTTTCCCTCCTGAGCAGAGGTTCTCAGCCTTCCTAATGCTGCAACCCTTTAATACAGTTCCTCATGCTGTGGTGACCCCAGCCCCCGACCATGACATTATTTTCATTGCTACTTCATGACTGTAATTCTGCTCCAGTGAGGAATTGCAATGTCAATATCTGCTATGCAGGCTATCTGATGCACAACTCAGGATGGGGTCCCAGCCACTCTTGCCAGTTTCAATCATTCAGGTCTTAGAGTAAGGGTTTTAAACCATTTTGAGTTGCTGCTGTCTTGAGGAGCATCTGGGCCCACTCTGGTGTACCTGGCTAGATGGTCTTTCCAGTAGCGTCTGTTGAAGAGCTCTTTCCCTAGCATGTGTACTCTGATAACCTTTGCCAACAGCCGGGTGTGTAGCTGGTGTTTGTGTCTAGTTCTAGGCCAATGCTCTACACGTACCATGTGAGTTTATTTCTGCGATTCTGGTAATTGCGATACCTCCAGCGCTCCTGTTTTGTGCTTCCATATGAATTTTAGAATTGGTTTCTCAGTTATCTCTTTTTCTATTTTTCTAAGCTACCTTGTTTTTCTTTGTTTGAGTTTCTGGTTTTTTGTTTGTTTGTTTGTTTGTTTTTAAATTTTAAGTTACGTTGTTAAGGGTGTCTGAATGTACCTCTGTGTACCACGTGTTCATGGTGGCTGTGGAGGACAGAAAAAGGTACTGGGTCACCTAGAACTGCCGGGTGGTGCTGGGAAGTAACCCTGGGTCTTCTAGAAAAGCAGCCAGTGCTTACACTCACTGAGAGAACTCTCCAGCCTCTAGCCTGTTTTTCTAAAGGTGTTTTCTTGCAGGAATATATTATATTAATCCAGGGTCATAGGGCCTGGGCTGGGTCACTGCTCGATTCACTAACAAATGTTCACATTATTCCCAGACTTACCAAGTCTAGTTCACTCTCATTTTATTGCTCTGTGAAAAAAAGTTAAAAGGGAGGAAAAGGCAATGGAGAAAAGGAAGGGCTTGCAAAGGAGGAGAACGATGAAGAAAGCAGAGGCATGGCCAGAGGTAGCCTGTTGTTCATGGCTCAGGAGAGCTGAGGAACTTGGCAAAGTCGCTGACCCAGTGCCTGAAGCCGCTAGATAGCTCTGAGGAGGTTCCTCTTCCACTGGAGCCTTATCCCTGAGAAGCAAGGTCAGTCATATAAAAGATGCAGGGGGAGGGGGACAGAACAGGCTCAACTGGGTGCTCCCTCCTCAGTCTCCTTCGGTCTTCCCTCTTGGCCAAGGTCAGTGTCACTAAACTTGGGGCTATGCCCTGAGGACTAGGAGTGGTCTCATCTGGCCACATCCCTTCAAATCTATGAAGTTTTCCACTCTCTCATTCATCCACATTCTATGAAGAACTTGGGAAGAGAAATTGCCTGAAGCCAGCACAGGTGGCTAAAGCCGGGTGGGTGGGGCCGACAGGAAACTCCACCCTCTCAGTGGACTACCCCAGGAGGCATGAGCTGAACTGCCTTTGAGTGGAGGGTGGAGCTTGGGGCTTTCTTCAGTAAAGCCGTAGGGGTAAGAAAGCCAGGACCCTGTGAGATGTCAATTGCTCCGACTAAGGAGTGTGAATTTTGGCGATTAGGGACCCCAGCATGTGCTTGGAAACCATCTGCATTTTTTTCCTACGGTTCTGGTTCTTGTTCCATCAGGGAAGCGATCGATCGTTAGAGCCTCATTTCAGCCTCCTTCATTGTAGAAATGAAGGCTCTCAGACGGCAGAAAACTAAGCAATGCAGCCAGTGTGGTAGTGGGGTACTGATCTGCATACTTGAATCTGGGGCCGGTTGGGGCGGAAGACCTGGGCAGAGAAATGTTGCATCATCTGCAGTGGTGACCTATACACAGTTGAGACTTAGACTGGCGCTGTACTCCCACACAAAAGCAAAGCCAGGACACGAGGCAAAGGCGTCTGGGCTTCTTTTCCTCCAGTCTTTCCCAGCCTTCTTCCCATGCCACCACGGAGCAGGGTCCAGAGAGCTGGCCCCTAAGTCCAACAAAGCCTGTGTCCTCTACCCAGACACTCCGCCCACCTCTAAAAAAGAAAAAAGAAAGAAAGAATCCATCCCTACGGACTATTCTGAGCAGGAAGCCCTTTTCAGTTCACTGGAAAACAGGAAATGCCTCCAAAGGTCTGAAACCTTTGCAGTGGCTGTGACCTTCATGCAGGGTCTGTGTCCCCAGCCAGCTGCTGCAGACAATCTGGAAGCAGAACCACCCCAGCCCCCCAGCCCTGCGAGTATGTGATCCTTGGTGTCTGTCTCTCAGGAGTTTGCCCCCCTCTTGAATCGTCTCTGGTCGTCATCCCTACTCAGCATATCGGATGATCTCAAGAGGCGGAGGCTGCTCTAGGTTCCAGGAATGCTACAGAAATCACCAGATAAGCCAGTTGGCTTCACACGAGTTAAACACGGGTGTGAATGCAAACCACACTAGGTCAGGCTGAGCTCTACACCAGACCCCAAGATTGGCTGACCTCCAGTAAAGAAAGACTGACTTCCTGGCACCTTCCATGACTGTCTTCTCCTTTCTGCAGATTGACCCCTCTCGGTCTGACCTTGTAGAAAACTAACCTTTAATTCTTACAACTGAACACCGGCCAGAGGCCAAACTTGGGCGCTTGATAGCCTCTTCAGGCTTCTACAGAGCAAGGGGTGCGAGCCCAAGGCGATCCTCAGAGCTGCCCAGGTCAGGGAATGGGAACATAAGCCCAGCCTGAGGCCATGCCTAGTTTCTGCTTCCCCCGATTGCCTTGGTGTCCTCACATCTAGGCTGTGGTTCCTCTACTGGAGGATAATACGCTACACAGTCCCCAGATCACCATCCGTAGAGGACGTGCCAAGTGGGTAAAGAGAGAAGTAGTGTTGCTTATTCTGGGCTTGGTGCTAGTTCTGAGAGTTCATCTTCAGCATGGCAGATGGGCTTCAAGGAATCCCTTCTATTTGAAAGTAATTTCTCTGGTTCTATCGCATACTGTGGGGCCCTGTATGATCCCTACAGGGCAGACATACAAGCAGGCTAAAAAACTGGATCACATCTGGCTGTAGGGTAACCCAAAAGTCAGAAGAAATGAGATTTACAATTAAGTCCATCCAAGGCCAAGTCTAGATGCAGTAAGTTTACAGGTTATTTCTCTGACAAACACGGGGGATGGGGTGGGTCAGATGAGGAAAGAGACCATGACCCAGGTACCCATCGCACTAGGCGCCCCTTACTAACTGCACAAGACCTGCAAGCCCTCCATGAGGGAGCAGCAGGCACTGTCCCCTGGGTTTGGACACTGTGTGCCTTTGCTTGTTGCGATTACTCCTTCAGTGGTCCTTCCCTGCATCTACTGAGAGGAGGAGTTGAGGGTAGAAGTGGATGCCTATCGGGATCAAACCTGCTCATGAAGGTTCAGTTAGAACCAGATGTACAACCCTCCAAGTGAGGTCTGAGGACTCCTAGGGTCTCCCACGTACCCTCTAGGGTACTGTGAAATCATCCTGAAGTGTACCATCTCCAAATGGGTCCAACAATAACCCAGTGACTCAGGACTTCGTGGCTTAGCAAAGATCACAAGCCTCTTGAGGCTTCTGTCACGTGAGCTTCAGGATCTTTGAAAGCTCAGCCAGGGAAAGATCTGGAAAGATGACACAAATGACACCAGATGACATGTGGTCCTCAAGTCACTGTCCTTAGTGGAAGATGCCAAGTGGTGTGAGTGTGTGTACGTGTGTGTGTGTGTGTGTGTGTGTGTGTGTGCGCGCCACTGTTTATGCTGAGGTTAAACCTCACAGCTCTTCCATTGCTGAATTCAGCTGACTGGAGAGGCTTCTGTTCCTTCCTGGAACCAAGCAGAGACATGTTTGGATCCTCCTCAGTGGGGAGTTTTCTGTAGTACAGCCTAGAACAGGCTGCCGCACTGTGAGCTAAAGGGAAGACAGGGCACAGTAAGAGTGGAAGCCACAGTCCTCTTGTGACTTAGCCCTCAAACTGGCATCCCATCAAGTAAGTCACTTAGGGGAGGGAATTCCTGGGAAATAATTTGGAGGAATCTGGGAAGACATCTCTTTCTCAACTCTGTCTCACATCTCTATAACCCCGGATTGTCGTCTTCTTCTTCTTCTTCTTCTTCTTCTTCTTCTTCTTCTTCTTCTTCTTCTTCTTCTTCTTCTTCTTCTTCTTCTTCTTCTCCTCCTCCTCCTCCTC
>NC_034607.1:52359521-52373835 GCF_900095145.1 Mus pahari
CACTCACTAATAAGTGGATATTAGCCCAGAAGCTCAGAATACCCAAGATATAATTCACAGACCAAATGAAGCTCAAGAAGAAGGAAGACCAAAGTATGGATACTTCGGTCCTGCGTTGTTTTAACACATCAACTAAAGCATGTCATAGAAGCTTTATTGCTGAAGCAGATATGTGAATCTTAAACTGTCCCCTAAAGAGATTTATAGAAGTGTACAAGGGGCTGGAGAGATGGTTCAGTGGTTAAGTGCACTGAGTGCTCTTCCATAGGACCTCGGTTTAATTCCCAGCACAGACATGACAGCTACCAACAGTCTGTACCTCTAGTTCTGGGGGATCTGACACCCTCTTCTGGCTTCTGCAAGCACCAAGCATATATGTGGAGTGAAGACAATGCATAAGGCAAAACACCCAGACACACTGAAAAGCAGTATCTAAGAATACCCCTATGGTGATATACAGAACTCAAAAAATAACTCTCATTGGTTAGTAATTTTTAAGAATATGGACAGGTTCTGTGATCAAGGAGCTGAAAGCCGCAGCAGGTCAGGACAGATGGAGCTTGGGTTACTGAGGGGTAACCTGGGTTGCTGAGGGGTAACCTGGGTTGCTGAGGGGTAACCTTGGTTGCTGAGGGGTAACCTTTGGAGTAACCCAGCTGTCAGAAGTCTCTCAGCAGGCAAACCTGATCAAAGGACTCTCTAGCTAAGAGACAGCCAAGTATGCAAGCAAGAGAAGGCTCCGGACCCTAGCCATCACTGTCTTGACTGCTGTGCAGACTCAGCCTATAAGGTTCGCATTGTCTGTATTTGTGCGTTTATATGTCTTTCTCCACACACATCTGTTGATAGATCTAGGAAAGTACACAGGCATTCATGGGTGTGGTGGATATATGCATGTGCCTCTTTAGGTACAAGTATGTCTGGGATCTCTGGAGGCAGGCAGGGCTTCTCGGCAGGTCTGGAGCATCCTGGGAATGAAACATGTTGGTGCAGATCACTAACACCAACCCTGGAGACGGCTGCGTATCCCTAAGAACTCCTCCGTTTGTTGCTTTCAGCACAAATATCAGATGTTTTCATCTTCTATGGGAACTTCCTGTTCGGCTTCCTGTTGATCTTAAACTTTTTTTTTTTTTTTAAAGGACGTAATTCTTTATTTTGCTTTTGAGTTTGCCCAGTGAGGCATTGTGGTTCCTGAGTACCTCTGAGAAAAAGAGAAAAGAAGAATCTTGCCACAGCGGATCAACTTGTGGGCTACAGTTAAAGGCTCCAGAAATGGAGGGCAGGGGCATTCATTATCACAGACACGGTCAAGTGTTCCTGTTTGCCTGTACGAGTGGGAGGGGTGGGGACAGCCTTGGGACAGACTTCTCCTGGGATTATGGAGGGCCTGGTCCAAGGTTTGTGGAACAGCCAGAAGGCCATCAATTCTATACCTCAGCTTACCACTAGCGCTGAGGCTGCCCAGGGGAGAGCAGTTACAAGTCCCAATGCTTCCTCCATAGAGGAGAGAGTAGGCTCAGCTCAACTCTAAGCCACCTCAGCAGGCCCCAGGCTTCATCCCCGTGGCAGTCCCTTTCCTCCGAGCAGAAGTCCCTCTGGGGCCTGCTCCCTGCTAGCCTACTGCTGGTGTCCCTTCCATTCACCCTCCACTTCTCTCATTATTATTATCGTTGTTGCTATTGTTTTTCAAGACAGGGTTTCTCTTTGTAACAGAGCCCTGGCTGTCCTGGACTTGCTTGGTAGACCAAGCTGGCCTTGAACTTACAGAGATGTGCCTGTCTCTGCCTCCTAGGTCTGCTGAAGCTTTCTTGTCACCTATCATGGCCTGGCCTGCTTTTCCTCACGGTCTCTTTCTCCACTCTGTTTCCCTTCCTCTGAGTGGATCTGGGCTGCGGTCAAAGCCTTCACTTATTTGTATCCTTTGGATTTCCTTCTCCCTCCAGGGTTTCTCCTGCTGAGCAATGAAGATACGCCCTTCTTCTCCCCCACTTCTCTGGATGGCCCAAGAAGACACAGTCTGTTCCTTCTCCCCTGGGCCTCACCGCAATACCAGGGCAGAGAATAGTTGGACTCAATACCTCTGCCATAGTCTCAGCTCTGGTGTCCACAGCTACCTGGCTGTCCGTAGCAGCCCACCCTTCCCCTCCCTCCTCCCCAGGCCTAGCAGGGAGACCTTTGCACTTTAAAGAAGCTCACACTTTCATCCACCCAACCCCTGAAGGAAGGTGGGGTTTGAGGCAGCTGGGAGGAGAAGGAGTCCAGGAAACTTCAGTCCAGTCTTGCTTAAGGCAGAACTCCACCATAATAGAAAAGGAGACCGGGTTCCCTCCAACTGCTGAGGACCTAAGAGGGCTCTTACAACCTTGTACAAATGTGAACTAGCACCGTCGGTTCCAAATAAGGCCACGTGTAAAAGACTCCTTAGTGGATAAGATCAGGATATGAGGAGCAGTGTTTAATTACTAGACCAGGACATGTGACACTGTGTCTTCTTATGGACAGATGTCACCTAGGTTAAGCTGAGTTGTTGACATGGTCGGTGTCCAATAAGTGTTTGAAGGACTGAGTGGGCCACCGGGAGACTCGGTGCAAAGGCACAGGACTGAGAGTCATCCCTGACAGGCGCCAGTGACCCCAGGCTGCATACAGGCACAGGGAGATGGAGCCCAAGGCAGTCATTCCCTTTAACTCTGCCCTCCCTTCTACATGCAAGCCGCAGGGTCCTTGTGTGTGTGTGTGTGTGTGTGTGTGTGTGTGTGTGTGTGTGTGTGTGTGTGTGATTGGGATTGCTTCTCTGGGCCCAGCCCAAACAAGCATCTTTCCTGGAATCTGTTCAGTGCCAGCAGGTTCACTTGTCAGGGCTTGAAGAAACCAAGACTCCCATCTTATCTCTGCCTTATCTTTGCTCGCAGCCTGTGCACACCCCTTTGCCCCCCCAAGCTGGGGTCTTGTGACCCACTGCAGCCTTGTGGAGATTGTGGACTGGAAGTCGATGGATTTACATTCACCTTGGAAGTCTTTTCCTTCCTCCCCTACTTTGTCTGGAAACTTCCCTACCTGGAGACTTGGATCCAGCATGGGGACAGGAACCCTATTGACCAAACATCAGTAGCAATTTCTTTTTAATGTTGCTGGTTTTTCTTGCCCTATCACTGCAACGTTAAGAGAAGTACCTAAGATGGCTATTTAAAATATCGTCTTCAAGCTCCCGGCAAGGACCTCGACTTACTTCACCCTGTACTGTGATTTTCACTGGGTTGAGTACCTATCCCTTCTTCAAGCCTTCCCACTGGGTCTCTGGGACCCTCTGCCCACCATCAGTGGGCTCTCTATGTCTTCCTCCAACACTTCCATGAGAGACAGATTGGCTCAGGGTCACAGGACACAGTTGGTTCTTCACACTCCAGTGCCCTTTGCTTCCCAGTTGGTTTCAACATCTCAGCTCCCGTGAATCTCAGTGCCACTCGCCACATGGTTTGAAATGTCTCTCCCTGTATCCCTTTTCTTTTGGCTCTTCGCCTCTGGTCCTGAGCTCACTGCTCCCTCCCACCTCCCTGAATTCATTCCACTGAGACTTTATGACCCACACAGCCACCCCATCTAACTGGCCCTCTAGCTCCCTGCCCACCGTCCCTCTGCTTTTCTCTACGACTTGGCTCTCTTCATCCCACGGTCTCCATGTCCCATCCCTCTGTAATCTTGGGTCTTCAAGCATGTGAGTTTTGGATGCCCTCATTCTCAGCCTCCATTTTCTCCAGCGAACTGTTTCCCTCTTAACCCAGCTTAGAATTCACCATCATTATAAAACCCCTTGAAGTATGCTTCGCTCCCTTCCTTGGAACTTCAGGGTGACTCATCTAGCAAAACCCTAAACTTGGTTTGAACACAGTTTCACCACACTCATCCAACTCTGGGCCGCGGATTCTCCTTTATAATCGTGACCACAGAACACAGTAGACATTGAACTTGCCTGGCAGTCATGAGGTGGCCCGCAGCGATCTTCCTGTCTTCCTGCAGAAGAGAATTAGTCAGTCCCTTACCCTCTGGCCAAAAGTCTGACAGCTCCTCTCCCAGATCCCACCCTTTGGAGCTCATGACCTGGTGTCTGGCTTCTTGAGAAGAAGAAAAACTGAAAAGACTTGCTCATTTCTTTCATCGCCAAAGCTTACTTCAGAAGAGTAACGGCGCAATTTTATTAGAAGCTTTGATAGCAGATATCCTTAGCATGCTAATGGAGTCTACAGGGGGCGGGGCAGAGAGGCAAGGTCTTCTGTATCCCAGGCTAGCCTTCAACTCACTATGTAGCTGGGAAGCTTGGCTTCCCAGTGATGGGATTAAAGGCATGTGCTTTTATACCCTGCTCTTTGTGGTTTTCATGGACAATTTATAGTTTCCAACATTAAGTGTGATGTATAGGTTTTTGAAAGTTTTTGTTGGTTTGTTTGTTTGTTTTCTGGCTTTTTGAGACAGGGTTTCTCTGTGTAACTGAACCTTGGCTGCCCTAGACTTGCTTTGTAGACCAGGCTGGTCTTGAACTCACAGAGATCCAGCCCTCTCTGCTGCTTAGCAAGACAATGTTCTGTGACGTTCTGTTTCTGTAATCTGACATGAATCGAGTGTCGGATTCAGTACATTTCTCTATGGACTGACAAAATTAGATGAGAAATGTTATAGTTCCCTGGCCTTTGCAGATCTTATCTGCTATGTTTTATTTCACAGCAAAATTCCAGTAAAATATTTTGTACATTTAACTGGATTCTTCTTTTTAATTTTTGGGGGTGGGTGGAAAAGGTCTAGGTGTGATGACTGAACCCAGGGCCCTACCCAGATTACATTTATACCCTGTCCCACCCCCACCCCCACCCCCAGTCTCCCTTTTCTTTGTCTATTCTCTGAAACAAACAATTTGGTTTTACATTCTCTAAGCTGAAGAGTTTCCTTCCTGGTGTCTTTTGCAGAGTGGAGGCTTGGGTTGCTGCGTTGTCTTCGTTCCATCTCATTGGTTTGTTGCTGTTTTAAGTTTCTACTCACGAATCAGCTCCTACTGTCTGTATTTTCCAGGCTTTCCAGCTTGGCATTGTCTGTATTTGACAATGTCTTTGACATAAGTATAGTACTGAACCAAAAGATGTGAGGACTTACCGCAAAGCTGGGCATGGTGGCACAGCTGTAACCCTAGTTCTTCAGGAGCCTGAGGCAGGAGGATGGTCAGCTCAAGGCCAGCCTAGTCGACGGAACTAGTTCCAGAATAGCAGCAGTAACTTGATGAGATCTGAAGTCAAAAAGTCAAAAGGAGCTGGGGCTTTGTCTGGTGATAGTGCTTGCTGACATTTATTACGCCCCTCTCCCCCAGGGATCCTGACTCCCAGGACCATGGAGGGGCTTAACAAGGGACTAAACCCAGGACTTTGTACACCATAGGCACAGCCACTAAGCTGTATCTGAAGGCCCAAAACTTCCTTCTGATAATTTTGGAGTAGGTAAATCCAACCTACCCTCCCACTGTGAATAGGCCAAGAATCCAGCATACCCAGTAGGTTGGGACTGTAGTTGTTTACCATTGAGCCCAGCTTAAAGAATTGTCATAGAAGACAAACCTAAAAGAAACCTTCTTTCTGCTGAGAGAAAATAAAGGAGCCTTCCACTCTCTTTTATGACACTAACAAAATCTCAATATTGAAATAAGATAACTGTACCTGGGAAGGGAACATTGCAGGCTCATTTCTTTTAGGAAACACAATGTAAAAGCTGGAAACAAGTGAGAAACAAGTAGTCCACCCGCCTGGCATCCATGAAGCCTGAGCATTATCACTTAGTGCTACACAAACCAAACAAGCATCAAAACATCTTCTTTGTTGTGGCCCACACCTTAAATCCCAGCGCTCAGCAGTCAGAGGCAGGAGGATCTCTGAGATTGAGGCCAGCCTGGTCTACAGAGCTAATTCCAGGACAGTCAGGGCTACACAGAGAAACCCTGTCTCGAAAAACAAAAAAAAAAAAACAAAATGAAAAAAAACAGAACAAGACAAGAAAACAACCCTTAAGTTTGCATCAGTATGCCTACTTTAAAAGTATTAACAGTTTAACTTTCCATTAGTAAGAAGAGGTCTGATTAGCAGACGGTTTCTAAACCCTTGTTTCTCAACCAGAGCACATTTACATGTGGGTCTAGATGAGTCTGACTGTGGGGGAATGGTTTGTTCATCATAGACTGCTTAGGAACATTAATAGCCCACACATATTCCCCTTGCTTGCATTTATGACAACTAACATTGTCTTCAGACTTTGCCGAATATCCTTTGGGCAAGAACCACTAAACTACATTCTACAATCAATATAACTCACCAAATTAATAATGGCACCCTAAGATTTAGGCAATGGTTTCTGAAGATACAAATGAATATTAATAACAGATGTCTTGGTTCTGTTTGTTTGTTTGTTTGTTTATTTATTTGCTGTGAAGAGACACCATGACCACAGCAACGCTTACAAAGGCAAGCATTTAACTGGGGCTGGATTACAGTTCAGGGATTATCATCATGGCGGGAATCATGGAGGCTCATAGACAGACAAGGTGCTGGAGAGAAGCCAAGAGCTCTATATCCAGATCAGCAGGCAGCAAGAAGAGAGAGTGATACAGGCTTGAGCTACTGAGACCTCCAAGCCCACCACCCCCAGTGACATATTTCCTCCAACAAGGTCACCCTACTCCAACAATGTCACACCTTCTAATAGTGCTACTCTATTAGCCGATGGGGGCCATTTTCATTGAAATCATCCCAACAGACATCCATCAATGAAAATGATACCAAGTGAGACAAACAGAGGCAGACTCTGCAAGAAGACTCCTGCCACTGCCTGAAGATTGCTCTCCTGCTCATGAGGAAGGCAGATGCCATTGTCCAATATGAGAAAGGAGCAGAGCCTTGCTGACCAGTGGCTTCTGATGTTCTACTGACAGTCTCCTCAGGGTGACCCGACTCCGCACCTAAAATAGAATCTCCAAAGAGAATCTCTCCACTCAGCTCTTGGAGCTGCATCTTTAGGGAATTGTTTCTGGGTTCCCCTCTGCCTGGCTACCCAGAGTCACCACTGAGTCATGAAAACATCACACCTACCCACCAGAATCCTGGGCTCTCAGCACAGCATTTCTGGGCAGCCAGGCCAATAATTGGCCTCAAGAAGGTCAGCAAGCTCTCCTTTCCATTTGCCTATCCAAGGGCTGTGGCTTCAATAAAGTTAGTCTTTGAAAGATGGTAGCAATTAAACAACAAGTGTAAAAAGTTTGGCCCAATGATGGCTCAGCAGGCAAACTTGGTGCAAACCCCAGGACATGAACTGATCCTGGGACCCCAGGCAGAAGAAAGGAGAAAACCAACTCCCAGAAGTTGTCCTCCGAGCTCTCAAGTGTGTGCCAGTTGTCACACATCTCACACAAACACACACTCACAATACCATTGAAAATGTAGAAGTGATTCCACTTAGTAAATTAAGAAAAAAAATTCCTGTACATTTAGTAGTCCATATTAAGTCAATAAAGAAAAAAAAATCAAAAACTTACTTTTGGAAACTATGTGAAAGCACAGATGCCTAACACCACTCATTTCTCCTTCAGGATGCCCCAGCCAGCACAGAAAACCGAAATACCTGACCAAACTCATGAACAAAAGGAAGAGCAGAGAAGAAACCGAGGTCCTTTCTGAAACGCGTGCTTGGATAGGAAATAAACCCTGAAGACTGTAGTTTCTCAGGAAAAAAGTAGTAATTTTTTTCACATAAATCCAGCATTCAAAAACATTGTATATTTTTATATACTAGCAACAAATAGGTAGGAAATAAAACTTTTAAAAGATGGTATCAAAACAGAGGATGGTGACACGTGCCTATGGTCCTTGCCCTTGGGTAGGGTGGGTAGAACAGAAGATCAAGGCCATCCCAAGGTATATGACAAGTCTTAGGCTATCCTGGGCTACATGAGCCACTGTCAAAAAAAAGAAATAGTTACTACAAACTTAACATTTTAAAACACAAAACAGAAATAAATAAATACCAGACTGAAGAAACTATAAAACACTGAGACAATAAAGAATAATTAAAAATAAAAACATTTAGCAAGTTTGTAGATTGGAATATTTAATTCATTCAAAGAGTCAGCAAAACCTGAGACAATCTTTTTGTTTTCCTTTTAAAAAGTAACCATCTATTTGTATGGCTGACTGCAAAGAGGGTGTCTCCCTTTGTCCTAATGTTGAGTTGATGTTTATACCTCTGTGCTGATGATTCTGGGTTAACTACTTTGCTCTGGCATGTAGAACACCTCTGGGTGTCAACTCTGGCTACCTTTCAGGTCAGGTGAGTCCTTGTGCCCTTTAGGACATTCAAATATGTTTCATTTTTTCTGTCCTTTATAATCATGGGTAATTCCACGTATACACACATTAACCTGCTTAGCCTTTTTAAGGTCTCCCAAATACTTTGAAAATTTTCTGTCTTACTTTATTCACTCACTCACTCATTCATTCATTCATTCATTCATGAATATCTGTGTGGGGTTGAGATCAGCTTACAAAAGTCAATTTCTCCTTCCATCATGTGGGTCCTGGGGATTGAACTTAGATCGTGAGGTTTGGCGACAAGAGCCTGTTCCCACTGAGCCATCTCGCCAGCCCTTTAGCTCACTGCGTCACTCCCCTTTCAGTTCATCTTTGTTGTCCTGTGGTCTTTTCCCTTCCCGAACAGTGTCAATTTATGATCACCGTCTCCATGGTTTCATCAGCATCGTTCAGTTCCTTACTGTGTCTTCCCTGCCTGCTTAGGCTTGGTCTTCGAATTCTTTTGACCTAGAAACCATTGCTTTGCTGGATGTGAACTTTTAAGAAACACTGAACTGCTTACTGACGCCTTCAGCTTTTGCTGGACAGTACAGTATGTTCCCGGTTCTCTGCAGACCAGTGCATTCCTGAACCAGCTCTTCATCAGGCAGGCTCATGGAGTTACTTTTGTGAATAGTCCCTGTACTGTGCTACCTTGAGGCCTCTTCATCGTTTTTTACCTTGTTGGGGTTTTTTGCCTTCCTCCATACCTTACGCTCCCCACTCAGCTCCTCCTTTCCTGGGATCTAAAAAATACAAACAAAACAAAACAACAACACCAAAAAAGACAAGCAAAACCACTGAGTTTTATAAATATGTCTTGTCTGTGGCTAGCCTGTTGTCCAGCCTCACAATGAGCAGACTGATACTTTCTTGTGAGGAAAGTGTTCTTTTCCCCCAACAGGCACTCACCAAAGCTCCACCTGGACCTGTCCTAATTGATTACAACTTTGTTTAGTGTCTGTCTCAGTTAGGGTTTTACTGCTATGAACATGGCAACTCTTCTAAGGACAGCATTTAACTGGGGCTGGCTTACAGGTTCAGAGGTTTAGTCCATTATCATCATGGTGGGAAGTATGGCAGCATGCAGGCAGACATGGTGCTGAAGGAGCTAAGAGTTCTACCTCTTTATCTGTAGACTTCGAGGAGGAGACTGTCTCCCATGTGCTTAGGAGGAGGGTCTCATTACCCACCCCCACAGTGACACATTTCCTCCAGCAAGGCCACACCTACACCAACAAGGCCACACCACGTAAGTGCCACTTCCTGGACCGAGCATATTCAAACCACCACGGTGACCATAGGTCTGAATGCCCACCATCAGCCTCACTGAATAATCCATGTTTCTATATCAAAGGTCATTCATTTTCTAAATACATCTACATCTAAAAATACAGTCTGTTGTCTCACTTCTTTCCTCCTCGTTCTCAGATCCTGTGTTCTCTAGGAACAGCACACACGTTCGCCTTTTCTCAACAGCCTAAGTAGTAGACAGTCGGGGAGCCATCAACTGCTGGTGTGTGTTAAGCAGCTTTTAGAATACTGCTTTTCTTCATGGGTGTTCTCATTGTCCTGTGCTGAAGCCTACCATCACTGGCCATCTAGTGACTGTCCCTCCTTATAGTTATTGTATGAATCATACTCACTTAGAGCTTCTTGTCTGCTAATCCCATTGTCTACACCTTCCCTATGTCTGCCTACTGACCTATTCAAAAATCTCTTCATCAGTGTCCTCTTCTCCCCCTCCCCTCATTTTCTTGAGTGGTCACTAAAACTTCAGGGCAGGCTGGACATTATTAGAGACTGGATAATGCTTGGGGTAACAAACTGCAGCATTCAAGTCAGAATTGCCGGCTGCCTTTAAGACAAAGTTACACTGGAATAGAGCCATAATGTTCATTTCCACATGCCAATGGCTTGCCTGCTCTTTTGGCAGAGTTTAATCATTCTCACAGAACCACACAAAGAACAAAATATGTACTGCTTGATTCTTTAATAGAAATCCTTATCAAGCTTTGGACAATGTGTGGGGAGTCTTAGTTTGTTTGGTTGTTTTTTTTTTCTTTTTTCCCCCTCATTTTCCCCTATTATTATGTTTTATCCTTTTTATCTTTGTATCTTCAGTACTACCAGACTTCCCAGTGTCTAACAGGCATTTTGTTCGACCAAATACATAAAAGAAATCATCGTTTGCGCATCTGAGTTACCCTTTCCTGTGATGAGCTGCTCCTGGCTAAACACCAGGATCTAAATCTAGGATCAGTGTTTCACTAGAGAGTCTGGCCCTACACCAAGTTAGGAACAGTATGGTAGATAGGCTTGACGTATAGATAGGACTTAGGGGAGCAAGTTCCATGTCAGCAAAAAGAGGGACTCTATCAGGTAAGCTGGTTGGATAATCCCAGCTTCATTGTTCTACAGGGAAGGGGTGCTCCTCCAAATTGACAGTGTCAGCCATAACACAGGTCCTCCAGGTTCTGGTAAACCCAGAGTATAGCAGCTGCCTCCCCATTGCTCCGCTTGCAGTCAAGGCCTAACAGGTTTCAACTCTATGTGTGTTGTCACAGCTTTGGGGATTTCTGCTACCTCCCTCTACTTATGGAGTGACATCAGAGCCTGGGATTGGCAATGATCTCTTCAACTTTGGATTCTCCACTTCTGAAAGGTCCTCTGGATTGCACTGATGTCTATCTACCTAGAGAACCCAGGAATCCTTAGGCAGTGACAGTGACATCATTGGAGGAGCCACACTGGGTTCATTTGTCCGGGAAAGAAATGGGAGATACTCAACCTAGTCACTGGTTGGTATTTTAGTCCATGCTTGTTCGCGAGCCTTTCAGCCTGACATTGGAGAAACAACTCACCTACCACCTCTCCTCCATGAGCTAACAGGCGCCTGCAAGTGTTGATCTACCAGTGAGATGATCCTTTGTCATCTTTGAGCAATAAGCCCCCTCCAAGGCTAAGGTCCTTGTAGCAAGTAAATATGACAGATGTCAGTTTCAGAGCCTTGGAGGACTTAAGACAGACTCGTCTTAGTAGTTTTATGTCAGAGCAGGCGAAACATGTCTTGCTGAGAGAAGAGGTCCTTCCTCTTTTGCATCCTTCCCCTGGACTTCCTCTTTCCTGGCTTTTCCAACCACATCCTCACTCCAGTTATGTGCACAGTCAGGGATGGGTGACACTGGATCAGTGGCCACTGTCACAGCCTCTGTGACTGCCAGCTGCTCAGTCATACAACAAGCATCGTGGCTCCTTGAAGCCATCCATGGTTGGTACAGAAACAGTTCTGGGTGAGCAAATAACCACCTGTTTGGTTTTTTTTTCCATAAGATTTATATTAAAAAGTAATACTCACTGGGTGATGGTAATACACACCTTTAATTCCAGTACTCGGGAGGCAGAGGCAGGTGATCTCTGAGTTCAAGGTCAGCCTGGTCTGCAGAGTGAATTGCAAAGCAGCCAGGGCTACACAGAGATCCCTGTCTTTAAAAGCTAAAAGAAGAAGAGAAAAACAAAGAAAAGAAAAGAAAAGAAAAGAAAAGGGTTTACATCCTTGTACTATTTAATATCCAATCTAAAAAGAAAAAAGTTTTTTTTCAAAATTGTGTGTTCAATCTGATACCACTTTATAATCTTTTATTTAATTTCATTTTTTGTTTTATGTGTACCAGTGGTTTCTCTGTATGTATGACTACATACTACATGTGTCCATGCCTGGTGAGTCCAAAAGAGTTTCTCAGATCCTCTGGACTGGAATAAAAACCAGTAGTGAGTGCTTTTATACTGGTGCTGAGAATTGATCTCTGTTCTCTACAAGAGCAGCCAGTGCCCTTAACAGCTGAGACATCTCTCCAGCCCCTGTCTTAGTTAAGAGTTTTATGCTGTGAACTGGCACCATAACTAAGGCAACTTTTGTAAGGACAACATTTGATTGGGCCTGGCCTACATGTTCAGACGTTCAGTTCATTATCATCAAGGCAGGAGTATGGCAGCATCCAGGCAGGCATGGTGTAGGAGGAGCTGGGGGTTCTAAACCTTCATCTAAAGGCTTCTAGGGGAAGAGTACATTTCAGGCAGCTAGGATGAGGGTCTTAAAGCCCATGCCCACAATGACACACCTATCACAACAAGACCACACCTACTCCAGCAAGACCACGCCTCCAAATAGTGCCACTGCCTGGGCCAAGCGTATTAAAACCACCACAAGCCCTGTAATTCATAACCTTAGAGAAGATAAAAAGAATGAGGAAAGTTTCAGGAGAGCAGAATGAAGAGAGATTAAAATAATGAAGAAGTACAAAGATTATAAAATTAAAGGATTAGGGCCAGATGATCCACTATGCAGTGTTTGGAGGCTACAGAAGAAAATTTCCTACCTGAGAAATTATTAGATTCCAGATTACAGGATTCTTCAAGTTTCAAACACAGCAGGTAAAATAGACCCTCACGCAGTGTGTGTGATTGTAAATTTTCAGAACATTTAAAACTAAAAAAGGGAATTCACAAGATTCTAAGAAGGAGCACAAAGGATGTTGCGTGTAAACATGTACAATGATCATGGTATTATGTTTCTCAACAGCAAGACTATAGAACATGTAATGCCATATATAATAAATCATGAAAACAACCTAACAAAGTGGTTGAAAAGTCTAAGGAAAGAAATGAGTTAAACCTATAATTTTATCCCCAAGAAGAATCATTTATTAAATGTTAGTTAAAAAATAAAAACAAAGTTGGAAAACTCCTTTCCCAGAAATCCTGGGGAAACAGGGTCCAGGTAATAAGGACTTCAATCCAAGGAAGAGAAAAAAAAAAAGCCATGAGAATGATAGAGAGAGGATTGCCCAATACAACAGCCATGTGCCAAGCACAGAGGTCAAAGAGAGTGAACTTGACAAGGTCAGGAGGGTCAGAAGGCAGGTCCCTGCAGAGACTCAGCGGAGGGATAATCTGATGAGCCCGAACACATGGAGAAGAAGAGACTCCACAGCCCAGGCTGGGGTCTGAAGCTGAATCAGTGTCAGTTCTTCTGTAACGCAGAGAGGAAATCTCTCTGAAGTTTATTTCCTCCTCTCTGAAGTTTAACCCCTGGAGGCAGCATGGACATCATAACCATGCTGATGTACTAAGGAAACACCTCCTGAAGTGAGCAACCCAATGTCTCTGCAACCAAGCAGTGACTGGGGGGTCCTGGGAGACGAGTTGCTAATTTTTGTAGTAAGCCTTATGAAACTACACCATTCTACATATAGTCATATAAATCTCCATGCCTATAAATCTAAAACCTAACAAGACAGGAGCCTAGCGTAAGTGTTGTTAGAGAGGCTTCACCCAGCAACTGATGGAGACAGAGGCAGAGATCTACAGTTAAACATTAAGAATAATTTGGGAATCCCGTGGAAAAGACAGAGGAAGAATAGAAGGAACCAGAGAGGTCAAGGAAACGGGTCCCATAGGGGTTCACAGAGACTGAATCTCCAACCAGAGAGCATCCATTGGATGGGCCCTCTGCACATGTGAAACAGTTGTGCAGCTGGGTCTTCATGTGGGTCTCCTAAAGCTGCAGCAGGGGTTGTCTCTGACTACGCTGCCCGCCTCTGGATCGCTTTCCCCTAAACAAGCTGCCTTGTCTAGCCTCAGGAGAATATGATGAGCCTAGTCCTACTGCAACTTGATAGTTCAAGGCTGGTTGATATGCATGAGAGGCTTCCCTTTTCTGAGGAGAAGGGGAGGAAGAGGTGAATGGGGAGGGAGATGGGAGAGGGAGGGACTGAGAGGAGAAGAGGAGGGAAGCTGTAATGTAAAATAAATAAATAATAAGGAAGAAGAAGGAGGAGGAAAAGGAGGAGGAGGAAGAAGAGGAGGAGGAGGAGGAGGAGGAGAAGAAGAAGAAGGAGGAGGAAGGGGAAGAAGAACAACAAGAACAAGAACAGGAA
>NC_034607.1:52373873-52376479 GCF_900095145.1 Mus pahari
AGGAGGAGGAAGAAGAAGAAGAAGAAGAAGAAGAAGAAGAAGAAGAAGAAGAAGAAGAAGAAGAAGAAGAAGAAGAAGAAGAAGAAGAAGAAGAAGGCGGCGGCAAAGTGGACATTGATAAACAGTTAAGAAAGGTAAGAACAGAAAAGAAGTTGGAGATGTCACAATGGGGACTATGTGGTTAGTTTGTGAGACCATGGGTTCCATCACAACAGCTCCCCCCCCCCACACACACACAAGAAAAAAGAAAAAAAACAACTTATAGTTCATTAAACTTGACAACACACAAGTCATCGGTGATCATAATAATAAACACCACAGAGAAAGAAATACAGTCATCAACAGACACAGGAAGGGCCTACTTCATTAATAACTAGAGATTCAACTTAAAGAAATGCCCATTTGTCTACATATATGCAACTGAAAAACAACAATGACACAAACAAATGCTGGTAGATACTGGCGGCCACAGACCTGGTGATGACCCCTTGGGTGAGGCAGACACGGAAGGCTAGCTTAGACGGCACATGCACATGATGGCAAATCAAGTGTCAGCCTTTTGTATAAGCCCCTCTTCTCGGATTTTTTTTACCCTAATGGTATACTCATGCAAGCATGCTGTCCACGACAAGGGAACTCCATGGAAATAACACAAATGTCTCAATGCAAAACTAGCTAATGATCATTATTGCCTTCTCATGAAATTTTGCACACTGACAGGTTGAGCAACTGATCTGTGAGTACTCAAACTGGGGCAAGGACAAAATATCTGAGAGGTGTGTGTGTGTGTGTGTGAATTTTGCACACTGACAGGTTGAGCAACTGATCTGTGAGTACTCAAACTGGGGCAAGGACAAAATATCTGAGAGGTGTGTGTGTGTGTGTGTGTGTGTGTGTGTGTGTGTGTGTGTGTGTGTGTGAAGCCAGAAATCAACATCAATTGTCTTTTTCAATCATTGTCCTTTGGGGGTCATAGGGAGAGCAACGATCTCTCTCACTGAACCTGGAGTTTGCAGATTGGGCTAAACTGCCTGGCTAGTAAGTCCCTGGGGCCCTCCCATATCCCCTCATACTAGCACTAAGGTTAAAGGGGTGCACCCAGCTTGTTTTGTTTATTTTTTACATGCATTCTGGGGTCAGACTCATGGTAGTATGGTAAGCATTTTACTTAAACTAATAGTATTTATAACAGGATGGTACTCAAGCAACCAGTGGAGACAAGTGATATTTATAATGACCTACTCGGTGGCCAATAGAAAGATGTAGCTAGCAGAGTGTGGTGGTGCACATCTTTAATCCCAGCACTCAGGAGGCAGAGGCAGAGGGAGGCAGATCTCTGTGAGTTTGAGACCAGTTGATCTACAAAATGAATTCCAGGGCAGCCAGAACTGTTATAGAGTAACTCTGTCATATCAAACAAAAGACTTAGCTCATTTCCCTATGGAGCTTTAAGACCTAGTTTCAAAGCAAAATATAAACAAATAAATAAAATACACTGGACAGGGGGACTGGAGAGATGGCTCAGCAGTTAAGAGCACTGGATATTCTACCAGAGGTCCTGAGTTCAATTCCCATCTCACAACCATCTACAATGGGATCTGATGCCCTTTTCTCCCATTCAGGAATACGTGCAAATAGAGCACTCATATACACAAATAAACAAGTCTTAAAAACAAAAACACTGGACAGAGATGCTCAGCGGACTGTAGAAGTGATGTAGAATCTGGACTTCATATTACTTGTTGTTTCTATTGACCAATTTAGTCATGATAACATGTAACCAATTTCAATTTATAGAAGCTATAAGTATGAGTCCACTTTATGTGTTTTATAGACTTTACACACTAAATAATTTTAAATAAACTTTATTGAAAATTTATATAATTCTTGGCTTGAAAATTCTAGAATACAATATCCCTGCCCTCCTTCGCCAGCTGACCTGTACTTTCATGACCCAAGAAGGCATCAGCTGACCTGTAAGAAGTCAGGAGACTCAGGTGCCAATTCTGGCTCTGCTCCTCACTAACAAGTGACCTTAAACACAGCTTTTAGACTCTCTGACAGGATCTCCTCAGTCACCCCACTGGGCACAGAAACTCTCCTGTCTGTCCCTCAGGGACCATCAAGGCCAAATGAGGTAACAGGGGTAGAAAGCCTCAGCCAATGAAAGGTCTCTAGTTTTGCAAAAGAAGATCCTGCCAGAGGTTGTAGCACTCATGTCTCTGGTCTCCTCAGCTACCCCACTCCCAACCCCATAAGCCTCGAGTCCCTTTTTAGAACAGGCATTGTACCAGGTTCTGATGATCCACGCTGACGCATCTGTTTCAGAGACTTGGGAGGGGGACAGGTAGACATGAGATGTCTGACAGAATCTCCAGACAGATCCTGCTGAGACTCAGGCAGCATTGGAAAGGTGGCATCTTGGTGAAGAAGCACTGTGACCATGACAATGGGGTCAGTGTTTCTCTGTGCAGCCCTGGCTGTCCTGGAGCTCACTCTACACCAGGCTGGCCTTGAACACATGAAAACCAGCCTGCCTCTGCCTCTGCCTCTGCCTCTGCCTCTGCCTCTGCCTCTGCCTCTGCCTCTGCCTCTGCCTCTGCCTC
>NC_034607.1:52377874-52389333 GCF_900095145.1 Mus pahari
GTGATGGTGGGTCTGGGGAGTGATGGTGGGTCTGTGGGGTGATGGTAGGTCGTCTGTGGGGTGATGGTAGGCACAAGCTGGGATGTTCAGCACTTTTTTCTGCTTTCTGGTCTTTGTGTCTGTAACAGGCTCGCTGGCCTTTTACAGTTGGAATGTTTAATGTCCCCAAAGGCCTTTGTGAGGAAGACCCCGTCCTGCAGCAATGTTCAATGGGATAGAATCGTGAGGGCACAAACTTATCAAAGCAGCGACCCTTCTTCCTTTAAATTGTCCCCCACCCTCAATATTTTGTCACAATAGCAGAAACCTAAAACGGGTACTCTTCTACAGCCCCTGTCCATATGGTTCCCTAGCTGCCTTAGAATGTCCCTATATTTGGATAGAATTGTGTTCCATGATGGATAACTAACCTCTGCACATGTGCATGTGACTTCATCTGAAACCACCAGACAGATGAGATCGCTGCTCTGGCCCTAATCCACTGCAGCAGAGTTGGGACTGTAGCTCAGTGCTACATGTCTGCATTCAATCTCCAATACGGAAGGAAGGAAGGAAGGAAGAAAGGAAGGAAGGAAGGAAGGAAGGAAGGAAGCAAGCAAGCAAGCAAGCAAGCAAGCAAGCAAGCAAGCAAGCAAGCAGAGAGGAGGGAGAGGAGAGTGCTAGAACCCAGATGCAGGCACATGACAACAGATACTGCTGTGGTGGCTCTGTGAACCAAGGTCCAAAGGGACTTCCACCCACTGGCACGTACCTCAGTTTCACACATTAAGGTTCCAGACCTGACCTGGGGATGTGCTGGTGTACTTTAAGCCCGCTGCTCTGTGGAGCTCTACTGTGACCACCCTAGGAAATGAACATCTCTCCTTTCCCCTGCACTGTGCCTCCTGGGAAAGGCAATGGGAGTGGCCTTTCCTTGCCTTGCCTTTCTCATCGGCCTATGCTGTGTGCTACAGATCTCGAGGAAGCCTGCCACTGTTTGCTGACATGAAGCCTTGCTTTCTACAGAAATATAATCAAGGGTAGACCTTACCACTGTGCCAATCTAGAAACTCTCCCCTAGGGGTACCCTAAGGATTGTGTCCTATGGAATTCTAGCTCACGTCAAGTTAACAATCAGTGTTCATCATCACACACTCTTTCCGTTCCTCTCCATCTGTATTTAAGGGCTGTCAGATTCATGCCAGGCAAGAGTCTATTCTCCTATGTCACCAGTACAGCCGGAAGAATTGCTTGAAACATTTGCCCAGGCTGATCCTATCAGCAGAAAGTGAGAAGGAGGTGTTCGAGAGCTTTCTCGTTGCTCTCCTTGTCCCAGAGTAGACAGCACAGCCAACCCATCATGGCGCTTTAAGACAACATCTCTAGGCTCCAGATCCAGCTTTGCTTACGCTGGTCTTTCCAGCAGGACACTCAGCTCCCAAGACTCAGGTAAGTGATCCCCATGCCTGGCCACCCCCTCAGGAAACCTTCCCTAAGTCTCCTGCTAAAGTGGCCCTCTTGCTCTTGGCCTCTTCGTGGGTTGCTTGTGACTTCTCATTAGTACTGATTTTTTTTTCTTATGTGAAATAAGTCACTACTGGTCAGTTTCCTTAAGTAGCTTGCAAATAACATGAAAATAGACTTCTATCCGTCTCTGCATATAGTCCAAGTGCTTAGCACAGTACACTGCATACAATAAGCTTCAGTCAAACACTTTGCTAGATAAATGAATATATGTTCTGGATAAGTCAGCATAACAGATGATCCTAAAATTCCCTTTTCTTTTAGGCAGCCAGGGCTACACATAGAAACCCTGTCTCGAAAAACCAAAAAAAAAAAAAAAAAAAAAAAAAGTAATAACTAGTAAGAATGGTTTAAAATGCTAAGAGCTCAAAGAATCGCCCGTGGTTTATCCTGCACCAGTTCCTCCCTGTCAAACCTGATACCCTGCCGTCTGTTCCACTGGGCCTGTCTAGAGCTCTACAGAGTGACTCAGTCCAGTGTGGACTGAGGTGTGGTGCTACTGAGGCCTGGGTGCTGTAGGAGGCAGGGGCAGCTCCAGTGTGCACTGGTTTACATCTTGAAGCTTTCCTATCCTGGATCAGCTCCAGCATATCGATTTGTGGATGAATGCCTTCGTCCTAGACAGAGAACGAACTCAGTCTACTCTCCAGAGGGTAGAGAGGGCTCCCAGGAGGTAGTGTCTTAGAGCATGGTATCAGGACAGTGGGGTTGGGCTGGCAGTTCACCCAGCTGCAGCTCAGGACACGTTATTCTTCATCTCGCTTTGCTCCTGACCCCATGCTTTATGGTTCCCTTCACAGCGTGTATCTCCATTAAAACATTGAGCCTCCGTGGCCTCGGCCCTACCTGTCTCTTCTCCCTTTCTGGCTACGAGTGTGGACGTGCGTGTATGCACGCATGCGTTGAGATACCTAAGCCGGTGTCTGTTTGCCTAAGGATACATCTACTCCTAGAAGAAGGTGAAACATACATCTAAGTCCTGACATTTCTCATGCCCTCTGCCATAAACTGTAGTCATCCTTTTGTTGAGCTCAGACCATTCTCAAAGGAAGGCTCCATTTTATTTTTAAAATATCACTGAGTGTAATTATAACAAAACTTGGTATTACGTGAGAAAGTCACGTAATAAAACATATTTACTGATTTGATCATTCTTAGAATGGAACTATCTTCCAAATTATAGAATAGCTTCATTTCTCTAAGCCTGTCCACCATGTCCCTTTCTATTGGGCCTCCACCCATCTGGACTGCTGTCTGATCTCTGTCACCTCGGGCCAGTTGTTACATTCAGAGGAAAGAGAAAAGGTTGCAGCACTGTACCATATTGTTATATAAACTGCCAAGCAGCTCTTGGCCCTCTGAGTCTCGGGAGTCTTCCTCCAGATCCCACTGCAGACCCACATACTATATGACAGGACAGTGCCATCCATGTACAGCTCTGGGAAAGAACCCAGGACTTGGAGGTATTGACAAGGACCCTAGATGGCCCTGGTGAGGTTGGGTCTAACCACTGAATCTCTCCAAGATGCCTCTGCGGACTCTAAGAGGTGATGGTTGGCCATGCTAGGAGGACCAAGGCTGAGTTTACAGCCAACATGAGCTCTTTGTTGTTGAAGGCACTAGCTAAGTACTGAACATCAACGGTTAACCTACACCAATGTCTCCTTCAGAACAAGTGCTGTTAAATACTATCCTTCTGCAAATGACAGCCATCCCTGTCCTCAAAATGTCATCTGCTACAATGTTCGAGAAACCCTCAAGATTTCTGCCTTATAGAGAAAAGGGGTAGGGGGGACCATTAGCCCCTCCCCTGAGCTTCCAGCTACTCCTCCCACACTCAGGTGGTGTGCTAGAGTTTGTAGAATGGAGAAGGCCAACGAAGGGTGCATTCCATCCATGCAGCTATAGGAAAGCCATCATCCAGACTGTGGGGAGACTTCCCAGCGGGGCAACTGCTTTGGGGCCATCCGTATTCTTACAAATAATCCCTCACCTATGCCCTATAAATGGGCCCAGTATACTCCTTCATTTAGCATTTTAGATTACAGTGGAATCATATTTTGGTCTGTCACTGGTGAGCTACCTGAAGGAAATAGGCACTTGTTTGAGTGCCCCAACCCTTCCACCCACCCCCTCCAAAAACAAACAAACAAACAAACAAACAAACAAACAGTTCATGCAACAATCAGGTGGAGGTACAACAACAGTCTTCAATTCCTGAGGAAGAGATGGGACTATTCCTTATGCTGCAGCTCAAATGAAGAAATGGGCCTCCCAAGAGTTACAGGACTTGTGCCAGGTCAAACTGTTAGGACACAGTGGAGCTGGTGTCTCACTGGGCCACTCAAAGCCATCCTTCCTTCCAGGTGAACATGTCCACTGATAAACTGGATCAGCTGGCAGCAGTCTGCAGCCAGTGATACCCTGGCAAAACGAGACTTGCAGCTACATCAATCAACAAGTTTTGAAGGGACTTGGCGTGTAGCGGGATGGTATAGTACTGGCCTAGTATACATGAAGCCCTGGATTCAGTCACCAGCGCCACGTAAAACAGCCATGGCAGTACCTGTGAACCCTGGCACTTGGTAAGGAAAGACAGAAAGATCAGAAGTTCATCCTCCATGACATCGTGAGTTTGAGGCCAACCCGGGCTTCATGAACACAGTGGTTGGTTTTCGGAGCCAGAGAAAACTTGGATGAGGTTCATGGGCTCATCTCCCTGTCCCAGTTTGGCCTCACACATTTCAGAATGATGGCCGCCCTTGCTCGGACCCAAGATTATTGACTTGCAGTTTCAGAGACAGAAAAATCTTAATATCTCAGGTCAATATCACGTAGCTCACCAGCAGGATTATATAAAGAATGATCTAGATACGCATAAAAACAGCTTCCTGCTTTTTTGAGGTGCTAAGGGCTACAGGACTGCTCTTGCCTCTTCAGTACCCAGCCCAAGCTTACACATGCTCTGAAGGTAGGGTACAGAAAGGAGCAATGAGAGAGAAGAAGACAGCCAATTTTTTTTTGTTGCCCTCTCAGCTTCAGCATGGAGCCCCATGTCTGACTTCTTTTTCCTTTGCCTGTCATGGATTTGCCTATGTCCTTTAGTGGTATCTCTGTGGGACTCATGGAGGACAGTGCATGGGGAAAAAGGACAGCAGAGTCCTGCAGAGTTAGCCGGAGAAAGCCCTGGCCTCCTGATACAAAGTCGACAGCTCGGAGCTGATGGATCTTGGTTAAGCCAGGGCTTCCCCTCCCCACCCATCCCATCCTGCCAATGGGGAGAGCTAAGGGCACCTGCTTCCCAGAGTGAGCTCCTCTGGGCTTACGGCTCAGCGGCTCCCATAATGCCAAGGGGAGGGAAGGTCTTGGCAAGATGGAAGCTGAGACTCAGCCATGAGAATGTTTGAGGGACACGTGGTACAGAGGACAGTGACTCACTAAGGGAGCCAAGCACTCAAGACCTGGCTAGCCAACAACTGCTGTAGTCTTCTCATTGGACAGCTGCTGGGACAAAACATGGTGGTCAGGCTGACAGACAGACAACACAGTCTCCAGCTCTGAACCATGGGGACCTCGGGGTAAATCTGGGGAGGGCCTCTGCATCTGCATACTGTGTTGTCTTAGGGTTTCTATGGCTGTGATAGAGACCATGATCCAAAGAAGCTGGAAAACCAGAGGACGTTTTTTTTTTTCTTACACTTTGGCATCACAATCCACCACTGAAGGAAACTGGGGCAGGAGTACAGGGCAGGAGCTGAAGCAGAAACCATGGAGGGATGCTGCTTACCAGCTTGGTCTCTGTGGATTATGCACTCTGATTTCTCATAGCAACTAGGACCACCAGGGTAGGAAACCCTGGGCCCTCTTACATCAATCAAGAAACAGACCTACAGACTTGCATACTGGCCAACGTTATGGAGGTATTTTCTCAAGTGAGATTCCTCTTCCCAGATGACTCCAGCTTGTGTTGAGTTGACATAAAACTGCCAGCGCACATGGTATGGAGTAAGATGAAAGGGAGACACTCCAATGCCATTGCTCTGCAGAGAGTTAGCTGTGTGTCTGCTTGGTCTTGCCCAGTCCTGAGGCACCTGTACAAGAGTTACTATCTGTTAAGGCAGCTGTTTACAACCTGTGGGTTGCGTTTCCTTTGGAGGCTGAATAACCCTTTCAAAAGAATCACTTAACATTTACATTATGATTCATAACAGTAGCAAAATTACAGTTATGAAGTAGCAACAAAAATAACACAAGTAATTTTACGGTTGGAGGTCACTAAAACACAAGGGACTATGTTAGAGAGTCATGGTATTAGGAAAGTTGAGAACTACTGTGTTAAGTTGAAACGAGATGATCTGGCTTCTATGGGGCTGGAGGTACAGTGATTATGCTGTGGTGTACGGACTGGGTGCCAGAAGGCCACGAAGCCAACTCTCAGTGTGAATAAGCCAGTGTCTTAGCCTGGCACGGAGGCCATCCACACTTAGCAGCAAGGAGTCTCCCAAGTGCCTTCACCACCCTCACAGGGCATATCTATGTGGCCATGTGACTGGGGGCTGGTGATTGCCCTTCTGTGTCTTATTCTATCGAATATCAAATGAGCTCTGACGGCAGTTTGTAGGCAGTAGAGCCTCATCGACTCATCCTCTTCCTGGGACTGTCCACAGAACGATGTGGTCCTTCCAGTTGAGCCAGAAAACCCGTTCACATTGAGGCCTAGAGTAGGTGGGGCCAACCCCATGGGGAAACTGGGCCCCAGGTGACTGTAGCCCAGAGTCTGGCCTGTGACATCTCAGCCCACCTGACAATATCTTCCCTGAGGCCTGGTTTACGAGAAGCCTAGCATTTGAGACCAGTCGCTGCTGGGAAACATTTCCTCTGGGTCACTCGATAGCCAAAGGCACAATGAATAGTAGGCACCAAAGAGGGACTGTTTTGTTTTGTTTTGTTTTGTTTTGTTTTGTTTTGTTTTTTGAGACAAGGTTTCCCTGGAACTCACTCTGTAGACCAGGCTGGCCTCGAACTCAGAAATCCACCTGCCTCTG
This sequence comes from Mus pahari, assembly GCF_900095145.1. Lineage (NCBI taxonomy): Eukaryota > Metazoa > Chordata > Mammalia > Rodentia > Muridae > Mus > Mus pahari. Next base: position 52,384,423 of record NC_034607.1, read on the forward strand.
CCTCCCAAGTGCTGGGATTAAAGGCGTGTACCACCACGCCCGGCACAAAGAGGGACTCTTAACACTACATTAGCTACCCACAGAAGGGACAAGACTGAGTTTAGTCTGGAAGGACAGCAGGGTGAGAAGACAGCCCAGAGCTGTCACCAGGAAAAGCTGGAGGATCTAGATGGTGGTCCTCCAAGAGTTCCATGTGCTGAAGGTGACGATGCCATCCCTTGGCTGGGACCTCCCTCCATGGAGGGTGGGCTGGGATTCACTGCCTGTGAGCACAGCAGGGCCATCGTCAAACAGATGTGAAGAACTCCAGTAGTGATAGTGCTCCCTACACATGGAATGCCGTAGCATCTCTCAGAGGCCGCTTCCTCCCTCCTCAGTAAAGCAGACAGGGGACTTCTCTCTTTTGAATGAGCCAGTACTCCGAAGAAAGACAAGCCTCCCCTCATCCCTTAACTTGAATGGGGTAGACGATGGTGCTATTTGGAATCTCTGACTTTCATTTATTAAAACTTACTTTTGGTCCAAACGGTCCTTACTTATGACTCAGCTCCTATAAGGACTTAGATTAGTCCAAACGAGCAACAGAAAGACTGGTGACTGACAGGCTGGGGGAGGGGAGACTGAAAACTCCAGACATGAGTATGGCTTCCATTTTTACAAGGTAAAAGGCTGCAGTGGTGGCTTTTGGAGGTGGTTGACAAAAGTTATGAATGCATTCTCTCAAGCTGTAGCCTTCAGATGGTTACAGGGACATACTTTATGTTTTGTGGTTTTTTTAAGTGAATGTAATAATCTCATGGTTTGATTGCCTTCATCACAAAATCGACTTAGAATTGGTTCCCTGGCCCTTTCTCTCCCTGTCTTGTTCAGTTCAGAAATGCCCACATCTCTGAACAGCCAGCACTGTCTTAGATCTGCAGATGGGCTCAACATACTCAGGTCTTGGCGTAGTCTTCACTATGAAAACATGGGATCTGGTGGGACCTAAGCATGCAAGAACTCTGCCAGACCAGTGGCACTGGTTCCTTCTGGTCTGCCTGGGCCAGCGCTCTGAGCAGACCTTGGCACAAACTCCTCAGCCAGCCCCACAATACCCAGAGGCAGCTCCACTCCCAGGTGCTCTAGCACGCCCAGGATCAGAGGATCACATCAGGAGCTTGGTCACACCAGGATCTTAAGGTCCCAAAGGCAGCTTGACTCCCAGGAGCTCAGACACATCCAGGATTTCAGGATTGTAGGATCCCAGAATCATAGGATCCCAGAGACAGCTGGACTCAGAGGAGTTCTGACACAACCAGGATCACAGGAAGGACAGACTCCAGTCAGACATAGCCAGGGCAGGTAGCACTAGAGATAACCAGATGGCAGGAGGCAAGCATAAGAACATAAGTAACAGAAACCAAGGTTACTTGGCATCATCAGAACCCAATTCCCCCACCACAGCAAGTCCTGGATACCCCAACACATGATTCAGATCTAAAATCACTTCTCATGACAGTGATAGAGGACATTAAGAGGGACATAAATAACTCCCTTAAAGAAATACAGGAGAAATTTTTGAGTTCGAGGCCAGCCTGGTCTACAGAATGAGTTCCAGGACAGCCAGGGCTACACAGAGAAAACCTGTCTCAAAATAAACCAAATAAATAAATTAATTAATTAATTAATTAATACAGGAGAACACAAGGCTAGAAGCCCTTAAAGAGGAAACACAAAAATCTCTTAAAGAGTTACAGGAAAACACAAACAGGCGAAGGAAAGGAACAAAAATCATTCAGGATCTAAAAATGGAACTAGAAACAATAAAGAAACCACAAAGGGAGACAACCCTGGAGTTAGAAAACCTAGGAAAGAGGTCAGGAGTCATAGATGCAAGCATCACCAACAGAATACAAGAGATAGAAGAGAGAATCTCAGTTGCAGAAGATTCTATAGAAAACATTGACACAACAGTCAAAGAAAACACAAAATGCAAAAAGCTCCTAACTCAAAACATCCAGAAAATCCAGGTCACAATGAGAAGCCCAAACCTAAGGATAACAGGTATAGAAGAGAGTGAAGAATCCCTACTTAAAGGGCCAGTAAATATCTACAACAAAATTATAGTCCCTAATCTAAAGAAAGAGATGCCCATGAATATAAAAGAAGCCTATAGAACTCCAAATAGACTGGACCAGAAAAGAAATTCCTCCAGAAACATAATAATCAAAACACCAAATGCACTAAACAAAAAAGAATATTAAAAGCAGTAAGGGAAAAAGATCAAGTAACATATAAATTCAGACCTATCAGAATTACACCAGACTTCTCACCAGAGATTATGAAAGCCAGAAGACCCTGTGCAGATGTCATACAGACCCTAAGAGTACACAAATGCCAGCCCAGGCTACTATACCCAACAAGATATTCCATGACAAAACCAAATTTGCACAATATCTTTCCACAAATCCAGCCCTGCAAAGGAAAATAGATGGAAAACACCAACACAAGGAGTGAAACTACACCCTAGAAGAAGCAAAAAAGTAATCTTTCAACAAACCCACACAAACATAATTCCACCTCTAACAAGAAAATTAACAGGAAGTAACAATCTCTTTTCCTTAATATCTCTTACTATGAAAATTAATATTACCAACATATCCTAATCGATTGAAATTCAAAAATATGAGGAATTAGAAATTTGTCAGCTGTCATCCTGTAGCCTCTCTAATTTGTAATGGGAGAAATAGGTCCAATATTGTACAATCCATATACACTTTCTGCTCACTTGTACATGACAGGGTCTTGCTGTGTGCCACATAATGGTCTTGAAATCATGNTTCTCCTATCTCAGCCTCTCTATTAAAAGGATTGTTTATTTGATGGTTTTACACTATATTACAGCTTACATATTTCAAAATTATTTATACAGCCAAAAGAAATGCAGACAATTAATTTGGGAGGCAGCTTGTAAGAGAACAGCATAGAGACTGAAGGCTTTGCCTGATATTTGTAATTATTGTATTAATTTTGAAGAAGAGGACGTTATAAGTTACTCTTATCTGAGATGAATGCTTTTCAAAATCATCACAGCCAATGCACCAGAACCTTACCCTCACCTAACATTTGTGCCACCCTCCAAGCAGAGCCATGGTTCATTGAAAGAGTTGATGAATGACTTCATGGATAGACCATCTTAATACACACACCATTTCTTAAATGAATGTAACCTGTTCCCTGTGGGCTGAGAATGATGACAATCACTCAAGTCAAATAGCTTTGACCATAGCAGGAAATCTGTATCCAAAAACCATGCCTACAGTTCATCCCTTGGTTCAGCAGAACTGTCAACTCTTAGCTTATCTACTATGGAGGTAAAATCTTTTGGTGATGTGAGGGACATTCAAGTACAGTCTTATTACAATGAACTCCAGTGTCCAAAAATTGTTCTTATTTTGTGTTTGTGACACAGTAAGCACCAAGATTTTAAGGTCTACTAAAAACAAAACAAACAAACAAACAAAAAGACTTTATCCATTTATGTTCATTAAAAAAACTAATAGTGATATATTTTAAATATCATACAGTTAATATATTTGAAGTTATTTGAAATTTGTATTGAGAAAAACATGTATTTTCAGTATTTCTGTAGACAAACATCTACATAACACTGTTGAATTGATTGTTGTTTTATATCAAACAACTTTCATAATACTCATTTTTATTGTTACAATATTTTATAAATTTTAAAGAATATGATAAAAAAAATGAAAGGTATTGCAGATTTTGGGGGGGGCACTCCAGGAGGAGTTGGGGTACAAAAGGGAAAGAAGAATGTGATGTAAGTCTATTAACTCAAAATATGTTTTTAAATGTTAACAAATTCAGATAAATTGAAATTATATATCTTTTCTCATCATAATGCAATAAAACTTAAATCAAAGAAAAGAAGAAAAAGAAAACATAGGATGCTTCACACAATCACACACCATCCTTGCACGGGGACCAAGTTCATCTTTTCTGTTTTGTTCCTACTGTAGTGCATGCACTGTGGTCTGGGGCAGCGCTGTGTGTTACCACAGGGCTTTAGTCAGCCTTCCTTAGCGTTGACAGATATACATGAGGACATCAGTTTAGGTGGGGACAAGTGTCGGTGTTTTCAGCCTGAGCTCATTCAGCTTCCTTGGGGCCTGTGGTGAGGTGCAGTCCCAGGGCAGGGAGTGTGTGCTCAGACCACACATCCCAGGGACTGCCTAACCCACGGACCACCACCTCTCCTGGGTGAACTTTTTTTATTCTTTTTTGCTGGATTCTTTCACATTGCTTCCATACTTGGATATTTATCAGGGTTATATTTACCTGTTCTTTTGGCTGAAGGGTAGTCCCCTGGAGATGTGCGTGACTGATCATCTATTCTCTTGATAGACTTTGTGTTGCTGACAGCTGGGACTCTTACAGATACAGTCACATCTTTGTGGACACACACGGTTGCGTTTCTCTTGGGTGAAAACTTAACAGCGGAGTGGCTGAGTTATATAACAAGGTAGATTCAACCTTCTGGGACCCTGACAAACCATTTTTTGAAGTAATTGTTCTGTTATATGGTTCTTCCAGGAGCCTCTAAACCTGCTTGTCTCACCTCACCACCAACGCTTGACCCAATCCGTTTTTAATTTTAGCACACTAAATTTAGTATGAATTTTTAGTGTGACTTTAATTTGCTTTTCATTAATGAATAATGACTTTAATTTCTTCTCATGTGCTTTTTGGGCATCCACATACTGTCTTTGGTAGTTTTGGTAATGTTGTCTGTCGACACTTTTTTTTTTTGGCCCATTTTCAATTATACTCTTTTTTTTAATTATTGTTTTTATTTGCTCTCTCTCTCTCTCTCTCTCTCTCTCTCTCTCTCTCTCTCTCTCTCTCTCTCTC
>NC_034607.1:52389553-52396523 GCF_900095145.1 Mus pahari
GTGTGTGTGTGTGTGTGTGTGTGTGTATTTAAAGTGTGAGCATAGAAGTCAGAGGACAATTTGGAGAAGTCACTTCTCTCCTTCCATGCCCTGGGTATTGAATTCTGGTCAACAGGCTTGGTGACAAGCACAATTTCCTGCTGACCCACCTGATATTGCTTTAATTTAGAAGTCACACTGGAAAGAATTGCTATCTTTATGATAGTCATATTCCCTGATTCTATTTATGATTTCAAAATACTGTGCAGTAGCATTCTCATTCTTCAGGGTCTTTTCTTGGATTTATTCTTGGAGATGCATATTCATTAATGATGTGTAAATGAGATCTCTTCCATTGCATTTTCCAGTTATTTGCTGCTGGTATAAGAAGCATCACTTGAGCTGGGCAGGGTGATGCATACCTTTACTCCCAAGGGAGCAGAGGCAGGGGAATCTCTGTGAGTTCAGGGCCAGCCTGGTCTACATAGTGAGCTTCAGTATAGTCAAGGTTGTATAGAAAGGCCTTGTCTTAAAAGATGAATGAAACAGAAAGAACAACTAAATCAGGCACCACTGGCTTTTGCTTATTAATTTTATAACTGGGCTCCTTGGTGACTTCTCCAGGCTTGTAGGATATTTGTATTTGATAATTTAAAATTCCCCTATATCCTAGACGGATTTGATTTTCTCTTCTGTTCTATCTGAGGTTGTTCCTTCAATTGGTTCAGAATTTTTATCTATTATTTCATGTTTCCTTTTTCTTTTTTCCAGCTTGACCTCTCTTCTGCTAACTCCAGGTATCCAGATATTTAGCATTGACTAACATAAAATCCTCATTTACTATCTTTCCTTCCTCTCTTCTGCCTGGGTCTTTCTCAGTTTCCTCTTCAAGTTTATCATCCCTTACTATGATCATCCTACTAGCGATCCATCTGCTGTGAGTGTGACAGAAACAGCACAAGCATCTAACTCGCACTTTTCTTGGTTCTCCTTTTGTGAGATTCTTCGGGGGTTTCCCATCTGAGCCAGGGCTCCTTTGCTTTTAATGGAGGAGGATGTTGGCTGCTGTGTCAGGAAGTAACAGTGCTGTAAGGGAGCCAGACATATAGACCTTGCAGGTTCCAAAAAACTCAAGCTATGGCAATGAATAAGCCTTAAGGTGGGCAGAGCAAGCCTTGGGCACCTGAAAACCCCAATTGCCACCCAAGGACAATTTAGTTTTTAGTCACAGCATAAGTAATACCTAGAACCACACCTTACAAAAAATGTTTTCCAGCCTCGTCCTCAACTGGCCCCTACCCTGCCATTCCTTCTTCTTGCTCTGTCTCTGTAGCCTGTAGAGTTCCCAAATAATGCTCAATCTTGTCTACCACATTTAGTATAATGCCTGACCCTTAGAACATACAAATGTGTACACATATATACACACATGCAGACACACAGACACATTCATCCACACACATATGAGTACACACATGGAAACAGTTAAATGTGCATTGTCACCTCCTTTCCTTGCGTGGAATACCGAAGCATGAAATCATTTTCCCAAAGTCACATGGCTCACGTTAGTTCTATGATTGCCATCAGGCTGGTCTGAGTCCCAGGGCCTGCCTCACTGTATAGGGCATGGCTTTCCTTATATACAGAAAGGAAAACTTCACTTAACCAGAAAGCTCCTCTGGCCGCCAGTTCATCCCCAGCCCCGCTTATCTGCTGTTTATCTTTCTTGCTGGTGGCGAGACTGTGGACATAGTTCTCACTAAACGAAGCATGAGATTAAATTATTTCTTTAAAGCCTATTACCTGTCCATCTCCCCAGGGCAGTTCTTTATTAAGTAATTTCTCACATTTTCCAGTGAGTCAGTGATGGGTAGTGAGCCAGGGAAGAGCGAGACGAGACAGAGAAGGCTACTGATGGCTGACTTGGTCACATAGCCTTGGCGATTTGAACGTCTTCTAGAGAACCAGACTTGTCTGCCCATCGTGGCCACGCTGGCCACTGTGTCCTTTTCCCTGGATATGTTCGGCATCTATGCCTTCCTTGTACTGGGTCACCTGCTTGCCGGGCTCCCTGCAGGAAACTCCAGTTTAGGGAGATTGTTTGCAGCTTAGATGTCTGCAGTCACTGGGAGCCTTCCTGTGTGTGCTCACACCTCCTATCTGACCTATGGGTAGCTTTGGCCGTCACTGATGACGTCTTCCTTTGTTGGAGTGGAAATACCCTAACTGCCTAACTCAGTGGTTCTCGCCCTTCCTAATGCCGTGGCCCTTTAGTTGTTGTGGTGTTGTGTTTAATACACATGTTGTGGTGACCCTCAACCATAAAATAATTTTTGTTGCTACTTCATAACTGTAGTTTTGCTAGCGTCACGAGTCACAATGTAAATATCAGTGTTTTCTGGTGGCCTTAGGTGATGACCCCTGTAAAACGGTTGTTCAGTTCTCAGAGGGGTCTCAACCCAAAGGTTGAGAACCACTGGCCTGAGGCAATGTCTTTGGTACCTAAACAAAATCCGGTTACTTACAACAAACAACAAAAGGTTCCAGAACCCACAGCGGTGGTAGACACAGCACGGCGGGAGGAGGGCGACCCGGCTGAGAGGGACAGAGGAACCAACCGAGGTAGCTGTTGCTAAGGGGATGATGAGTATATGCCTTGTCCCTAGGTGTGCCATTCCTAGACAAAGCGTTTTGGCTGGCAGCTCAGCCTCCCCAGATGTGGACGTCATTGAGTTTGAGGTTGTTTCCTGTCCTTCATGTCTCTGTGTCCTTTTAAAAAAAAAAAAAACCAACCAAACCAACAAACCTTGTTCTGGAGTAAACCCAAATAACTCCTCCTTGGTTTGCAGAGAGAAGGCACCAAACTCACACAGAGACTTCCATCCTTGGGCCCAAGTCTAAAATTTTTTTTTTGCCTACTTGCATTCCTGACCAATCTCAACTTCTTCCAGGTTTCAGAGAATCAAAAACAACACATGAAAATGTTGTCGCCAAATCTTTGATGCTATAAATAACCCCGACGCTCACTTCCTCGGGCCTGTTCCTGGCTGTGGCCTCTGTTGACGCGCAAGTGTAAAGCACATCTTTTTAATACTAAGTTAGTCCTCAGGATAATAATAATAAAAAAATTCTTACTGTTAATTGTGTCTGAATATTTTTATTAGGAGAACTCTTTAAATTACACTTGACCCAGGCTATGAGATGTAAGTGGATAAAGTGTACCTGCCGCCAAGACTGAGTACTTGAGTTTGATCCCCAGGACTCAGAGAACTGACTCCTGCAAGCTATCTTCTGATTTCCACACGCGGCATGGCATAAACACCTCCCCCTCACACACACACACACACACACACACACACACAGATAATCAGGTTTTTGTTATTGTCTTGGTTTTAGGTTTTTGAGACAGGGTTTCTCTGGGTATCCCTAGCTGTCCTAGAACTCCTAGAACTTTGTAGTCCAGGCTGGTCTTGAACTCAGGGATCTGCTTGCCTCTGCTTCTGGAATGCTAGGATTACAGGCGTGTGCCACCACTGCCTGTCTTACTTAATCAGTTAAATCACTCTTAAAACAGCCGAGAGCTGACTGGAAGGCATAAATCCAGCTCCTCTCAACCCTGGCTGGAATCTTGGGAGTGGCATATGTACATGTTAAGAAAATATCTGGTTGAGGATCAAGCGTGCAACTGATTTGGAAGAGTCCTTGCCCAGTGTGTAGAAAGGTCCTGAGTTTAATCTTCAGCACGGAATAAACTGGGTGTGGGACACCCCTGTAACCTCAGTCCTCGGGGGGTAGAAGCAGGAGGCTCAGAGTTCAACATCCTTGTTTACAGAGCAAGTTTGGGGCCAGCCTGGGCTATGTAAAACAGTCTCAATTATTTATTTATTTATGTATTTATGTATTTATTTATTTATTTATTTATTTATTTAGGGTTTTTTGAGACAGGGTTTCTCTGTGTAGCCCTGGCTGTCCTGGAACTCACTTTGTAGACCAGGCTGACCTCGAACTCAGAAATCCGCCTGCCTCAGCCTCCCGAGTGCTGGGATTAAAGGCGTGCGCCAACACTCCCGGCTTCTCAAAAATATTTTATCTTGTTCAACCCGAGGCCAATGATATCCAAATCTCTAAGGGTGGTGTCGGGCATCAGTCTATTTTGTTAACGTTTCCCAGCTTTTTCCAGTGTTCAGAGCGTCTGTGCCCCTAAAATTCCTAAAATGATCCTTGATAACTTTGGCTACTATTAAAAAGTCATTCCCCAGGAGTCAGAATCCAAGAGTCCAAGGAATGATTGTCATTCTTGGGAGTGTGACCGCCTCTCACCTTATCAATTCATTGTCTGCAAAGATAGCACTAAGCTCTCTGAAGTGTAAATTACTGATAACCCTGACAATGAGACACCCTAGTGCTGAGCAGGAGGGACCGAGGGGCCTTCTGCATCCATGTGTCCCTCCCCCGCACCCCACATCCCATGGTAGCCAGCTGTTTCCCTTAAGGCCTGTCAGACTTCTACAAGGCCCTCTCATAAAGATGGCAGATCCAGGGCCACAAGAAGATCTGGGCTTCCGAGCAGGGCAGTGTCCCTTTAATTTGCTGCTGGGATTGGGCAGCATCTGAGAGGAGGAACCTTGAAACATTTATCTGCTTGTTATTTATCTGGGCAGGGTGAGGAGAGGGGAGATGGGGCAGAAGAGGTCCTGGGAAGGATGCCCAGAGCCAGAGCCGGCACAGGGAAGACTAGGCAAAATTTGAGTAACTTTTACTGTACTCATTTTTATGATAAAAGCAGCAAGTGTTTGCTAGAGAAAACTTGACCTACACAAGAAAAGTGTAAAAAAGAAAACAAACTGTCTGTGCTTCCACTAGCTGATACGGGCCTCCACATTCCCATGTCAGTCTCCCAGTGTGCACACGTGCCCACTATGAGTGTGCACACGTGTCCTCTACAAGTGCACACCATGCTATATCCTCTGCCTTTTCCACGAATAGTGTACAATAAGCACACTCCGTGGCACTCGAAGTTGGTTGGTTTGTGTGTTTGTTTTCGTCTTTATTTTGAGAGACAGCCTCTCGCTCTGCAGCCTTGGATTCCCGGCAACTTACTCTGTCTACCCGGCTGGCCATGAACTCACAGAGATGTGCCTGCCTCTGCCCCCTCGGTGCTCGAATCACTTATATTTCTTATTTTTAAGTGTGTGTGAGCACATATCTGGGCACACTCACAAGCCCACAGAACCTAGAAGAGGGTGTTAGATTTCCCCGGGGCTGGAGTGGTTGTGAGGCGTGTGCCATGGTCCTGGGAACTGAGCTGAGCTCCGCTGCAGGAGCAAGGTGTGCTCGGAATCACAGCTCCATGTTTCCTGGCCCACCGTAGATCTTCTAAGACACGCACTGCAACAGGTCCACCACAGTCTCTCATCTGTTAGCCCACAAGTTAGCTAATTCATTTTCTATTATGGGATGTTTAGGTCGTTTCCAAGCTTCCATTTTTAAATGAAGAATAATAAGGCTGACATCTGTCCACAAATCTCATATTTGTAAATAAAATTTAGCTCGTCCATAAAGTTGGCATAGCGCGAAGAAAGGTAGGCTTGGTTTTGTTTGCCTGCTTGCTTTTGAGGCTGTTAAGCATCAATGCAAAATTCATACAATGTAAAATTCGTCATGTCACAATGTGTTCTTTGTGACATTTAGTGCAGTCACTGGGTTAGTACAATGATCACCTCCGTTGAATTCTCGAAGGAACTCTACTCACAAAGCTGCCGGCCCCATCCCATCCTCCCCTCGCGCTGGGAATACTTTTCCTTTCTGAAATACATTCCTTGGAGAAACACCGGAAAAATTTATTTTGACTCCTTGATTTAGATCTCTCTCTCTCTCTCTCTCTCTCTCTCTCTCTCTCTCTCTCTCTCTCTCTCTGTGTGTGTGTGTGTGTATTTGGATGGCAGGGTTTCTCTGTGTAGCCCTGGCTGTCCTAGAACTCATTTCAGAGATTTCTTGCTCTGGGCCTGAGGAGAGAGAGGCAGAGTGTGTGGTAGAGCAGAACTCACCTCCTAGTGCGAGGAAAGTCAAATTCCCAGGGACACACCCACGGGACGGACACGCCCACGGGACATGCTTCCCTTGACCAGGCTTCACTTCTGAGGCTTTCCATTCCATCCTCGGAATGCCACCCAGTTACAGACAGGGAATGCATGGAGGGAGGAACCCACTGACAAGGTCACAGCCCTCAGGGTCTGATTCCTTCCTGGAAACCATTTGGGGAGACACCCAAAGCAAAGCAGACCTTCTCTCAGCCCTTTAAATATTGGCTCAAAAAACATTTACCACTCTAACACATGAAGGCTATATTTCCATGGCTGACACACAAATTTATTTTTATTTTTCACAACTTTATTGTGGTCAGAAATTTCAAACCTGAGAAGGCTGAAGAAGGGGCTGGAGAGATGGCTCAGCAGTTAAGAACACTGACTGCTCTTTCGGAGGTCCTGAGATCAATTCCCAAGGTGGCTCACAGCCATCTGTAATGGGATCCAATGCTTTCTTCTGATGTGTCTGGAGACCATGACAGTGTACTCATATAAATAAAAATAAATAAATAATATTAAAAAGAGAAGGCTGAAAAAAAAAAAGAACGGGTGAATCCCCTTACCTCCTTTGCTTAACCCTCCTTCAGTGGTGTAACTTACAAATCTCTTATATAATTTACAAATATACATGTTCTCTTCTCCTTCTGTGTATTCAGACTTTTTTTTGAAATTTTTTTGGTTAACTGGGTTGAACATACACCATGATGTTCCACTCACTTCTCAGCACAACCGTTCATCTTCCCTGGAATGTAATATTCCGATCAAGCTTGCAAAGCTAGATGTGATAGTCAATATTTATGTGTTCTCAAAATGCATGCCAATATGTCAGATAAGTTAGATGTAACATATCAAAAACTCTCTCTCTCTCTCTCTCTCTCTCTCTCTCTCTCTCTCTCTCTCTCTCT
>NC_034607.1:52396778-52404888 GCF_900095145.1 Mus pahari
CTTGAAGTGTACCACCCTTGAGACTCACATCCTGATACACATCACCTGCACTCCTAGGCATGTGGTCGTGGGAACGTTCATAAACCTCTTCAGCATAAGGTTCCTCCTGTGCAACCTGAGCTTTTGATAATTTAAATTACAAAATGTAAACACTGCCTCTGTAGCATGGGAAATGTACAGCCAATCAAAGGTATTCCATTATTTAAAATGGTTCGGCTAAAATGGACATTAGGAGACAACTTTAGATCAGTCCACTGTACAGATGAGAAAACGGAGGCCCAGGATGAGAAGTGGAGTCCTCCCACTGTAGCTACATTTGAGCTTTATATATATATATATATATATATATATATATATTTGGTTTTTCGAGACAAGGTTTCTCTGTATAGTCCTGACTATCCTGGAACTCACTCTGTAGACCAGGCTGACCTCGAACTCAGAAATCCGCCTGCCTCTGCCTCCCAGAGCTCCTGTATTATTTTGCATGCCATTAGAAGTGTACTAATATAATCCAAGGTGTCCAGCCTATGCACCTGCAATCCGGTACACTCAAGTTTATGCCTAATTAGTGTGTCTGCATGTTTGGATGGACAGTTCTCTATTTCTGTGGCAAAGGCAGTCTTTCCTTCCAGTGGACACAGATCCCCTCCCCCGCAGAGACCAGCAGCAGGCACAGGCACCTGGCCTTGGGATCCTAGGCACCCGCTTGTTCTTACATTATTGTCACTTTTTGTATTCTCAAAACACCTGCGAGGATGCTAAATAAACGAGCGGTGACAGCCACAAACATCACTTCACAGATGACTTCTTACTTTCAAAGGGAACTGGGTTGACTGTAGAGCTGGCCAGTGGGAACCACCTTGTCTTGGCCTCACCCACCAGAGCGTAAATGGATCACATTTGTCTCCCGCAGTGCTACTCTGAAGGACACCACATCATCTCTGCAGAGTTTGTGCTAAAAATATCTGAAGAAGAATGCAGACTCCATCTTCAAACAGCCGGCCGGGACTCTTCTAAAATGTTCTAAAAGGTAAAGAAGGTTGGTGACTTATGACCAGGCTGCCGTCGAACTCAGAGATCCACCAGCTTCTGCCTCCCGAGTGCTGGGATTGAAGGTGTGTGCCACCACCTAGCATGGTGTTGATAATTTCAATCCATTTAACCAAAAAGGAAGTATGGGTACTGGGGAATGTGGGGAGGCTGTGTGTGTGTGTGTGTGTGTGTGTGTGTGTGTGTGTGTGTGTGTGTGTGTGAACTGCTAGCCAAAGATGGCTGTAGTGTAGGAGGCAGGGAGAGTCACTTTATTATTTTTCCAACTTTCCTAGGTTTGAAATGTTTGAGCATAGTGAAACCATGGAAAGTAAAAGCAAGCTTCCGTTGCTAAGGAGATGCAGCACCTACGTCCTGTAGGGTTCAATTTGATTTGGTGTTTAAATGTTGGAAAACGTTCACTTAGACACAAGTTTATGAAGACAGCTACCAGACCAGGCCACACCACACACACACTTTTGGACAGGGTGGCCTCTGGGGCTGCTGTGTAAATTCTGTCTACTTTAAAGAATCCCTGTGCTACCCTGCATGTCCCCAGGGTACCTGCCTAGGTCCTCCTAACCCTGGGTGTGGGGCCAACTAACCAGGAAAGCCTTACTACAAAGGATTGTTTTTTTTTCTCACTTCAAACTCCATATAGGGAATCAAAGGTTCTAGATCAGAACCCCTCAGAAATGTACAGAGTGGGCTGGGTTATCAGTGCAGCCAACTAGCCAGCATGTCTGAATAATGTGAGCACATTATGCCTTCCATAAGGACTGGGCTGCCCCCTCATCTTAGCCCGGCCTTGACTGGGCAGGATACAGGTCGTACAGACATCTTTATGCTTTTTCCAGAGAAAAGTGTTTCCTAGGACACATGTCATTGACAGTAGGCATCCACATCATGTTGTAGGAATGTTGACCACATCAATGTGTGATCAACCATAAGAACTATAAATAAACAGATAAATGATATTTGCCTCAGAAGCCTATGAAATACTTGTGGCTAAGTCACGGTACTCATCAACTTGGCCAATCAACTACAAGTATCTCTTCAGACCAGGGCAAAAGGAACATCTCCCATCCTTGCAGAAAGTTGTGACACTTAATTGGCCAAAATGAGTCTAATTTGGAGGCACCTACACACCTCACGTGACATCATTGTAAATAGGATAATGTCTTTGTCGTTGGTAGAGAAACGAAACCTCAGTTCTAGTCCTGGATTTAACTGTGACTCCATCTCCAAGGCTGGTGAGGTCCTGATTCCAGCAGAACCTTCAGCTGCCTCATCGATCAGTCGTAGGTAATTGTCCTCAGCCATGTCTACTTTACAAGGATGCCATGGTGGCATATGTAGGAGGCTTAGACATTTAGGTTTTCTTTAAGAGACATTAGCTTTACAACCATTACGAAAGACTGCTGTTAACCATCTGCTATCACTCATCACAGTCATCTTGCCTTGCCCCGGGCTTCGCCTTGCGCCATCCCATAGTCAAAAGCAACTTGGGTAAGGTTGGGTTCGTTTCAGCTTACAGTTGATGGTCCACCATGAAGGGAGCTCTCAAGGCAGAAACCTAGAGACAAAGACAATGGAGGTCTGCTGACTGGCTTTCTCCCCAGAACTTGCTCAGCCCGCTCTCTTATTCCACCCAGAATTGTCTGCTGAGGCGCAGCCCTACCCTGAGTTCCATGGACCGTCCCACATCAATTATTAATCAATGAAAGGCCTTATCGAGTTGCCTACAGGTATTCTCTCAGTTGGAAGGCCTCTTCCCAAATTGACACTAGCTTTGGTCAAGTTGATAAGAAAGTAGCCAGGACAATGGTCATTCCCCGCCTCCACAGCACGAAAAGCCACTCTTCCTTGGATCTGATTCTGGCGGAGTGACGGGTGAGTGACTTGGAGCTGCAGACGGGTCCCTGGTGAGAAGGTCTAGTGGGAGGGAAGTTGTCAGGGCCAGTGTGAGGCCTGCCATCCTGAAGGGAGAGATGGCACCAGACGTGAGCAGGAAGACCTGGGTTAGGAGCTGAAGGGGACCTCTTGGAGGAGCCCTGGCTTGGGCCGGTGCTCTTCCCTTCCCAACCCCACCAGAGATCTAAGAGCCACTGACGCAGGAGGCCCACCCTTCACTTGCCACCTGATGAGAGGGGTCTCTAAAACTACTACTCTTGGCTTCACAAAGTGAAATGACAACAGTACACTTGAACACGGCCTGCATCCACTCGGGGCTTCGTTTGCTTGTGTCTTTGTTTTTGTTCTTGATGTTGCTTTGTTTGGGGGTTTTAGGCGCTTTTGTTGTCATTGTTGTTGATGGTGATGATGTTTTTGTTTTGTTGATTTTAGGGTTTTTGTTGTTGTTGTTGTTTTTTTTTTTTTTAGTTTTTGGAGACAGGGTTTCTCTCTGTATCCCTGGCTGTCCTGGACCTCACACTGTAGCGGCTGACCTTGAACTCAGAGATCTGCCTGCCTCTGCCCCCCAAGTGCTGGGATTAAAAGCATGCACTATCTTCTCCCGGCTTCTTTGGGCTTCTTTTATGTTTCTTTGGTGCAGGAAAGATGTAGGCAGGAGGGGTTCGGTGTTCTGATTGGTGGGAAGAGGATTTAGCTAACTAGATTCAGCTTGACCAACATTATACGTGTGGCCCTCATCTCTGATAGTCTGAAGCATTTAGATTATGATCACAGAGGCTGTTCTGAAACGTTAACTGTTCTTAGTACACGCACGTTTACTTCTGTATGTCTCACATCACGCAGTCTCCATTCTGGAAACCCAGATGTTCAAGATATTGAGAAAAGGCCAGGGACCGTGCTAGGCAATTGAGATAGAAATTAAAACAAAGCAAAAAGTCCACAAGACTCCCACATCCCCCCAGAGCACTTCTAGTAACAAGCAAAGAGGCAAGGAACAGGACAGGTGACCAGGGGAGGGTGGAGTGCTAAGCTGGCAGCCCTGGGCTTGGAGGAAGCTGGGATGGGACTCCCAGTGACTGGGAGGACACTCACAGGAGAGGGAAGGACGAAGGGAGACTGGAAAATTGGCCACTTTGCTCAAAACAAAACAAAACAAATAAACAAACAAAAATGATTTTTCACATGAGCATGTATATGCTAAGAACAGTTACCATTTCAGAAATGGCTGCCTTGATCCTAATCTATACACTTCAAACAAGAAAGAGTCTGAAAGACATGGGGGGAAGAATACAAGGTGCAGAAGCAAACACTGAAATGCTGAAAGAAGCCCCTCCCTGACGAAGACCTCTCAGGGTCCCTTGGGTGTGACCCTCTTGATGCAGTTCCCAAGCACCTGTTTTAACCCCCTGTGTGTGAACTTGAAGATGACCTGTTGGGAGTCCATAATGAGCGCTCTGGGCGCTGTTCTAGGGATTATGGATAAAAAGAACAAAGCAGATTGAGCAATGCCCCACGGGGTTTTTAGCACATAAAGAAAGCTTACTCTGTCTCCAGTGAGCATCAGATGCTGCAGCACACTAACTCCAGGGAGCATGAGGAGGGGAGAGGCTGCCTGAGAAGATGTGCCTTCTAGAGAGAGTGGCCCAGACATCAGAGACTGTGAATGGAGAGCCTTACAGCCAGAGGGCCCAGCTGAGCCCAGGGGACATGTGGCTGGGTGGAGGGAGAGGAGATCAGAATGGCCACCTACAGGACCTCAGAGGCCATTGACTTTACTGGCCTCTATTTTTAAGTGAGATGGACATAATATTCAGTGTGTGTGTGTGTGTGTGTGTGTGTGTTGGTGTGATTTGAGTTCATTTTCATCAGAGGCTCACACTGAGGGATGGGGCAGAGGGAGAAATGATAACCGTTAGCCAGAGTAGCTGGGGGTGGGGGTATATAGGTGTGGTAGAAGGTGGCTTCTGCTGTGTCTCAACTCAGAGCCCACGGGTCGTGCTAATGAAGGGAATGTGGAATGAAAGAAAGAAGTCCAGAGTGACCCAAGGCTTAGGGACAGGTCATCACGGCCAGGGGGAGACGAGAAGGACTAATGCTGTTAGGAAAGAACGCAAGACTGGCTTGAGGGGTTGGAATTTGGAAATCTCTTAGCCATCCATGTAGAGGTGTTGGGTGAGCCGTTGTGTCTGAGCATGGAATTGGGGGAAGTAATCTGGGCCATAAATTTGAGCGTCATCGGGCTGGCGAGATGGCTCAGTGGTTAAGAGTGCCGACTACTCTTCCAAAGGTCCTGAGTTCAAGTCCCAGCAACCACATGGTGGCTCACAACCATCCATAATGAAATCTGATGCCCTCTTCTGGGGTGTCTGAAGACAGCTACAGTGTACTTACATACAGTAAATAAATAAATCTTAAAAAAAAGAAATTTGAGCGTCATCAAATTTATGCTATATTTGCATGTTGAGTCTGTCTATGTCAGCAGCATCGTATTCATCTTTGAAGTCCCACATAGGTCAGGAGTGGCTTGCTTACACGGTTAGAGACTCATTAACCTTAATAGAACATGTAGACATAGCTATAAAAATAAAGTTATGGTTCCTTTTGTTGTGACAGCAAGAGTGTCCCTTCCCCTCCCCCCAACACACACACACACACACACACACACAGAGACACACACAGACACAAACACACACACACACACGCGCACACACACACACACACACACACACACACACTCACGATGTTCAAAGCACAGATTCAGATGTGACCTGGAACAGAGTTCTAATTCTGTTGCTTATAGCAGCTGATTACTACTGGGCCATCTCAGGTAGGCTACTTAGCCTCTCTCAGCCACATCCCCATCTGTAAAATGGAAGTGATCTTAACGGCCAGTACAAGTGTATTTTGAGAGCAGAATAGTGGTTATGTGTGCACAATGTACAAAGCACCTTATAGAGGTAATTGTATCTGGTTGAGGATCACTGAAGACAGGAATGACAGCATTCTGCCCCGGGGACTTCTTTCTTTCTTTCATCAGAAGGACTTCCCATCCACCAGAGATCTCAACAGCTGGGATTCAGCGTGTTCTAACTGATGGACCAGGCTGGTTTCTTCCTGTCCTGTCCAAATTCTCTCCAGTGCTAAACAACTGGGGTCACCACACCATTCCCACACTACACACAACAACCAGGCACTCTTCTAAACCCCTTTAGCTCTGACAAAGTTCTTCCCCAGTCACCCCTACAGCAACATGGCCTCTGAAGTGTCCATAGTTGTGTGGTTATATAATTGAGACAGAAGTACTTAAGGATTTACTCAAATCTGTTATTAATTTGAAACATAGAGACGTCATTAGTCACTGGTAACATATTAGAGCCACAGTGAGACACTACTGTACACTGGTTAAGCTGGAGCAGCAAATAACCCTACGGTAATGTTCTGAGGAAGTGAGATATTATAGCTTGCATGGGGCCGAATGCACTCGCTGCAGTTTGGAATTCTAGTTCTGAAGTCTCACACAAACACGCACTCCCCAGATGATGTAGTGATCTCACTGAAGGGTAGCTCTCCTAGAATGAAAACTCACATTCATAGTCCTGTGTCTGAGGGCTGGAGAGGGCTCAGCCATCAGGACATGTCAGAGCATCTTCTGTTCTGCCAGAGTTTGGTCCCAGCACACAGATTTGGTGGTTCACAACCACCTATAATTCCAGCCCCAGGGGACTTAGCACCCCTGTCAGGGCTCCATAGGCACCAGCACCCATACCACACAGACACACACAAAAACATGTAATCAAAACTAAAATAAATCTTTAAAATAGTGAAACAATG
Source organism: Mus pahari (assembly GCF_900095145.1). Taxonomy (NCBI): domain Eukaryota; kingdom Metazoa; phylum Chordata; class Mammalia; order Rodentia; family Muridae; genus Mus; species Mus pahari. Next base: position 52,403,553 of record NC_034607.1, read on the forward strand.
TCTGCATATTTATGGTAGCTTCGCTCATAATTGCTAAAACTAGAAGAAATTCATGTCCATTAAACATTGTTTGGAATGCTATCCAGCCATAAGAAGGGAGAGACAAGGCATGGGTAAGCATGGGGGAAGCCTAAATGTATCTTACAGGTGTGGCAGACTGAAGCCCAGAGGCCCCCTATTGTCTGTGTCTGTTCACCTGGCATTCTGGAAGAGGAAAGTCTCTAGGAGCTGGGAAGGGATCCGTGGGTGTCAGAGATGGGGAGCTGATGACCAAAAGGCAGCCAAGGGCATCTCAGAGTGAATACACCGTTCTGCTTGATGTCTGGTGACCAGCGCAAGCTCTGTGTGTTGGTTAAAACCAAAAGAATCACATACAAGGAATAAACGGGAAAGGGTGTAAATTTAAAAAAAAAAAGAGCCAAGCATGGTGGTGCACGCCTTTAATCCCAGCACTTAGGAGGCAGAAGCAGGCAGATTTCTGAGTTTGAGGCCATCCTGGTCTACAGAGTAAGTTCCAGGACAGCCAGGGCTACACAGAGAAACCCTGTCTCAAAAAACCAAAAAAAAACAAAAAAAAAACAAACAAACAAACCCCCCCCCCAAAAAAAAAGAATGTGGGAAGAAACTCAAAACAGGACAGAAAGTGTAGCAAATGAACTGAACTGAACTGTATTGTAAAAAGGCACTTTCCCCACTGAAGGGGGTGGGGAGGAGAGTAAGCAGGCGATCACTGAGTTAATAGCATGTGGTAGAGAGGAATTAGGCTGTGCACAAATACCCTGTCTAAGTGTGTGTGCCTGACAGTTACAGGTGTTGGCAACCCTGAGAATGGATACTTAGGTTGGACAGTAAGTTAATGTAGATAAGGAGAGCCAGTCTCTCTTGCTATCAGACGAAGAAGTTACAGGCGGAGTCACTAGAAGAGAGGAGGTCAGAACAAACTCTTTTGTGCTAGATTTCGAGGCATCAGCATGAAGTCATGCCTGTTTGTGGTAAAAGGCACACAGTGTCAGGCAGATCATTTCAGGTTTTTTTTTAATTGTATAATTCAGTAACAGGCAGCACATTCGCAACGTTGTGCAACTGTTTCTAGAATTTTTCATCAGGCAGATACACTCTGGAACAAAGAAACAGTAACTCTGCCCCTTGATGCTTACCTGTGGCCTGTCTTTGGGACTGTGTCATTTTATAATAATTTTTAATTTTAAAAATTATAGTAAGGGCTGGAGAGATGGCTCGGTGGTTAAGAGCACTGACTGCTCTTCCAGAGGTCCTGAGTTCAATTCCCAGCAACCACATGGTGGCTCACAACCATCTGTAATGGGATCTGATGCCC
>NC_034607.1:52406240-52412065 GCF_900095145.1 Mus pahari
TGTGTGTGTGTGTGTGTGTGTGTGTGTGTGTGTGTGTGTGTATTGGGGCTGTCTGCCTATATTATCTCAGTGCTGATTACTTGGTGTTGGATCTTTTCTGGAGAAGATTACGGTCTCAGCTGTTAGTGCTCCTTGCTTGCCCCTTGTTCCTTGTCTAGGCAGAGTGCTGTCTGTTACCAGTAAAAGCTGATTGTCTGCTTCCCTCTCCCCCAGCCCCTCATCAACGCGCCCCACCCACCCCTGACTCCACCCCTCATGCCGCTTCCTGGGAGTAAGATCTCAAAACCTGGGAGAAGTTTGCTTGGGTGTAGAAGACTCCTAGGAACCTCGGAGTCTGTTTATCTCCTGTTGGCTCTGTGCATTTCAGGCCACATTTGCTCACTGGCTGAAATATCCACCCCTCTTCTTCCGAGGAGCCCATACAGGCTGCCTACTGGACCCGTGACTCACTGGCTTCCCAGAAACCAGCCTACAGCTGGTAGTGAATGAGCCTCTGGGCTGCTTTCCCCTCTGCCACTACTGGGAACCAGCAGCTGCAATACTGGAAGATGGGAAAACACTTATCAGTAACCGGCATTTTAAAAATATGCATTTTGTTGTTTTATTCCCAGTTGACTGGCTGTTTGTCTTTTTTTGGGGGGAAAGGGGGATTGTTTGTTTGAGACATAGGTTCGTGTAGCCCAGGCTAGCCTTAGTACATAACTGTGGCTGGCCTTGAACCCTGTTCTTTCTACCACCTCCAAAGTGCTCGGTTTGTAGTTAGGCGCTCCTGCTCCTGGCTTTGGTTTACTGTGTTATATTGTTTCATCTTTGTGAGACGGGGTCCCAGTGACGTGGAAGTCTTATGTAACCCAGGCCTCAAAACTGCAACAACCTTCCTACCTCAGCTCCGGAATGTTGAGATTGCTGTCGAGAGCCGCCGTGCCTTGCCATGCTTTTCAAATATGCAAAACACCATGGCTTGCATGTTTCAAGAGCAGCAGGGGCTGGGGAGAGGCTCAGTTGATAAAGTTCTTGTGGCACAATCGTGAGGACCTGAGTTTAGATACCCAGCACCCATGTAAGAAAGCCAGGCACAGAGGCATGTGACCATAATCCCAGTGCTAGGGAGACAAAGACAGGAGGGTTTCCTGTGCTTGCCAGTCCAGCCAAATCAGTGGGTTCAGGGGGAGGCAACAGAAGAGTCAGAGGCACTCCCCTGCCCCAACACACACACACACACACACACACACACACACACACACACACACACACACCAGCTAATCAGGGAGATGAGGCAGGAGGACTGAATGTTCAAGGTGTACCTGGGTAAATTAGGAAGACCTTGTCTCAGAAAATAAAATAGGGTCTGGGAATGTATGCATCCATAAAACCCCTAGGTTCAATCTCCCATGCTGGGGAGAAGCAATAGCAATGGTACAATTTTACCACTTTTTAAAATCATATATGCCAATCTTCATTTAAAATTGGCTTCTTAGCAACAATTAAAGAATGGTTCAGGAGAGGGCAGTGAATCCACATCCACACGTGTGAATAACTTCTGAGGTTTAACTGTATTTGGCCTTCCATTAGTTTACCAAGCTATTTTCTTTTTACACAAATTCACAGCATTCTTAAAATAACCCATTTTCATTGTGCATTTAAACTGCTAAACTGTTTGTATAAAAATCTGACTTACACCCAGCTTTTCTGAAGCATTGTTCCCGCATAAAGCCAAGTCCTGCTGTGTGGAGCTTTCTCAGCAAACTCTTAGAGCTACAGGCAATGTGAAAATGGAAGGTCTTGGGTATAACAATCGGAATACTTGTTACTCACCCCAAAAACTTGCTTCCCTTTGGGGATAGGGAGTTTCTGGCTAGGAGGAATTAGACGAATTCATTCATTTGTTCCACAAATATTTATTTGGCTAAGTAGCTTCGAAGCCCTAAGTACCCTTCTAAATACCATAGAAGACTCGAGGGACGTCAAATGCTCAGTGGCCCTGCCCAAAGCATCCTCCCTGGAGAGATGTCTTCCTGCCACTAGACCTGGTAAGAAACCAGACCCAGAGAAGAGAGACCTCAGGCCCCGGCTTTCACTTTCTTAAGTCCACTCTAGGTTAACTCAACTGGACATGTTCCTGGGCAGATGATAACGGCCAAGGTTGTCCTTGCCTTGTGAACAACTGTTCCCCATGTCAAACATACATACCCTTGAAGTCACCCTCCAAGACAAGAGCCTTCATTAAGCATGACTTTCCAAGACCCAGCTTTGCCAAAGAACAGGCTGTGGCCCCATATGAGACAAGTCAGGTCAGCTCACAGAGCGTTCCAGCTCAGATTTCTCTGTTTGCAGAAGTTAATCCTTTGTTATTGTTCAACATTACTATATTATTAAATCAGGGCGGACCTTAACTGGCATGTGAGTGCTGGTGGAGAATATGGATTTGCAGGGTTGGCCATAATTGTGTTCTGGGGACAGAAGCCAACACCTTCGTTTGTCTGGGTGTGGTGGTAGCAGCAGTAACCTGGAGCCATTTGTGAGAACCTGGGACATCCGGTCAGTCCCATAGTCAGGCAAGCAAGTGGGACTGTGATGTCCAAGGACTCCTGCTGGGAAGGGCTCATGCTTTCTTCAGGGTTCAAGTGCATGTTGATCAAAGGAAAAACTGAGTCTAATAGTAGTGGGAGACTACAAGTCAAAAACTTCTCTAAACCTGATTTGTTTGGTTTCACGGCCTTTTCTGAAGAGCAATGTCACACATATGCTGTGTGGACCCTAACTCCTCCAAAAAGCCGACCTGTGTCCCCCCACAGTCCCAGCAAGAACACCAGCTGCATCCATCTACAGCCTCAGTGTGACAGCGCACACCGGAAGGTATCAATGTCTGTCAACTCCTTCAGAGTCCCTGGACACAGCAGAACAACTGATTCAGGGACCTGGGTTGGACTGTTGTTTTCCCCATGGGGATTACTGCTATAAGCACAGACTCATTTACAGGCTGGGATCTGAAAATGTGTTCTACCCGACACAGGGCCCTGCTGCTGACAGGATGACATGAAGGTAGGTGGTCACTTTAGGTTTGTTTTCTTGCACACAATGTCACTTGTCAGAGCCATATTGTAATACTCTCCTTCAGTTGTCTCCCTGTAGAAATATCACTTCCTCCCCTCTGTGTGCACTCTGCGCATTCCTCCATCCGTTCCGGGCAGCACGGTGTGAGCTTCTGCAGTGGAGAAGGTCAAGCAGGGATCTCTCCGTTCTTCTGTTGCCCAGATTGCCTTGGCACCTGCACCGAGGAAATCTGAAAGAGTGACGTCCTCCCTGCCCGTCAGAGACCCTTGACGGGCTCATGGACTGCCTGCTTTCCGGCTCTCCTCAGCCCGTGCCTAACCCCAGTTCTCTACTTCATAATTCAATCTATGCCATTGGCCAAATAAACTGTAGAGACAGGGTGTCCCCTTCGCTCCCTTTGGAGGCATGAAAAGGAAACCTTCTGTGCCTGCCTGCCTGCCTGCCTGGGGACCTGCTCCCCATTCCTCCTCACTCACCCAGGTGAATCGAGGGGATCTAATGGTTTAAAGCACAGAGCAGGGTTAAAGGGACTCCTCAAGCCTCTTACACTCTGACTAGGCTCAGTGAAGGACCTCCCCCAGCTGAAGGGCCCTCTGTAGGACACCAGCAGGATACCTTTGTCACCAGGGGCTTTGTCTACAGTACAGCTGATTTTCACACCATTTGTTGATTGTGTATTTCAAAACTTGGGTAGGGGAAACCATGGACTGTCTATTGATTCAATTCCTGATAGACAAGGAAAAAACTAGAGAAACAATGTGAAGAACTAGCTTATAGCCAGAGGCTATACAGTAGGTAGGATGGGTTCCTTGACCCAAAGCCAGGTTTCACAGAGTAGCCATCCAGGTCTCTCAATCCCCGGGATGTCACTCTTACTCCTCAAGGCCTCTGGAGCTGGGCCCTGGGAGTTGTCAAGTGTGGAACTGCCACTGTGAATGGCCCAGTGTAACTGCCCAGGGTCAAACTGAGACAGCAAGCCATCCAGAAGAAAACCTGCAAGTGGCCAAACTGTGCTTCCTGTGCCCACAGTCCGCAGGCCGAGCAGGAGGTGTGCAGGAACCCCCAGGACCTGGCTTAGCTCTGGGTGAGTTACTAAGGACAAAGGGTTCCTTAGAAGGGTGCTCTGGATGGAGATCCTTCGTGCACATTCGTCTTTTGAATAACCCCAGCACATCCACAAAGAGATGCCTCTCTAGCCACCCACTAAAGCTCTGCATAATGGAGGGACCACTGAACGTAACAAAGATGTGTCTTAAGGAGTCTGAGTCAAGCCAAACTTTATATATATATTTATCTTATTCATTTTAAGACAGGAGCTCACTCTGTAACCCAGGATACCTGGATCTTACTCTATAGCACAAGCTTGGCTCAAACTCACAGCAATCCTCCTGCCTCAATTTCCTGGAAGCTTACACTACCAGGCCTGGCTTCTTGAGCCAACTGTGAAGAATTTTTAGCATATCTCCCTACCCTTTGGTCATGGGAATATGAGGATCAAGCTTGGGGTCATGCACATACATGGTGGACAGACAAGACCATCACAACCACTTAACCATACCCCAGGCTCTCAGCTTTCCAGCTCCTGGGTTATAGCAAGGATAATTTTCACTGACAGCTAGCTATTCCTGTAAAGGAAGCTTAAGATTTCTGATCCTAGGACTAAATTGTCTGGAAGGGCACTCTATCTTCAACAAACTCTATGGCCCAGTTGAACAGGAAGTACGTAGTCGAGGGTGATTTTATGGCTTAGATGGCCATAAGCAGTCATGTCCCTAGACAGTAGTTTGATCATTTACCAATCTTTATAGAACAGCCCTTTAAGCAAAACAATCCCAACCAATTCTCAATTCTTGGAGATACCAGAGGATTTATTTTCATCTCTCTCTGTCTCTTTCTCTTTCTCTCTCTCTGTCTCTCTCTCTGTGTCTCTCTCTCCCCCTCTCTTACATACACACACATGTGTGTATCACGTCATATCACAAGCATATCATATATATGATATATATGGTTCTCACTCTCCTCTAATATATATAATGATTTCAGTGCTTATCTATCTATCTATCATCTATCTATCTATCTATCTATCTATCTATCTATCTATCTATCTATCTATCTATCTATCCACAGTTTTGTATATTCCAAAGCAGCCTCAGACTCACCGTGTAGTTAAAGAGGCCTTGAGCTCCTGCTGTTCACACCACCACTGCTCAGTCTGGGATGATGGGCTTGCACGACTATGTTCTATCATGCCGCACTGAGCACCAGTCGAGGCTGTGTGGATGCTAAGAGGAACTCTGCCACCTGAGCGCCACCCTCAGTACCTCTTTCAGATGTCTTAAGACATCCAAAGATGTTTAGGATCTTCATTCTCATTAGATGTAAGTGTCCCAGGAGAGAGAAGGGTCTTATTGGGAGAGCCTAGGCATTTAGTCTGGAGGAGGGCCCTCTCAGCATGTGAATGGACAGATGACAAATCCAAATGTCATCTTGGGGTTACTCAAGTCTTTCTTACTGCAATCTTCAGTTAGTGGAGCCTTCAAGAACACTCTCATGAACACAGAGGATCCAGTGAGACCCAGCATCCCCTCACCCAGCATCCCCTCACCCCGAGGACCCAGTGAGACCCAGCATCCCCTCACCCCAGGACCCAGTGAGACCCAGCATCCCCTCACCCCCAGGACCCAGTGAGACCCAGCATCCCCTCACCCCGAGGACCCAGTGAGACCCAGCATCCCCTCACCCCGAGGACCCAGTGAGACCCAGCATCCCCT
>NC_034607.1:52413060-52435489 GCF_900095145.1 Mus pahari
AGGACCCAGTGAGACCCAGCATCCCCTCACCCCGAGGATCCAGTGAGACCCAGCATCCCCTCACCCCGAGGACCCAGTGAGACCCAGCATCCCCTCATCCAGAGGATCCAGTGAGACCCAGCATCCCCTCACCCGGAGGATCCAGTGAGACCCAGCATCCCCTCACCCGGAGGATCCAGTGAGACCCAGCATCCCCTCACCCCGAGGACCCAGTGAGACCCAGCATCCCCTCATCCAGAGGATCCAGTGAGACCCAGAATCCCCTCAGCCCCAGCTCCTCTTCCCCTGCTTCCTTTCAGGTCTCAGGAAAACACAAATTTGGTGCCTTTCAGGTTTGTTCTTCACAGTCTCCTTCATGTGCCAACACCACAGGTCCAGACGATAGGCCAGAAATAAACTCTACAGGAAGCAAAGTAACCAGTGCTGGCCCTTTGCGTGGAAGAGCAGCTGTACAGCTGTTGGAGACTCCAGAGATGTTAGAAAGCTCCTTCCTGAGACTGGTGTGATGACTCAGGCAGGGGCTTACGGGCTAAGAGCATAGACTATTCTTACAGAGGAGCCAAATTCAGTCCCAACACCCAAGCTTGTAACTCTAGGTCCAGGGGACCTCTGTGGGTGCCTGTGCCCATCTATGTACGTGCACCTCCATGTCGACACAGTTACATACATGTAATTAAAAATAGCACAGGCTAATCTTGCTAGTGGTGGTAGTGCATGCCTTTAATCCTAAATTTTAAGAGAAGGTTGGAGGAGAAAGAAAGCAAGCTCCTTTGACCTCCAGAGAATACCATGGCTCCTTGCTCTCCCGGGTGGTTGAAGACCACTGCCAAAGGTCAAATCCAGGACATTAAGTCAGGAAACCTCCAAGACATTGTCATGGAAAAGAACATTCAAATCTGGCTATTCCCTGTGCTGCTTTCGCTTCTTAAAAGATTGTTTTTCATCATGAGTATGTGCCTGTGTGGGTGTTGCTATCTACAGAGGCCAGACACATCTGATCCCTGGGAACTAGAGTTCCAGGAGGTTTGGAGCTGCCCAGTGGGCGCGGGGAACTGGACTCAGCTCTTCTTCAAGGGCAGCCTGTGTTCTTCGCAGCTGAGCCATCCTTTACTTCAGTTTTAACTGGAAATACCCTTTTTTGTTGTGTGGTTTGGATTTTTGTTTTGTTTTGTTTTTTTCAAGACATAGTTTCCTCTGTGTAGTTCTGGCTCTCCTAGAACTCTCTTTGGATCAGGCTGGCACCGCCTTGAACTCACAGATATCCTCCTGCCTCTGCTGGGATTAAAAGGGAGTGCTACTTACCCTGGGGCTTGAAGTACTTTTAAGGTTACAGAAAAGTGTGGGGGGGATTAGTAAAGAGCACCCCTACTTTTACTAGCTAAAATTTCAGCCAAGATTTCACACAGCTTCTGATCATTTTATTTTACAAAAAAAAAAAAAAAAAAATCAGATGGATTAATGCCTTTGTGACTGTGCCCAGCAACAATCCTAATAGAATGCTGTGGCTTTNTATTTTACAAAAAAAAAAAAAAAAAAATCAGATGGATTAATGCCTTTGTGACTGTGCCCAGCAACAATCCTAATAGAATGCTGTGGCTTTCTTTTTTTTTTTTTTTTTTTTTTCCTTAAATATAAATTAAATATAAAGCTACGAATCAATACAGGGACACCAGGATATTTTCAGTGTCATGGGCCCTGTTCAGAGGGTCTTCTGTGGCCGTGGAGGTGGGTTTGGCAGGGAGCGTAGTGACTGGCACAAAGCAACCAAGGGCCCTAGTGACCCCAAGCTGGGTCCCCTCGGGAGGGAGGGGACCTGCAAAGGTCGCTTCCTAGAAAGCCCCGCCCAGGCTTCCTCCTCTGCTTGGCCCTTCCTGCAAGCCATTGTCGCACTGGGAGGACCTAGCCAGCCGGCCTTGCAGGGAGGCATTTCCGGGAGGCACAAAGCAGGCAGCCTGGCAGGGCGGGGCCCACTGAGGGAGGAAGTGCTTGCCGAGGAGTGGCACGTCGCCCGGGGCTATGCCAAGTGCCCTGCTGGGCATGGGGAGGGGACTGTGCCACCACGCTGGGACCAAAAACAGACCTTGAAGGCTTAGAGCAGAGGTGGGGGCATTCTTTCCTGCCTTGATTCCCACCAATGAGGACAGTATTTCTTACTTCTCGTGCATCTTCTTAGGGCTCTGTGTTGAGAAAAAAAGCTTCATTTATTCATTCATTCACTCATTCAGTCATCCATTCACTCACTCCATCCACAGACAGTTGCTGAGTGTCATCTGCCTGTTGGGAACAGAGCAAGGAGTAGAGAACAGGAAGTGAGGACCACAAACATCCTTGCTCTGACTGACAAAGACCAGCAGACATAGTAAGTGCAGCATACACACAGTAGGAGTAAGTGGTGCCTGGAGATGGGTGAGAGGAGAAAGGAGCAGACAGCTCCCTGAGAAGAGCTTTCTGGGTAAAGAAGAGAGGAGGGACTGCTCCCAGCTTGGCAAGTCTGGCTGGCAAAAGTGAACCCCTTGCTGGTTTTTCTCTCTTAGCACTGTACCCCACACCCCAGTCATGGGGGAGTAGCCATATCTGAGTTTCAGTGGCACCCATGATTGCCAGGATAAATTGTATCCACTTGGACTGGCAAGATGGCTCAGCGGTTAAGAGCACTGACTACTCTTCTGGAGGTCCTGAGTTCAAATCCCAGCGACTGCATGGTAGCTCACAACCATCTGTAATGTGATTGGATGTCCTTTTCTGGTGTGTCTGAAGACAGCTTTTTAATTTGCATAAAATAAATAAATTATATCCACTTTGGGATGTCTACTGACATCCACATCACTTGAATCCAATGTACCTCTCCAGTTGTGGTCCCCTTCCAGCTTAGCCCAGGGCTCTGGGCTCAGTAGGGCCAGACTTTAGACCCAGGCTCCTCCCATGCCACATCACATTCTCTGTGGAGCCTTTATCCACTTTTCCCTGACCACTCTAACTCTATCGACTGCTTCTATGACACTTAGTGCAGAAATCCAATGCTGGCCGTAGTACAGTTCTACGTTGGTGATTCTCAGGTCCCATTGGCCGTGACTGGCTGTGCCCTTCCTCTCAAGGGTCCTCAGTAGCCAGCACTTGGTACAGAGTAGGTCTCAATAATGAAATGCAGAATGATCAATAGTGCTTACTTGACCTCTCTGGTCACAGAGAGAGGGCTTTAGAACCCTTCAAAAGGCAACCTCTACCATGCTTCTAGCTATTTAATAGACTGTATTCACAGCTGTGGGCTTCTAGGATTCAGATTTCCTGTGGGCAAGAGGCTGGTATAGGAGGAAAAGCCTCATTTTCATTACAGAAAAATGGCTGGCTCAAGAGGCATTGTGTCTAAGAGAATGGGAGCAACCACCCCTCTCCCTGACTCCACCCCTGCCCTGGGTGCCAGTCTGGGCTGACTACACAACTCCTGGAAACCCTAGTCATCAATGGGCTTCCTCTCCCTCCCCGAGGGACCTGAGCACTCCTGGGGCTGTGGCGCCGCGGCAACAGAGGCCAAATTCTTATAAACATGTGCCAGGCTGGCTGGTTGGCTACCGCTTGGCCCCCAAAGTCAGCGGAGTGGGTGGGTGGGTGGGAGCCTGAAGATCCTTACTCTATCTTTGTCTCCTGATTCCAGTCCTCACAATCCTGATCCATGTCCCTGTCATGTCACCTGGATGGAATGGAATGTCTCTGATGCACAGCTTAGTGGGAATTTCTGAAGCTTTTTTCCTCCAGGTCACCTCTTTACTCAGAAACCTGCAAGGGCTTGCCCGAAGGGCAAGGTTCAAACCCCCGGGCCTGGGATTTTAGGTTCTCTGCAGAGTGACTCTAACTCCCCTGGATATACTTCTCCCTGATCTCCTTCACCAGTTCTGAGAGCTTAGCCCATCTAAAGGCTTTTCCACTCTCCTGTAGCTGTCTGGTTCTGGCAATCGTTGGCCTGCTCAGAGAGTTCAAGTCCAACCATCTCCCACATATGTGTCTCTGCTGGTCCACTGTAGTGGTTGTTTAATAACCAGTCATCCGCAAAGCGTTAACGGGTCCAGCAGAATGTGGCTTCATGTGGTTGCCATTCGCCTCAGTCTTTCATCTATAAAGTGAGTGAGGCCGGACCTCGCCCTGTATCACGCTGATACAGAAGTCCCCAGTACATGATAGGAGACGGAGAACGGGTGGACCAGGGGGAGACTCCGGACCCTCAGCGTTGCTTCATATTCAGCTTCTTGTACGTGCATCCTGAGAACTCAAAGCCTCGGTGTGTTTGCTCTCAGGAAAGGCAACATTGTAAAGGTGCCCGGAAGGAAGCTCATCACCACCATTAAACCCTTGCTGGAGGATGTCAGTTATGGAGAAAGGGTGGCTGGTACAGGAGCCGTTTCCGGAGTCATCTCTCTGCCTTCTTCTGGGTATTCCTGTCAACTCCAGATCAGGAGGCAGACAAAATAGAAAGAAACCAATTCCCCAAACAAAACCTTCACCACTCACTCTTTCAGGTCAAGAAAACCTTACCTCCTGAACTGTCATCCTGAGAAGAAAACTTAGATGTCACTTATCAGGTGGAAGGATGTGGCTGTCGCTTGGATTAGCAAGGCTTCCCAGAGCTTCTGCTGACACCCTCACAGAGGAAGGGAAGAGGATGGGAAGTAGCTCTGGAAGGAGGTGGGAGGGGGAGGGGGAGGGCAGACGCCTGCTGGGAGGTAAAGTCACTCCAGTGAAGACTGACTGTGAGGTAGAGATACAGTGTCAGTGATGTGGGGTTTACTGTAAAGAAAGTGGTGTGAGACAGGCTGAAAGGGAGGCAGGGATATACCTGCATTTCCTGAGCAGCTGCTGGGTGCAGGCCAGCATGCTAGGCCTATCTCCATCTATTACCTCATTTAATTGTCCCAGGAATCCTGGGAGACAATTCTACTAGCAACATTCCCCAACTCGGAAGTTTGCCTCATTTTTTTTTTTTTTTTAACCTTGGCAGTTATGGCTATAAAGTTGTCAGCGTTTACTATAGGCATGGGACATGAAAACCATAGAAATCACGTGTGAAATAAAGAGTGTGTCTAGTCTAGTCCCCAAGGTCATGGCACAACACAGGAGCTCTCCTGCACTGTGTGTGTGTGTGTGTGTGTGTGTGTGTATTCCAAGTTTTGGCATTCATTTTAAATATGTGAAATGCCAGATTGTATGTAGAATGTTCTGCTTGCTTGGTAACCTTTATAGCAAAACTATTTTTATGCCATTAAAAATTCTACAAAAAGCATCTTTTGTGGCCTCCCACTGTTCCTTGTAAATACAAGTATTTTGTGAACCACTTTCCAGGATCTAGACAAATGTTTCCCCTCCTCTCCAAGTAATAAATAATATTGTTCAATTAACATCATTGCACCAACAACTTTTGTCTTAATTTTTTAAAAAATGGGATGTTTTTATGAAACTTTAAAAATAAAACTGAAGAAGAAATTATTTGAAAACCTTCTGTTTTAAGGTTTCCTAGTTGGAATGATTCAGATTCTGAAAGGCAAAAGAAGATCTGGAGTCAGAAGGTCAGGGCTCAGGCACAGTCCTCCCTAAGCACAGTCAGAAATCAGGAGCAGTCCTCCCCAAGCACAGTCAGGACTCAGGCACAGTCCTCCCCAAGCACAGTCAGGGTTCAGTCACAGTCCTCCCCAAGCACAGTCAGGACTCAGGCGTAGTCCTCCCCAAGCACAGTCAGGGCTCAGGCGCAGTCATCCCCAAGCACAGTCAGGACTCAGGCATAGTCCTCCCCAAGCACAGTCAGGGCTCAGGCGCAGTCATCCCCAACCCCAAATTGTCGCACGTTCAGGGTCTCGCCCTGCAGATAGGACAGAGAGGGTATTTCCTCTTACTTATTCAGATTAAATGAGAAAACTGAGAAGAAATGATTCTGAATGATGTCATCAAGAAGTGACAAATGTTTGTGGGCATAAACATGCTTCACCAGATTTGAACATTGCACAACCTACATATGCTTAAAGTAACATGGGGAAATCCAATGAATATGAACAGCTTTGCAAAGTTTCTGACTACAGGATCATGTCTGTCTAATTTTGATTTTTAAATAATTTCATTTCTAATTGTAAAACTAATGCTTGTTTATTATGGAAAGCTTTAGAAAATATGAATAGGGTAGAACCCATAGCCTTTCTCAGATTATTATTATTATGGTTTGGGTGGAAATATTTTTCAGTTCCCGCTCTCTCTTTTGGTGTGTGTGTGTGTGTGTGTGTGTGTGTGTGTGTGTGTGTATGTGTGTGTGTGTCAGCCTGTCTGTGCCTCTGTGTGAGTATAGTGTATGTGTGTATGTGTGCCCATGCAAGCATGAGCAGAAACCAGAAGAGAGTGTTGGATGACTTGCTTTACCACTCTCCATGTTACTCCTTTGAGAAAGGGTTACTCGTGAAACCCACCTGGAGCTAGACTGGTCCTAGCTAGCCCCTTGTCACCACCCCTTACAGCCAGCCCGGTCTCAAAGGGGAGTCCTTATGCACAGTAAACACTCTCGCTGACCCCTACCCCAGCCCTTCAGAGACTTCTCTGTGTCATCTAGTTATCAGTATAAAAATATAGCTGTATAAAATTGGGGTTTTGTTATTTATAATGTCATATCTCATCTGTCTTCAGATTTGTACTATGATGACTATATCATTAATTTTCCCTAAAAATCAATAGCTACGTACTTCCAAGTTAAGCACCATTAACTAAGCATTCTTTTACTCATGCATGACTGATAAGATTTTCATTTCTAAATATTTCCTATAAATAAGTTCATGATGAGCATCTGAACATCTGTGAATATTAATCTTTGACCTCATCCCCGATTACATCCTTCAAACAGATCCTTAAAAGCAAAATTACTAGGTCAAAGTGTACAAGCATTGTTAGAGCTCTTGGTACACATTGCCAAACTTTGTTCTCGAAAACATTCCTGGACAAAGGAGGATGGAGCGATGGAGCCAGACCCTGTCTGATACTAATTATTAAAGACTGAAAGCCGGTCTAGCAGCTGGGGGAGGTGCATGCCTTTAATCCCAGAATTTGGGAAGCAGGGGCAGGCAGATCTTTGTGAATTTGAGGCCAGCCTGGTCTTCAGAATAAATTCTAGGAAAGCCAGGGCCACTCAGAAGCCCTGTCTCAAACAAAACAAAACACACAAAAAAATCCAACCAAACCAGTCTACCTAACAAACAAACAAATAGAAAACACTGCTCTAGCATTTTATTAGCAAATATGCTGGTTTGCCGTTTGTTTCCAACTGTCCAGTGGTGCCAAGGGCCTCATGTACGCCAAGCAACATGCTCTAGCTCGAAGCCACACCCCTAGCCCTCAGTTATACTTCAAGCTATTTTGTTTGTTTTTCATTTTTATACCTACTTTGCTAAGCATATTTGAAATGTGGTTGCTTATTTTTTAAATATAATCAATAAATCTATATCTATATCTATATCTATCTATATATCTATCTCTCTCTCTCTCTCTCTCTCTCTATATATATATATATATATATATATATATAGATATAGATATGTGGATATTTGTGTGCATGTATGTCTGTGCACCATTTGCATGCCAGTTGCCCATAGAGGCACGAAGAGGGCATTGGATCCCCTGAGACTAGAGTTACATATGGTTAGGACCCACCATGTAGGTGGTGGGAATCGAACTCAGGACCTCTAGAAGAGCATCCAGTGCTCTTCTGAGCCATCTCTCCGGCTCCCCCTCCCCAATTACTTATTTGAGAATTATCTATTACAGGCCCCTAACTATTTGTTTTTGTCTTAGAATATTCTCATTGTTTTAGATGACTTCTGTTATGTATATTTTAAGTGTCCAGTCCTATCCCAATTACATTTCTCCTTGAAGAATTTTCCAAATGAAGAAGATCTCTCAAAGAGGAGGAGGAGGAAGAACAAGAAGCAGAGAAAGGAGGTGGAGGAGGAAGAGGAAGCAAAATATCCATTTTTATAGACAAAGAAGTCACAGGTCAATGCAGGAAGTGAATGATTTAAAGTCATTTAACTGACCCCAGTGTCTAGCTGGGATTTGAACTTTAGTATGACTTGTTCCAGAGCTCTTAATTAGACAACAAGAAGATGGGCAGGTGGGGGCAGGGAGAAGTAAGCAGTAGTAGCTTTGGAAATCTTAGCGGTGGAAGCTGCGTGTGCTTGGTAGGACCGCTAAGGGTCAACTGTCCAAGAGACTGGTTACACTTGTAAAGGAGGAGAAAGTGCATCAGGCTGGAGACTCGGGAACCAGGAAGTGGTCTGGTATGTGGCCAGCTGGGAATCTTTCTGATCACTGCCTCAGGGCTCAGGGATGAGTTTCTTATACCCTTTCCCAGAGACTCCAGCTGTGTGCCCGAAACATTTCCAAATCTGTGGTGGGCGCTGGGTAGTGCAAGCTTTGAGAGGACCCTTGTTACTTCTGCACTGCATTAGAAATGGCCAGAGGCAGCCTCGTCTGTCAGGCCCAGACTCTACAGAGTTCTTTGCTCGTCTTTTCTTACCCAATCACATTTATTCCTACCCTAAGTTCTACACATCCTTGCTGAGAGAGAGAAAGAGAAAGAGGGGGGGGGGGGGAGAGGGGGGGGGAGAGAGAGAGAGAGAGAGAGAGAGAGAGAGAGAGAAAGAGAGAGAGAGAGAGACTGGACTGCTAATCTCTTCCGGTTGGGCCTTCTGATGAGTCTGGAAGGCTCTTGACCTCTCTGAAGTCCCTTGTCCCTCACTTTCTAGAGTCAGAGAGGCTGGGAAAGACAGGACCAGAAGGAGGAAGAAGAGAGGCCAATTGTCCCCTGTCTTCTCCTCCCTCATGGCTCTCTCTGGATCTGGCTCTAGGGAGTTTAAACCAGGTGGAAGGTATGGATTCGTGGTAGGTGGTAATGACAGCTTCAGGAGGCTACAGAGACCGCCGAGATGAAAAGAACTGAAGTTCTTCAAACACAGAGGAAAACTTGACCAAAGACTGAATGGAAACTTGACTTACAGAAAAGAAGGAAGCAGCCAGCAATATTGCCCAGTGAGCAAAAATGCTTGTCGTACAAGTCTAATAACCTGAGTTGGATTCCCAGGTCCCGTGGTGTAAGGAAAATCCTGATTCCTGAAGGCTGTCCTCTCTCCTCTACACATGCACTGTGGCGTATATGCTTCTGCACACATACTCATTGAACGCCCCAGAATAATAAGCAAATAAAAATTCAAAGTTTAAGGACAGGAAAGGAGCAACAGAAGCTTTATAGCATGTTTTCTTAAAGTGTTATATTTTAGGGCCTAATAACTTTAGAAGACAATTTTCTAAGCAATAACAAGAACAATGATGGGGTTTATACTCATATGAGGCATGTAAGGCATATTTGTCAACAGTAGACTATTTGTCAACAGTAGACTAGAGGACTGGAGCAGTAAATTGGAATTATATTATTTAGGTTCTTGTGTATGTGTGGTATGTGCACACATGTGCACATGAATGCTCAGTCATGTGAACATGGAGGCCAAAGAAGGACACTGTGTGTCCTGCTCTACCGTGCTCCTCCTTGTTTCTTTGAGACATGGTCTCTCGTATACCTAGAGCTAGTATGACTGCCAAGATGTCCCAGATACTTTCCTGTCTCTGCCACTCACAACCTTGGGGTTACAGGCATCTACATACATGGCCTTCCCCATGTACATACATGAGTCTTCAAGTTTGTGTAGCAAACACGCCTGCCTATCCGCTGGGCCATTTCTCTAATCCCTGTTTTAGGCTCTTGCATGTAGATTCAAGGTAAATAATAATTTAAGGATACACACACACATACACATAATGATTCAAGAAGAGAGCTTTAATAAAAAATGAATACAGAAATTAAATATTAACTAATACTCAGTTGACTCAAAAGAAGGCAAGACAAAGGGTCGAAGAACCAGCAAACAGAAAATAAATTAATAAATATACCATTCATTAGTTATAATACTATCCCAAGAAGTGAGGTGATTTATAAAGTCTTTATAAACTCCAGTCTTGATTTTGGTAGCAATTCCACATCAGTTCCCACTGCAGGAACAGAGGCCCCATGGTGAGGGCTAGTTAGGGCAAAGCATGATGAGCTAGGTTTGATTATTCTTGGGTCTGTGATTGGCCTTCTGAACAAAGGGAACTTAGGGGTCCACGGTGGTCATGCAGATTAGAGGAACAAGTTGAGGAGATGATTAGGTAAAGTCAAGTCCAAAAGGATGCTGGTTCCAACAACCTAACCTATGGTGATGCTGAGTTACAGACAATCATCGTTAGGAGTGATGGTTAGGTTTGGTTTGGTAGTCAGACCTGAAGGGAGGGAGGAGACCGAGCTCAGGAACTTCAGATTGGACAGGGATGGGCTGACCCAGTAACTCTGTGAAGTCTTTCACAGAGCCCTTCCAATTTATGTTAAGCATCGCGCTTCCTGCTGCTAGCAGCCTCTTTGTCCCAGATCTCTGGCTTAGGTCAGGCTGATTCCAGAACTTGGTCCCTCTTACTCTGATCAACAGTACAATATCCATTTATTCAAAAGGCCACCTCTTCGTCCTTCTCTTTGCAGCTCCTATCCTAGACCTTGGGGATTCAGCATGAACAAAACAATCCCCTTGACCCTGAGGAGCTGACGATCCATGGAGACAGGCAGCTAACATTCAGCAAATAAATGCTTCCAGAAAGCCAAAGCCAGGCAGTGAGAGAGACTGGCCTGGAAGGCAGTGAGAGAGACTGGCCTGGAAGCCTCTGGCTGAAGGAGCCGGAAGAGGCTGAAGGATAAGTAGGGGAAAGGGCAGCCTGGGCTAGGCAGGCCTGAGAAGGGGATTGGTATAAGAGAGAAAAGGAGAGATTCAGGTGGCTGGGCCAGGTAAGCCCCAGGGATTGTGGCTATCTCCAGTGGGAAGCCATTGGGCGCAGTAAGCTGGGAAGTGACACACACTCATAGGAGGTCATGAGACTCTGACGACTCTGGCTGTACCGTGGAGAATAGCCTGTGGCACGGACAAGAAAGAAGCAAATAGAAGAAAACAATGCTCTAAGAGATAAGAGCCCAGGATTCCTCAGTAAGCTTTGTGATCTGAGATGCTCAGATATTTAGTCTAATCTGCCTGTGTGGCTATCTAGTTGTAAATGGCCATTGGAAATATTTATGTCATAGAAGCAAGGTGGGGATCATGAATAGATCATGATAGAATGTTTAAAAAGTTACTTTTGCAGAACAAAGGACCATACAAGAGCAAAGGCTGTGTTTATCTGCCCTCCTCTACGAAGTGGACACTTGCTAATCCAATTTGCTGACTGCGATCTGGAAGATAGTGTGAGTTAATTTCCACTGTGAACATTGTGGCTTCTAAGACATCACTTGTACTGTGGTTGTTTAGCTGATTTGGGTAATGAGGCCAAACTCAACGAGGGGACCCCAGGGCCAGTCAGGTTCTTCTCCTCTGTCCTGAGACCAGTGATGGCTTTGAATACGGTGTCATTGGCCATCAATGACCTCACTGAAGAAATGAAGATAATTCTCTCTCTTGTCCCTCACCATGGAAGCCATCCACCCCTAGAACAAGAAACAAGGGCCATATCTGACACCAGAGACTTGCTTCAAACTACCCCACTGTCTCTCTTCTTAAAAGCAATTCGTGGGGGACTGGATGGGGTGGGGTGGGATTATGGGGACATTAGAAGCCCCTCAGGAAGTGACCAAATGCTACGTGTGCTATTGATTTTGCTGAAGGACAATCATTCCACTTGTCAGGGGCTTGAGAAATAAAGCCTGCAGCATGTCAGGCAAGGTCACAGTACTTAGTGTTCCTCCAGCTATGTCACCTGTGCCCAACCCTCTGCCCTGCAGGCCAGATCACAGTAAAGAGATTTTTGCTTAAACACATAGACATATATCTACATATACAAAACAACCAGACATTAAAATAATGATGATGGTGATGATGATGATGATAACAACAAGAAAACAGACAGGGACCTAAAGACGCTGGTCTCTCACAGAGAACTTGCCTAGTGTGTGAGAGGCCCTGCAGTAAAGTAAAAATTAAAAAGCAAGGAGCCAGATACATCTTCCGGTAAGAAGCCAGAAGAATATGTTTCAGGTAGGGGTGCCGTTTAATTTTGAGCCAAATCTCTGCGGACTCTTCAGGGCATCCTTCTGACGTGGGCCGTTGCGACTTCATCTGACAGACGAGCTGAGAGGAAGAGAAGGCGGTGGAGGCAGCCAAAGTTGCCTTCATTCTAAGATGTCCCCCCACCCTCGGTCTTCAGGATTGTTTTCCTAAAGTAGCTGTCATACCTCTGTAACTCTCTTTTTTAGGAAGGCCAGTGTTCACTACGTCCTGGGAACCTCTCAGGCCAGGGAAAGTGGAGGACAACCTCCACTCTGGGGGCTGATCTGCCGCTCTACCCTGAGACAAAGGAGCAGTCGGTCAGCAAATATTGAAGGCCGGTGGGAGATCTAGCAGAACGAGAGGCTTGTCTGCCCAAATGGAAGGCAATGGTGGTCACAGAGGAGAGGGAGGGCCAAAGACTGAGGGAGGCAGAACCCAGGGCTTCCAGGCACAGAGGGAAGATGGGCAGCACCATTGATTCAGCCACCACCTCCATCCAAGAGGTGGCCTGACCTCCTCCTCTCCTGGCTCCTGATCCCGCTGGAACTTGGCAAAAGTGGAGGCCAGGGGTCGCCTGATATGCTCGACGCAGCCGCCGCATGTGGGTCAGATGTGTGCGGGTGATTCGGGCTCAAGCCGCCAGCCCCTGGTCCAGTTCTTCTCTAGAGCTGGTGCTCAGAGAGGGACTGAGACCAGGTTAGGGCCTGGCAGAAGACATCTTAGGTGAGGAGAGGTCTTGGCAGAGAGAAAAACCACAGGAGGATAGAGTTCCGACACTGCACAGCACCCTCTAATGGCGGGGCTGGGGTGACAAAGTGACTGGGAGTCAGGCAGGGAGGGAAGGAGAGAGAGGTAGCAGGAAAAACCTGCTGCTGTCAGGTAAGTCCCCTGCCTGCATCTCTGTCAGCCCTACTTAAAAATATAACCAGAGGCTTACCATGACAGAGCAGAAAGAGAGGCCCTTCCCAGTACTTACAAAGTCCTTAATAAAAACTGATATTAAATTATCTTTTAAAAAAATACTAAGTTTGGGCTTTGTTTTTCTGAGTCATGGTTTCTTGTATCCCAGGTTGGCCTTGGAGCTGCAAAAACAGTTTTACGGCCTTGCACTTCGGATCCTCCTGCCTCCACCTCCCTGTGTTGGGATCACAAGTGTGTACCATCTCCCCAGGGGTCACGCTGTGCTGGGGACTGCAAGGAAGGGAGACTGCACAGAAGGCCTCGGGGATTCTAGGCGGCTGCTCTCCTAACTAAACCACATGCTGAGCCACACCACCCCCACCCCCACCCCCACCCCCTAGCTAAGATTTTATTTTTGTTTATTTGTTTGTTTTCAGAAAAGTCTTTATTATGTAGCCTTTGTTGGCCCGAAAATCACTATGTAGGCTAGGCCAGCTTGGAACTCACACAAAACCATCTGCCACTACCTCCCAAGTGCTGGGATTAAAGGTGTTCACAGCCATGTCTGGTCCACCAACTAAGTCTTTACATCTATTGAACTAGTGTAACTTTGGTCTATGAGACTGACTGAGAGAGAGAGAGAGAGAGAGAGAGAGAGAGAGAGAGAGAGAGAGAGAGAGAGAGAGAGAGAGACAGACTTCCTCGGTTCCTTCCCAGAGTCCTTTGTCTNCTGCCACTACCTCCCAAGTGCTGGGATTAAAGGTGTTCACAGCCATGTCTGGTCCACCAACTAAGTCTTTACATCTATTGAACTAGTGTAACTTTCCCCCACCTCCCCTTCTGCTGCCAAAGAAAACTGGGAGAGAGAGAGAGAGAGAGAGAGAGAGAGAGAGAGAGAGAGAGAGACTGACTTCCTCGGTTCCTTCCCAGAGTCCTTTGTCTTCTTCAGACTCTGCCTTTGAAAACTTGTTTGTTATGGGAGTTTAATACATGATGATCTCACCTGGAGAAGTGAGCAAAGAAGAACCAGGAGGATTGTCATGAGTTTGAGACCAGCCTACAGGACAGGATAGAGTCTGTCTCAGAAAAGCAAATGATGGTGCGAGAAACCTGAGGACAGAGGCGCAACATGGTCGCACTTGTGTTATACTTTAAAGTGCTGCGGGACTGGTGCACATGGCCTTGCCTCTGAGTCTGTGATGTTTCCCTTTAGATGAGGAAGCTGGGGCTTGGACATCGTTGTGAGAACTTGAGTCTGAAATGGAGGCAGAGTGCGGGCTGCAGGCGTCCAGCTCCAAGCTCCACGGACTTGTAGGCCAAAGGCGTAAGATGGGAGTGTAAGGTACTTCCGTCAGTCAGTGCCTCGGCCTTTCCAGGCTTGAATCTGCCCAGCTGAAGCCACTTTCCAGTGTTTCCAGCCCTTGCCATTTCCTCCACCACTGTACAGGGCGGACTGACTTCCTTCCGTTCAGCAGGAGCTGCGATTTCAGAACAGCGGGGAGAAGAAGCTCTCTCTCTCTCAGCTCTGCTTACACATTTCTCTGGCAGCCCCTGACTCCACGCCCACCCTAGTGCCACCAGGAGGCCCAGCATGGAGCCATGTCAGCGGTACTAACCTGAGGGACTTAGACCACAGAAGCTGGCTGGGAACACAATACCTAAGTAGCTGTCTCTCCCGCCCCAGTTCTTTGTTCCCAGAAGCCTGGTGAACTCTGCTGTTTCCCATGGGGAAAACGTCCTGGACAATGTTTCCTTATCTGTGTGATCGGCAAGGCTGTAAACCGTGTGCTCACTTGCCGACACCTTTAAACTCAGGAGAAACTTCTGGAGATACAGGAGATATTCACTGGGAAGGAGGAAGAAGGAAAGACCACAAAGAGGGGAGAGGAGGTGGGGGAAAGAGATTCATGGAGAGGGCAGGTCAGGGTGTGTGTGCCCCAGGTGAGACGTTTGATAAAAACCTAGCGTGGTCCAGGACTCCCCTGCTGTCTCTTCTCCCAGCCCTGGCCGTCCACTCCAGCACACGGTCTTCTGAGGAGTTGGACTTGGGAGACACTTGGATTTGCCTTTGACCCACTTAACACCCCTAAGATGCCATAGCCAAGTGCCTGAGCTCAGGGCCAGGAGTGCATGCTCGGTGGCAGAAACTGGTGCTGTGCTCAGAGTGCTTGGACTCCGGAGGGTCCAGAACTCATGAGAACTTCCCTCTGGTGTGAATGCCTAAGCGTGTAAAGTGCCAGGGGAAAGAGAGCAGAAATGGGCTTGTAAAACCTGTGCTGAACAAGAAAGATAGACTTTCCTCTTGAAGGCCGTGGAGTTGAGTTCCTGGTTAGCTGAGAAAGGAGCTGCAGGCCTGGGGCCAGCTGTACTCTGGCTGCTACCTGCCAGTCAAAGGAATGCTCACTTAGGCGTCACCGTGGTCACGAAATTATCAGGAACAGATCCAAGTGGGAAAGCTAAGAGTTTTGTCCAACTCACACTCAGCACACGTGTAACCACACTTCACTGTCTTTGCTCTGGTAGCCACTGGCCTGAATGTCCTGATTAATAAAAGCTGGAGATCGGGAAGGATAATCAATATTCGACTGCCAAAGGTTTGGCTTGCTCCTGGAGGGCTGCTCCTTAGCTTTGAGTCTGAACGAAAAGACTCAGGAGTCATTCTCTACCCAGGACTCTCTTCTTCAGCTTCTCACACTGGGAAACCCCGGGTCATCTGTCAAGGTCCAGCCAACATGTCACCTTTCTCAAGGCTATGCCTGGCTTCTCTCTCCCTCTCCTATGTCTAGTCAGCATGTGCCATCCTGAGCTCTCAGAAAGCAGCTTTTTAAACTCTGTCTACACATCTTCTCCACAGTTTGCAGCAAACTGTGAGCTTTAGCAGGTACAGTTAGATGTCGTTCATTTCTCTTAGGTGAGTGTCCGCCTCAGTGATGAGCCTGGGCTGAACACTGAGGGGCGGAGATATCAAGAAGAAAAGAAGAGATCAATTAATTAAGCAAAGATCCACACAAACGCAGTCAGTCAGCTAGGATAATGCCTCAACAGAATTGGAAGGGAAGATTAGGAATACTGTGCTGTGTCCACATCACCGTTTGATTAGTTTTTAAATGAACTGTGAATTCTTAATAGGTAAAATTAGCTCAAATCATTAATGGATTTCCCCTGGTGTTTTTGTAATTGTGGCTCTCATTAGTCTTTAAAGCCTTGCTATATGAATGTCACTCTGTAGTACATAGATATACAATGAACTCTGGACTGTCTATCCTGGAGTTAAGTGCTTAGAGTATTGTTTCTAGCAAGTTTTTAGGCCAGAAAGCATCTTACCTCCATACACGACTATCTGAGAAGGGGCCACTTCTATTTGGCCAAAATAGAAATAATAAAGGAGCTAATCTTCTATGCTGTAAAATCAGCGGTTAACACAGAGCATGCCCCGTTATCCAAAGGCTTTGAGACATCCACGTCTCACTTTTCTCCCACTGGGACAGGACACTGGGCACGTTGGGCTTAGCTGGCCTGGGACACGCAGGGTTCATATACCAGAATCTCAGTCAAAGACAAATAGCCTCAGGGTTTAAAATCTGAAGTATTTGCAGACACATTCTCAGTGTTGTGTCTTTGGTTTTCGTCAAAGGGCAAAGACAGGCATGTGCTCGGTTTGTGTGGCACCTACAGAGGTACGTGAGTGAGTGAGTGAGTGAGTGAGTGAGTGAGTGAGTGAGGATGGGTGAGCATGCGTGAAGAGGTGATCTTAGGAGTCTGGTGTGTGTGTGTGTGTGTGTGTGTGTGTGTGTGTTAGTAGTGGCCCTTATCCTCAGACACCTATACCTCAGACAGACCCAGCTTCCTTGCCCATCATGATGCAGGTGCTCCTATACAATTATGTTACTTATCGTATGCTTATTTTATACCAGGTACCCTGCTGGGCATGGAGGACGCTAATATAGATAAGCATCTGGCAGGCATCTCCATCCCTGCTTCAGCCTGTCCTAGCTTCTTTGAGGTAGGAGAGAGGAGGGGCCAGGAAGGAAGACCTCTCCTTCTTTCTTCCCCCAACCCATGTTTTTGAGCACAGGTACAATTTCCCTTGGGTTTGCTGTGGTCACCCAGCTTGTCCCTTCAAACTGGAATTCTTGTGGTTCCAGTGGAGCCGCTCCTTCAGCTGGCCCTTGCGATCTTCCCTCAGCTTCTGTCTCCCGTGACGTGTTAACTGGTTTCTTCTGAGGACTTCTTGAGTACATTCACGTAGACAGCCTCTCATTAAATATTCCAGGTGAGGTTCATCTTGTGGATTCCATATCTGACCCTGAATGTCATGTTTCACCCCCACACTGACTTCTCCAGAAAAAAAAAAAAAGGCATACTAACCTAACCTATCACCCACCTACCCAGAGGGTGTTTCCAAAGATGACGCACTTCAGAATCATCATCCTGTCTGCCTTCCGTGCGACAACTCTGTTGGAGCAACCCAGCTTCAGAGAAGCTTTCTAGAGCAGCACTTCTCAACCTTGTAGGGGGTTGAAGGACCCTTTCATAGGGGTCACATATCAGTTATTTACATTATGATTTATAACAGTAGCAAGCTTGCAGTTATGAAGTAGCAGTGCAGATAACTAAGGCTGGGGTTACCGGGTCATGAGAAGCTGTACTGAAGAGTCACAGTGTCAGGAAGGCTGAGAACCACTGCCCTAGAGAGTTGAATGAAGCCTTTATTGAGGCTGCTTAAGAACTCCACTCCTGCGCCGGGCGTGGTGGCGCACGCCTTTAATCCCAGCACTCGGGAGGCAGAGGCAGGCGGATTTCTGAGTTCGAGGACAGCCTGGTCTACGGAGTGAGTTCCAGGACAGCCAAGGCTACACAGAGAAACCCTGTCTCGAAAAAACCAAAAAAAAAAAAAAAAAAAAAAAAAAAACTCCACTCCTCCCTCTGTCTGGTTTTATTTCCTCTGTTATGTCACTGAAGTCTCACCTAGGGGCATGTCTTAAGTAAGCCTCCCGTGAACTCTCATTTTAGATCAGATTCTAGGGAATTCTACCTGTTCCATTGCTGAGATGCAAGCAAGTGACAGCCACTTTTGGATGTGGATAGAGCCATTTCTCCCTGTGCTTTCTGCATCTCCTGCATCCTCGAGCTATAGGGATATCTGTGAGCATTCTATGTGCTCTCCCAGAGCCCTAGAAACTGGCCTTAGAGAGAAAAGTGAATGCTCTCCCTTGGTTGGACCATGATGCTGACAACTGCATCCAGGTCATCTCGAGGTGAGTTTCCCTTAAGGGAAGTTGCAGGCTCCCCGGGGTGGACAGTGGCTAGGAAAAACACACAAAACCATTCTCAAAAGCTTTCTTGTAGTCTGCATTTTGGAAATGGGGCGGTGGGACCCATCATTGTTTGAAATCTCTGTTTCAGCAGAGATAGAAAGAGGTCATTTTAAGATCTTGGTATATAGGTCAAGGCTACTCCAGCTGGCTGGGGAGGCTGGGGTAATTCTAACCCCTACCCTGTGCCATTCTTGGTCATCAAGGCTCCAGGGCTGGGATATAGTTGGGCCCAGTGTCATCATTTTTAGTGACAACAACAGTTTCATTTCTGCTCATGCTCTTTCCAAGGCAGGGCTTGCACTTCTTTCCTAGTGGCCATTCCTCTCACACAGGTGTTACTATGTAACCTCCGATGTCAAACACACTAGCCTGCTGCCTGGCCAATCCAGGCTGGCCTTTGCTGGGTCCTTGGGGGTGTACACAGCTGGGATTCCAGATTTGTCTGCTTTTCATTCTCCCTCCACCCACTCCCCACCACCGAATTCTTACATAGCTATTGTTCAGAGACTCGGAGCATGGTTTTGTACTCAACTTTCATAGTTATGAAAATCTAAGGAGTACATTCATTATTGTTCTACTTTGTTTTCTATTGCCACTAAAAGCACCATGACCAAAAGCAACTTGGGGAGGAAAGGGTTTATTTGGATTAGACATTAGCCAGCTCACAGACCTTCACTGTGGAAAGTCAAAGCAAGAGTTCAATCAGGGCAGGAACCTGGAGGCAGGAAGTGGAGCAGAGACCATGCTGGAATGCTGTTTTCATGCTTGCTCTCCATAGATTACTCATCTCACTGTTTTACACAACCTAGGACCACTTGCTCAGGGATGACACCGCCCACACTGGGCTGGGCCCTCCCATATTATTAATTAAGAAAATGCCCCTACAGACTTGCCTAAAGGGGACTACAATGGATCTTCTCAATAGATATTTCTTCTTCCCAAATGATTAGCTTGCATCAAGTTGATTAAAAACAAAATAAAACAAAACAAACTTGCTAAAGAATATAATCATATACATTTACCAATTTTAAAACTATTTGGTGGTAACCAAAAGAATCATTATCACTTAAAAGCTGTCTGCTGGTTTCAAGGTTTTAACAGGTGAGCAAATGTGCACTCATAATCTAAGACAGGTACTGTTGTGCAAATGGGCTGGGTCCTCCAGGAGGGAGGGGACTTGACTGACGCATTATGTTTTCCCTGGAGTGGCACAAGTGGCTGTGGATCAATGACTCCTCCATTGGCTAAATGACACAGGGAGAAACACAGCCTCTCGTTGCTACAACCTTATACCTAGATCTGGCAACAGAAGCCAATAGCCTCTGAGTCACTGGTAATCAGATGTGAAGGAGAAGTGGGGTTGGTTGTAACCAAATGGCTCTATCAAGGAGTCAGACAGTCCAACAGAAACAAACAAACAAACAAACAAACAAACTGTTTGACCCTTTTCTCAAAATCACAGACCCTCTTTAGAAAGAAAACAAATCTTAAGTATATAGGCCAAAAGTCATAATGTTTAATAGCATCTATATAGCATGTGTCTATGAAATGATCTCAGGATGTTGGCCAGAAGCCACACACAGGAGTATGAATTTCTGGTACCAGAATTCAGGGTGAGAGAGAGAAGTTACAAGACAGGTTTTGTAAAGTTATAGAATGGGTTGGCTTTGTTTGGAATGGAGGGGTGTGTGTGTGTGTGTGTGTGTGTGTGTGTGTGTGTGTGTGTGTGTAGGGATGCCTTTTCTTGTTATTGTGACAAGATAACTGTCCAAAGCAACTTAAGGCAGGATGAGTTTACCAGGTCATAGTTTGAGGGCACCAGCCACCCTGCTGTGGGTAGTGTAATGGCGTGAATGGCTGCAGGTAAGTTGGGAGAACCAAGTAGCGGCTTGTTACATTGTGTTCATCTGCAGTGAGGAAGCAGAGAGATGAACACAGGTGTTTAGCTCACTTCCTCCTTTTCATTCAATCTGGGATAGCAGTGTCTGGAAACCCCCTCACAGACGAGCCCAGAGCTGCGTTTCCAACGTGATTCTAAATCCAGTCAAGTTGATAATGCAGATTAACTCTTGGGGGTGACTCAGAAAGGAGGAGCAATGGCTTTTCCCTCTCATGTTCCTGACAGTCTCACAGCAAATAACTGGTCAGATGGAGACCAGAGTGGTGTTGCGTGAGACTGAATATCCCTAGAACAGTGGCAAGTGCATGTTTTTAGTGATTTTGAGTGTCTCCTTCAATTTCTGAGTTCTAGGGGCCCTCTCTTGCCTCTTCTTGATCCCACTGTGGCAAGGAACTGAAGGTTTGCCAAACACTAAACCAATAGCCCAGCCTTCTATGCTCGCTCTGCTGAGCCCTACTCACTCCAGTCTGATTACAAACCATATCCTGGGCCATGCCGGTCACTCTGATGGGGACTACTGAGTCACCCTTCTCCCACCTTTCTGCTGCATCCCAAATGCCAGCTTTCTGTAGCTCTGTTAACCCATTATCAATAGCACATCCTTCTAATGGGATACACTACAAAGATGGGAGGGGCACTAAAGTCTCAGGCTCACCTCCCTCTCCTACCCCCCCCCCTTTTTGAGACTAGGTATCACTGTGTATGTAGCTCTGGCTGTTCTGAAACCCACTCTGTAGACTAGGCTGGCCTAGAACTCACAGATATCTGCCTGCCTCTGCCTCTCAGGTTTTGAGATTAAAGGTGTGGGCCAACAGTACCTGGCCAGTCTCATCTCTTAGTAAAATAACTAGGCAGACATTCCTTTGATGTCACAGCCTTTGACTCCAAGCAGTGTCTCAGGGGGCTGAGACACACGGGTGGGAAGACTTTCTAGGAGATGTGTGATCTGTGTACCCACTTCTCCCCTTTAAGCAGCATGGGAGTTTTACTTTAGGATTCTGTCTGCTGCTATGTGAGCCTAACACAGATGCTTCCAGAGACACACTCCTGTAAAGCTAGGGTCCTAGCTCCCTCCCAGACCCTACCGCCTTTATTCAGAGCTACCCCCTTTAGTTTTCTATGGAGGCCAAGACCTCAAAGAATCCTATGTCTGGCTTACATTCTGTGCTCTATGCAAGTCTGTGTCTAGTCCTTCTGGGAATCTTAGGGGCACACTTAGTTTGTAGGTGAGGAAGAGGGGATACAACTAACGTAGGGAAGGTTGAAGTGCTCTTGAGTGACCTCTTACACCTCCCACCCCCACATCTCCCCGAACATGGTTTCCCTGTATAACCCTGGCTGGCTAGGAACTTTTTTTGTAACCCAGGCTGGCCCGTGTTGGGTGTTGGGGGATGGTCTTGCGCTATGTGTATTTAGATGCTGATTTTCATGCCTGGACAACTGGTTGCAGACCGGACTTGGCGTGGTCAAACATCTCCGGTCTTGATGTTATGCAAAAAATTTTTCCCCTCAGGACTCTAACTCTGACTTCTGCCTGCCTCTGCCTCTTGAATGCTGGGATTTAGGGTGTGAGCCAGTATGTCGAACCAGAACCCCTACTTTAGAAGTGTCTGTGAATTAGGGCCCTTACCTTTCCTCTTAAAAATCAAAAATTTCTCAAGTGAATTTCATAACCTCAAGGCTATTGAAATGTTCCCTGCGGGTTAAAGGTATTGCTCAGTCACCTTTCGAGTACAGCTCAGGATTCAGAAGCTCTGGTGAAAAACAATGTTTGGGGCCTTGAAGCTGCCAAAGTGCTTAAGGTTTTTTATTGTCTGGTCTTTTCCCTCCCTCCCTCCATTCCAGTCTCAAGAGAATATATAAAATAAAGCAAACAAAATATGTTTTTATTTTATTATTACTGTGACTACCCATTTGAATTTCTTATTAAGACCCAGGGTGTCTGGATGTAGAAATGCCATAGGAAATCATCCACCAGCCTCTAAGAGTGAAAAAGGTCTGGTCTTTGAAATCACCCTCAGGTGTGTTAACTGATTTCCAAGTTCTCAAGCACCCATCTGGTCAGATACCTCCCCAAGACTTTCAAAAAGTATCCACCTTCTTGGTGCTTAAACAAACTTAAGATCTACCCTGGCCTCAAGACACACACACACACACACACACACACACACACACAC
>NC_034607.1:52435824-52441462 GCF_900095145.1 Mus pahari
CACACACACACACAGTCTCTGGTTATAATTTTACTAGGAAACTTGTGTTTAAGAATAGTTCAGGAAGCACAGACTTTGGATCCCAATTTGAGGGAACGTGCTTTCTCCGCAATTCCAACTATGGGGTCCACTGGCTCTTTCCCAAGCCTTCAAAAACCTGTCTCGGAAAACAAACAAACAAACAAAATCCATGGCTGCCCTTCTTCCATCTGGAGATTTTCCTGCAGGTCACTTAAGTTGGAAATGGGAAAGTGTGTAGATCAAGGCAGGAGTGGGCATCTAACAGGTGGAAAGGTCAGGGAGCCCTCTGCCTGCCTAGGGGAGAGGAGACTTCATAACACCACGTCCTGAAGTTGGCTGTATCCTTCGAGCCCCGGAAGGGCACATTCAGTGATTTGGGAACACGCTATCAAACACACCCCAACATCACACTCAGGAACTCTCTGGGGAGCTCACAGTGATACTGGTGTATTGAGAGCGGGCAGAGAGGCCAGAGGGAGGTCCAAGGCCCTCCTCTCAGGCATACCCTTAAACCTAACAGCCTACCACAAGCACCTCAAAACCCATAAACCAGATGAGGAGAAGACACAGGCCGGAGCAGCCCTAGATCATTTTTGTTCCAGTTTCTCCCACAACTTTCTGCCACTCGGGACTCAGAAGTCAAGGTCAGTTTGGCCAAAAAGAGCGCACCTCCAAGGCAGACACGCAGCACTGCGGACAGGGTCCTGGGGATCATTACCGCCGGCCGAAGGGAGCCGAGCGGCTGGTTTTAGGGGACGTATTGCAGCACCCGGAAGCGGGGGTGGGTGGGTGGGTGGCTGGGCGCTGCACGCCCTAGCTGCGCTCGCGATCTCCGACCCAGCGCTCCTGCCCTAGCTCTTAGGGGGAAAGTGAGGCGGAAAGGACGCTGGCGGAAAGGCATACTCCGAACTTGAGTAGCAGATCCCCGCCATTACTCAGTCCTGAGCTAACTGCGCTTCCATTCGGACTCCCATATAGTAACTCGCCACCATCGACCTCAAAAACAGGTCGCTGATCTGCGGAAGGAGGAGGAAGGGCAGGCAGGCGCCGGAGGAGCGCAGCTCCAGAGAAAGGGGAGGGACGGGGTCGGGGCAGAGGCTGTGGCCGCGCCTCGCTATTGGCCGGGACACGGTGGGAAGTCGGGGCAGGCAGCCAGCGGGCGGGGCGGGGCTTGTCTGGAGCCCCGCCTCCGGCCCGCCCCCAGCCCGCTGTCCCACTCCCGCGCCCCTCGCGCCCTCCCGCGGGCGGGCGGTCCGAGTTTTTAAAGTGGGCTGACAGCCCAGGAGGCCGGACATTCGAGAGCGGCCGGTGTACAGCTCCGGAGTCCGCAGCGCTCCGCTCCAGCTCTCCTGAGGCGGCCGTACAATCCTCGGCAGTGTCCTGAGACTGTATGGTCATCTCAGCGGCTGCACTCGCTTGCCCCCGGATTTTTTCCAACTTGCTCTTTTCGAGCCATTTTTTTTTTTTTTTTTTTTTTGGTTTGTTGGTTTTGTTTTGTCAGATCCCAGAAAAGTGACTCCTGTTCGGGGATAAACGGAACTCCAGGTCCCTTGTCGCTGCTCTCTCTTTTTGGCGTCTTACAACCTCCTCCCACTCCTTTCCCGGCCCCGCCTCCTCCTGCAGGTTCCTCCCCGTCACCCCTCTCCTCCCTCCTCCTCCGCACCTAGCCAGCCCTCTGCAAACTTACTTCCACCTGATTGTGCGGGACTCTCGGACCTGCGAGCACTAAAGACCTTTCACACCTGCCGGAGCGACAGAGAGCTGCGGAGGGCCACAGCAAAGAGAGCGGCTGCAGCCCCTACGGGGTTAAGGAACCCAGGTGCTCCGGGTCTCGGAGGGCCACGGTGACAATGACAGCTGACAAGGAGAAGAAAAGGTAAGCGGGCGGCTGGCGACCGACTTGGTCCCGGGTATTGGCGGAACTGCGCGTGGCGGGTGCGACCCGGGGCAGTTGGGAGAGGGGTGTGAGAGTTCTCAGAGGCTGGAGGACCGCTTTTGAGGGGCTTTGAGTAAGCGAGTTCGTGATGCCTTTAGGGACAGGGAGCTGCGGTGTCGCAGTAGAGTTGCAAAGCGGATAGTTCCGGGACCTTGAGACACGGAGAGATGGCCCTGGAGGTCAGGGGTGCTTCCGCGGCGCCTTCCAAAGTTTGTCGCTCCTGGAGCACCAAGCTTCCCCAGCCAGTGTTTTGAAATGTTTCTGGGCTGATGCCCTGGCTCTTAGGGTTTCCATGCTGGAACAGTAGACACGCCTTTCTTTTCCTAAGACCCTCCAGGTCTTTTCGAGAGCGTTCCTATGCGGGCTTTGCGCCCCAAACTAGCATGGAACAGAGGGCAAAGCGCAACTCGGGGGTGCGCTCTGTCCGAGAAGCCGGACCACTGCCAAGGGTCCTGCTCCAGAAGGCACCCAAGTTTGTTCAACCCCCTTAACCTTAATCTGCACCTAGACTCCGGCAGAGAGTGGGGAGTGAGTGACCTGGATTGCCCTGCGGGGGCAGGTGTTTTAGTGTGCAGAGAGAGGACCATGACACGGCAGCTCCGAGTGTCTGATTCTTAAGACAGAAGGGCAGCCACGAAAGTTTGTCCTCGCGAACCTTTCAGCACTAGGTGAGAGGCAACTCGGGCCAACTCGCGCTGCCCTCGAGCCTCCTTCAATCCGCCCCGCATCTGGTGACTTGACATCCAGCTCTAGGAGCTGAGGAGGGAGCGCACTGTGCTTCCGCGCAGACCTGGATACATCCTTGTCGCCTGCAAAAGTTTATAGCTGGTCGCCTGGCACTTTGCTCCTGTTTCGATCGGTGCCTGTGCCTGCTGTGGGTTAGAGCTTCTAGCACTGTGCTCCGTAGGGACTTAGCTGGGGTGTCGGGAATAGAACGCGTGACTGCAGAGTGGCGCGAGCTGCCGGAGATCCGTGGCCAGGCTGGAGAAGACTGGCGGCGAGGACCCCAACCCCGAGCAAACGGGCTTTTGTTTGGGCTTCCACTTAGGGACATGAGCCAGGAACTGTGTATCCTCTGGTCGAAAGCTGCAGCTCCCACCTCAGGGCACCGATAAGGAGTTGATAAACTCCAGCGAATCGCACCCGTCCTGGCCCGGCGCCCGCGCCCTGCACTGGCGGTTCTCTAGAGGGGGAAGGTATTGAGTCCAGTTCTAGATTCCCCATTATCGCCCACCAAAGGACTCTGAGGTTCTATGTCCTTTGAGGGTAGAGAAGGAGAAGCAAGAGAAAAGACTAAGATTCTAGCTCAAGCTGTAAAACCAGTCAGAGTGTAATCACTAACTATTAAAACCGCGAAATTGGACGGCAGAGAGTAGCCAGGGGCACTTACTGAACATTTTATTACTGCCGTGTCCATGGGTGACTGTCGCATTTGCCCGAGATGAGGCCTGACAGTAATCAGTGTGAAGTGTCATCTTGCTCTTAGGTCTATCCATCCTTGGGAGAGTCGGGGAACAGTGGGGAAAACTATTTCCATACCCAGCTTGCAGAGTCTCTTTGCCGAGGGCTGGCGGAGAGTATAGTCAGAGCCCCGACATTGCATAATGACACTACAAATTATCCACAACAGCGGCCACTTTAAGAACCAGTGTGACACAGACTGTGAACCTCCTAGGAATCTGTGGCCTGTAGTACAGTGCCCCAGTGGTAGCCAGGCCTGCAGGGTGTGTGTGTTTGTGCGTGTGCATGCGAGGAGAGAGAGAGAGAGAGAGAGAGAGAGAGAGAGAGAGAGAGAGAGAAACAGGGCAAGCAGTGTGTACATCCCTTGGTTCAGAATCCTATGAGTAGTCAGTCCTCCAATGCCTGTCAGGATAATGGTTTTAAGACTGGTTGAGTTGGCTCGCTTCTTGGGGCATCAAGATGTAGTTAAAAATTGTGAAGCAGGGCATTGAAAGTTGTTGTTCCTTAAATGGCTGCCCAGAGCTTCCCAGAGCGCTTCAGGAACTCAATGTGAGCATCAAGGGTCCCTGGATTGGGGATACCACCCACTAGTGGTTCAAGGGCCGGTTCTTCTCCAGGGCATAACTGAACATTTGTATGGTTCCTTCTGGAAACAGCCCCTCCAGAGGCCAGAAGGCTTGTTTTAGTCCCAAACATCCCTGTGTGGGTGGATATATTCCTTCATGATAGTCAGGAGCCAGACTTTTAATTGTTGGCTGTTTAGCAGACTGGTGGGTGGGGTGGGCACCGAAAGCTCTCTTGGAGTTCAGGATTCTAGGAAGAGCTTAAGTGTTGGATGCTCTCAGTGGGGGATTTGTAGAGCAGAGCAATTAAGATACGTGGAAGTGAGGTCTTTGGATGGCCAGGAATCCACGTCCAGACCCAAAGCTAGTCTCTGGTCCAAGTACCTTTCAGGAGTGCTTCTGGTACTTGGTGCCTGGGCAAAGATGGGCAAGGAATTGGAGATACCAGGACCTTCAAGTTTCCTAACTGTGGCTGGTTTCTGATGGCAGCAGATGTAATTGTTCCTCTGTTAAAATCAACCCAGAGTCCACCAGTTTTCCCACCGAGGAGACAATGCTGGATGGGCTTCCTGAATGAAGCTTATCTCCTAACTAGTGTTCCTTCAACATTTGACAACAGTTTGCGTGGAATTACACAGAATCTAGCCTGGAAGAGAAGTGCTGTGTGACACTATCAGCCTGGCATTTAATCTGTACTTCAGATGGCTTTCTTAGAGTTTTTTGTTTGTTTTGTTTTTTTTATGTGATCTCTTCAGTTTTTTTCATTTGTTTTGTTTTATTTTTTGTTTTTTTTTTCAGTTTTATTGTGGGGCTTGAAGATTATTTTATAAACAAGCATGGAGGCCATATAATACATATTTTCTCTTCTAGATAAGGCTCAAATAACCCCTCTCCTACTAAGGAAAATTAGTGCTGATAAGAATCAGAAAGTTGGTTCTCTATAGTCAGTTAGCATGTGAACAGCAGAGCCTCCCCACCCCACCCCACCCCACCTGTAGTGGCTATTCCTGGTTGTCAACTTGACTATATTTGGAATAAACTACAATCCAGAATTGGAAGGCTCACCAGTGAACCTAATCTGGAGGCTGGGAGATAGAAGTTTCTGATCTGGATCTTGGTATGGAGATCTTGAGGCACAGTGGCTACTGATTCCAGAAGATTAAGACAGGGAGATCTTCCAGAAGATTAAGACAGGGAGATCTCCGAGTTCAAGGTCATCTGGGATTAAAGGTGTGGTGGCACACCTTTAATCTGGGCTACACCTTCTGCTGGAGACCATATAAGGACATTGGAAGAAGGAAGTCTGGTTCTCACTCTTCTGCCTGCTTGCCCTGTGGGACTAGGTAACTGCTAGATCCTTGGACTTCCATTCACAACTACTACTGAACCATTGTTGGGAATTGGACTGCAGATTGTAAATCATCAATAAATTCCTTTACTATATAGAGACCATCCGTAAGTTCTGTGACTCTAGAGAACCCTGACTAATACAGAAGTTGGTACCAGGAGTGGTTCTAGAGGAGCAGAAATATAAAGATGAATCTTTTAAAACACTGAATTGGCTTGTTGATCCAATTTCAACTACTGAAACCTCTCAAGATTCTCTCCCTCCTGGGAGCTCAGAGAGTTTTGAAGACCCATGGTTGAAACTATATTT
>NC_034607.1:52443162-52444365 GCF_900095145.1 Mus pahari
AGACCCATCAGGAATGAAGGTATGGGTCAATCCTCCAGGAAAAGAGCCAAGACCTGCTGAGGTACTTGCCGAAGGTGAAGAAGGAAATACAGAATGGGTAGTAGAGGAAGGTAGTTATAAATACCACTTAAGGCCACGTAACCAGTTGCAGAAACGAGGATTATAAAGTAATATGAATGCTCCTGTCTTATTTTACTAACGAATACATTTATCTTTCTTCCACTTTCTTTAACATCAATTTGTACTTAAGTTGAGACACTAAAAGGATGTTCCCAAGGGACATTGCTCCATTGTAAATTTGCAAATGCATTTGCGATTGTACGAGGGATAGTTACATCATGTTAGGCGTATTCACAACCTTGTTATTGTTTCATGTGAACATGAGATATTATTTGTGTCAAGTTGACAAGGGGTGGATTGTAGTGGCTATTCCTGGTTGTCAACTTGACTATATTTGAAATGAACTACAATCCAGAATTGGAAGGCTCACCAGTGAACCTAATCTGGAGGCTGGGAGATAGAAGTTTCTGATCTGGATCTTGGTATGGAGATCTTGAGACACAGTGGCTATTGATTCCAGAAGATTAAGACAGGGACACCTTTAATCTGGGCTACACCGTCTGCTGGAGACCATATAAGGACATTGGAAGAAGGGAGTCTTGTTTTCGCTCTTCTGCCTGCTTGCCTTGTGGGACTAAGCAACTGCTAGAACCTTGGACTTCCATTCACAGCTACTACTGAACCGTTGTTGGGAATTGGACTGCAGATTGTAAGTCATCAATAAATTCCTTTACTATATAGAGACTATCCATAAGTTCTGTGACTCTAGAGAACTTTGACTAATACACCGACTCCGCCACGACATGCCTCTTGCTACTGAGGATTTCCAAAGAATTAGTGCAGCTCACCACCACCATACCTCCACCACCACCACCACCACCACCACCACCACCAGACCCCTGAACCTTCAAGACAGAGATTTACCTTCCTAGATAATTGCAAGAGCCTTGTTTTGAGGGAGGATAGATGTCAACCAGTTAGTGACTTTGCTCTCGGTAGTTAAAAACTTTGGGGAATCTGAATCCATTGGTTCAGTACCTTTCCTTTATTTCAGTTAGGGGACAACAACAACAACAATAAACCAAAAAAAAAAAAAAAAAAAACAAAAACCCACCAACAAACCCTACTACTCTAGGTATAAAA
>NC_034607.1:52444407-52447189 GCF_900095145.1 Mus pahari
CTTCCTAGATAATTGCAAGAGCCTTGTTTTGAGGGAGGATAGATGTCAACCAGTTAGTGACTTTGCTCTCGGTAGTTAAAAACTTTGGGGAATCTCAATCCATTGGTTCAGTACCATAACTATATTTCCCCTGGGGGAAAACAACAACAACAATAAAAAAAAAAAAAAAAAAAAAAAAACCAAAACCCACCAACAAACCCTACTACTCTAGGTATAAAACAAAACCAATGCAAGCACTCCTCCTGCGTTCCTGAATGTAGCAAAGTTGCTTTGTGAAGTGGAGGACATTCCACAGCTACTAGATTGTTGCCTGGTGTGATTAGGCAATTTTGCAGGGATGAAAGCCTGAACTGAAAACAGTCTACTTTGTTTACGTTGTCAACAAGGCCTCGCTGGCTGTTTCTCTGCCCCTGCATATGTGTGTGTTTGCATGGCCCAGGGTTCTAGGAATCTATGTTACGCGGTTAGAGATGGAAGCAAGCAGGTAATTCCTAATGCTCTAGGGCTTCAGCCCACTGTGCTTGAAAGCATCTCCTTCCAGACTGAGACTTCTCCCATCCTTGAGGAACTCTTTTCTGTGTAGCTCTTACTTGCTTTAAGAATGGCAACAACAGAGCAAACCCAATTCTGTCCTATCTCAAGAGAATAGGTTCCTCCTTCATTTTATCCTGATGAATCTTTCCTTAGCTTTGAGTCCTCAGGAAAGTGTTGTGGTACATAACCTACGAGGGGTTTTTACCGTGTTCCTGAGTAAGTACTGTTTTCTCCTGGGGCCTCATTATTCAGCTTTGTACACTCCAGAAATACGCTGATGAGACTAACCAGAGGGGCAGCGAATACTCCTGGTCTGGAAAAACAATGCTGCAAACTAAGAAATGGGGAGTCTGTTCATTACTCTCAATTGCTTGGTCTGATGGGGGTCAGGGTGGGGGGACAGGACCACCCAGGAAACCATTGGGGTGATAACCACTCATGGGTGGTTTTTTTTTTTGTAGGGTTCAAATATTTGAAGCTAAAGAAAAGAAATTCTGAATGGCATTTCAGTTGGTGACTGTACAACGTTATTGAAATGCATTGGTAATTGAGGAAGCTGGCTCAGTGTCCCTGGGATAATAAACGGTAGATGCTGGACACCAGCATAAACTGGATCTCAGAAAGAGTGTGGTGGTAGAAGTTAGGACTTGGAGATGAAGTACGTAAAAATATGTATGCTCCACGAGCGTTCTCCACCGCAAACTTTGACACACGGATAAAATGACTACCAAGTTTTTTGCTTTTTAAAGATTTATTTATTATTATACATAAGTTCACTGTAGCTGACTTCAGACGCACCAGAAGAGGGTGTCAGATCTCATTATGGGTGGCTGTGAGCCACCATGTGGTTGCTGGGATTTGAACTCAGACCCTCGGAAGAGCAGTCAGTGCCCTTACCCGCCGAGCCATCTCACCAGCCCAGCCCGGCTACCAAGTTTAACTGCTTGATGTGCACACTTGTTTGGGGTGGAGAATTTGCAGGGAGGATGCTTGCAGGCCTCCACAGTGACAACCAAAGGTTTCTGTTTCCACTGAGGACAACAGTGGCCTTGACTGACTCCATGAAGGCCAAGAAGGTGGGGGGGGGGGGAGTTTTTTTCCCAGGATCCTTGTTTGTAAATGGGCTTCCAGGGTCGCATTAGATCTCTAAGATTCTAGAGTGTATGTTTTGTTCTTTTTTTTTTTTATGTTAATCTCAATCTCCCCTCTTCATGAAGAGTGAACCCAGAGCTTCATATGGGCTGGGAAAGCATTCCCTGCCTCTGAGCTAGATTCCCCACCCTTTGTTCAGCTCCTAGTGGTGTGATCTGGAAGAGAAAATGCCTTCTTCCTGCTTGTCTGACTTGCAGCCAAGAGCTTCTCTCCCTGAGTTCTAGGCTACAGGCTGCCTGCTCCTACATCTCAATGCCAGTGTCTCCTTTTGTCCTAAGGGAGTGTCTATAAGAGGAAATTTTCACTCACGTTTTCCATTATCCCCTGCTATCTGGATTTTTTTTTTTTGGTTTTATCTGGACAGGGTTTCTCTGTGTAGCCCTGGCTGTCCTAGAACTCACTTTGTAGACCAGGCTGATCTCGAACTCAGAAATCCACCTGACTCTGCCTCTCAAGTTCTGGAATTAAAGGTATGTGCCACCACCGCCTGGCTGGAGATTCTTTTGAACCCTAGAAATGGATGTGCTCTTAGGAGAAATGAGCTATAGAGGGACAGGGGGACAAGACAGAAAGCTGAGCACACCCCGTGTTCCCGAGCCAGCGCTGTCCTCAGAACTTTCTGGATTAACTTTGTTAACCCTTGTGACAACCCTGTGAGATAAGCCCTGTTATTATCCCTAGTTCACCGATGGGAACTCAGGTACAGCAAGGTTGCTGCCCGTTGTCACAGGCAGTATATCGGAGCCGAGACTCTCCAAGCTCCACACTCTCACCCACTGTTCCTTGCCTCCTGGCCTTACCTAAAAGGCCTATAAAGCATTTAATACCATGTCTGAATGTGGTAAGCACTCTATAAATGATAACTTCTTTTGTTGCTGTGTTTATAATTATTATAATGACTTTTCTCGTGACTCATCCCTTGTATCAAACCTCACACACAGGCAGGAACTGAAGAGCCAAAGGCTATTTCTGAATTTCTGGAATTTCTTCTTCTTTTCTAATTCTTCTTCTTCTTCTTCTTCTTCTTCTTCTTCTTCTTCTTCTTCTTCTTCTTCTTCTTCTTCTTCTTCTTCTTCTTCTTCTTCTTCTTCTTCTT
>NC_034607.1:52448804-52466568 GCF_900095145.1 Mus pahari
ATGGTTATGAGCCACCATGTGGTTGCTGGGATTTGAACTCTGGACCTTTGGAAGAGCAGTCGGGTGCTCTTACCCACTGAGCCATCTCACCAGCCCGCATTCACATTTCTAGTGGCAACTTTCAATGTCATAGGTAAGAAACAGATGATTCATGTTCTTCATCTGGTTAGACTATGTAACCAAACATGTACACACACACACACACAGACACACACGGATCTACTGTGCTGCCCTATTGACCATGATATTCTAGAGGTTGACCCATGCTGCTCTATTGGCTAACAAACACACATACGTTACTCATGACTGAAAACTCGTAGCCTCTCGTTACTGTGTAAGGTTTGTCCTGACTGCCTGCCTCCTGGAGGGGTGGGAAATGGAGAGGCTAAAAGAACGAAACCTCTTCATCTGAAGCCAGACCTAGGAGTGGATCTAGGTGTGGAGAGGCTGGGCCCAGAACACCATCTTGGGCTCCTGGTCTTGTGTTGTGTTGTTTTGTTGGAAGGGGCCATAGCCAGGAACCCAAAGGAGCAACTTAGCTGCAGCACTAACCGCTCTCATTACTAATGAGTAATTACAGCAAATATTTACAGGTCTCCTTCCTACCTTTATGACTTCCTGTTGCTGAAGCACTTTGGAGTGTTGAGAAAGATTGTTCTGGAACATACGTCATACATGGTTGTAGGAAAAGAGTGCCTTTAAGCACACACACACACACACACACACACACACATACTTGGTTTTGTTTATGAATTCCATGTGGGAATAACAAAATTACACCTTCTAGAGACTGAGAATCTTACTTTTCAAAACAAGGTTTAAAAATCAATTCTCAACTGCTGGTTTTAGAGCATTAATAAGGCTATGCATGTTTATAGAGTAAAACTTGAGGTTAAATCATAGGCATTGCGTAAATACTTTTAAAAACACTACAATGTTTTATGAAACTGTGACACACACACCCCCACAGTGCCTTCTGAGTGAAAACAGAAAAACCCAATAGAATAAATCAAGATCTATAAAACAAGCCATGTGGGCAATTCTCTGAGTTCCAGAAGCCCTGATAATGTATTTAGGGTTTTTTTTATTGTTGTTGTTTGTTTGTTTGTTTTTTTAAAATCAGTTCAGTGAGTGGCTTTCTCTGTCGGCTCCTGTGAGCCACTGTGCCCTGTGTGTCTCTCTGGTGTGTCCAGCAGTTCCCAGATGCTATTTTAGAATGGCAGCCTTTACTCCAGCACTGGCTGAGGTCGGTGGAGCTAATTTTGGTGTCTAGGGTAAAGGGAGCAAGACCTGCGCAGGAGCCAAAAGGCTTCCTTGTCCCGGGCTGAGAGCAGTGTGGTGTTACCAGACACACTACATTTCACCTTTAGAACCTTTATTTGTATACTCGCACAACAAATGTTTACCTAGATATTAAGATAAAAGAAATATGAAGGTTCCCCTTTCACTGGTGACAAGGCAGCGTCTATAATTGTAACTGTATCACCGTGTAGCAAGCAGGAGTCTCTTTTATTCTATAGCCAGGTCTTAAGGGAATTAATGGTGGGTGTGGTGTACAAGCCAAGGCCCTCCTCAGTTTCTGTTTCTGGCTTTAGCACTGCTACTTTGCTTTCTTGGCTCAGCCAGTGTTGTGCCCCACCCATTTGGTAAAGGCCTTTATGGTGGTCAAGGAATCAGAGGGAATTCTAGAGCACTCTGTGGTCCCACTCTGGAGTCATCTGCTGTGGTTCTATAGAAACCAGTTACCAGAGCCCAGCACCATCACCATTTTCCTAGGCTCTCGGGAAACATTTCCATGGGACCAGTACTGCCCTGTTTCAGGCCTTCCAGTTGTCTTGGAAACACAGCAAATTTTCCTTGTGGCAAGAGGGTTCCGTGAGGACTTGGGGGTTTCTCTGAAGATCCACCCAAGGATTAGCTAAATACTCAGTCTAAAGAACTAGGAACCTGACTCAAGGGCCTTCCCACGGGGAAGCTACAAAGCAGGCGACTGCTGGAGATGAGGGTCCCTACACTCCAGCTCTCCCACCGGCCCCGCTGCTCAGTCACTCACGGTGCCTCCTGAGCGCCTCACAACCCTGTCCCTCTGCCACACAGGTATTGTCACAGTACTCATCTCTGGTTCTTAGTTCATGCTTGGATGCTTTTTCCCTTTCTGCCCAAATAGTGCACACTTTGTCTATCATGAGCCTAAGCTCTCCGCCTTTAACAGGCCCCATAGCATTCCCACCCAGACTTCTCCATTTGCTGTTTTATACTTCCTTGTTGTCTAAGGACATTTTATTTGTTCTTGCCTTTCCACATTCGTTCTTGCACACAGCTCAAGAGCAGGGATGTCTGATTTTCTGATGTGACCAATAAAACATTGATCCTTTTCATTTCTCTCTGAAATCATGGTCCATTAGAAAAATAAATACAGAATGACTTTGTTGATGTCCCACTTTCTTGGGCTCAGCTGTCTCCGTTCACACGACTTCCCTTTACCTGTTTCTGTTTAGAACAAGAAAAGAAAATAATGGGGGGGGGCAAGGCATGGGCCAGGTGAGCGATATTTGCTATCAGATGCAAGGATCAGGCAGGTCGTATGCCAATACTTTGCATCAAGAATGCATAGTAGTCTAGGTAAATTTTCCAGCTTACCTCCTGAGTTAACAGCTTACCTCCTGAGTTAATAACAGCTTGCCAGGTGGGAAGTTATGCAAATGCCTACCAGCTGTCCCAAAGGGTCTCCCTGGGAAGCAAGCCTCCTTCAGTCAGCAGTGCATTGTGTAGCCCTGTATCCATCTGCTCTTCTGTCTGAATTTTTAAATTTGCATAATGAGTTTAAAACTTGCTTTCTATCTCCATTTTAGGTGTTCTGTAGTTGTCTGTAGATGGAATTCAGGAATATGGGGACCTTAGTTCAGAGAGATAGAAAGCACAGGCAGAAACACTGCCTCAGATCAACTTACCCCACCACTCTAGTCAGAAGAGGTTTGTGGTAATGCTGGCCTTGAGTGTACGCGCTTACAGGTTATTTACTGATTTGGGGACTGTGCTTCCCCAAAAAAGGTCACATCGAGGCATTTGATGACTCTGGTCTCTTCAAATGACTTGTTTAAACCAGTATGTGGCAGTGTGTGGCATCGATGCACCTGGCTGCATCTTTAGGATGTTGCCATCTTGTTGTGTAGTAAAAACTAGGCCAGATACAGCATGGAGCCAGGAGCAGAAAATGGATAAGAATTGAGAGCTCTGGGTTGTATAAAGTTAAAAAGGACTGGAGAAGACCAGAGCTTTGAGAGAAGAGCATTAAATAAGACTTCGGTCTTGAAGATTAGAATTTGGGTTTGCACAGGCAGCAACTGCAGGCTACGGTGGGGATGGACGAGGCAGTGCGGACCGCAAGACAAAAAAAAGCAGAGTGCACAGGACAGGACTGGAGAGAGCTCCTTTCTTTCTACTCGGAATCAGTAACTCTTATATAGCAGAGATGGA
The DNA here is from genome assembly GCF_900095145.1 of Mus pahari. Lineage (NCBI taxonomy): Eukaryota > Metazoa > Chordata > Mammalia > Rodentia > Muridae > Mus > Mus pahari. The sequence continues at coordinate 52,452,282 of NC_034607.1, forward strand.
GCCTGGGCTGGAGAGTCTAGGGACAGGCCCTCTTCAAGTCAGTTTGATGGAATTCTCGGCCTGCCTCTTTGGGGACATTAGAAGCTATTTAGAGTGATTTTATTGTCCTTCTCTCACAAACCTAGCTAGAGTGTGCACACCTAGGAGTGATTGCCAGAGGCCCTGGCGACCTCCATAATAATGACCTCAAGGTGCTGAACCCATGGATCTTGGGAAACCCTCTATCCTTCAGTCAGGGATGTATTTCTTTGTGGTTTGCACAATTACTTGGGAGTGATAGGCACTAGAGTTCAGAATGGGAACCCGAAGTGGGGGGTGGCTTGCTGTTAACCCTAAAATGCCCTTGCCCTTCACCCCCAAGTTCTCACTAGAATGGCAAAGCCTTTGTCCCCTTGGGGACTTAGTAAGGCCATTTGTTATGTCCTTTCTTGCCATTTCTCCTTAGAGAAGGATAAGACATCCTTTCGGCACCTAGCACGTGGAGGGAGTTACACAGCCAAGGCTGAGTCAAATCTTTAGTCTCTACTGGTAGCTCTTCATCCAAACCCTGCCCAGAGCACGCCGGCCAAGCCGTTCTGTGACCTTCTCTTTAAGACCCAGATCTGATTGATGTTCTGAGCCTGACCATGCCAGAAGAGTGGGGGAAAAAAAAGAATCATCTTTCGGAGTCACCTGGGTAGGACGGTCAGAGCCCTTTCCTCTCCACAAGCAGTGGAACCTTTTCCCTGGAGGAATTTTAGAAGCACTAAGGTCACAGTTGGTCAAAGTGGGCCAGGAGTTGGTCAAAGATCCCAAATCCCTGGACAAGAGCCCACAGCAGGAACAGCAGAAGCCAGCACCTGATTCTAGTTACATTAGTTTACCCTGCCCAGTGGTACTAAAAGGGAGGTAACAGCTCCTGGACGGTTTTGTGTTAAACTTTAACCTCACAGTGACAACTGTCATGTCTCAACTGTTAGTTCTGTCCCCGGTAGTTGTAGAATGGAGAAACCACTGCTCAGTTCCGGCAGGCTGGTTAGGTCAGTGGTTTGCTCAGGTTAAAGCCTGAGTCCAGAGAAGTCTTCTGGAGCCATAATCGCCTGTCAGAACCACATAGGGACAGGGGACAGGGGAGCTTTGCAGCACAGTGCAGACTGGCCCTTATCCAGGAGCTAACTGGGACCTCAGGCTGTCCCTTTTGGAAGCCTCAAGGAAGCTCTAAGAAAAGTCAGAAACCAAGACCAGATCTGACCACATACACTCAGATCTCTCCACCCTATAAATGTGAGTGTAGCATCTACATTCCTATAGCTTCCTACAGGGGTCAGGAAGGGAAAAGGGGGGAGATGCCTCAACCAAGTTCGCCTGTGACTAAACACCAGCAAAGCTGTGAGTGGATAGCTAGCTCCATGTCTATGCATCTGTGTTTTCTTTCCTAAGTGTGTTTCTTAAGGTTTAAGAAGATGTATGTGTATGTCCGTGTGTTTGTATGTGTAACACATGTCTGCAGGTACCTGCAGAGACCAGAAGAGGGCGCTGGATCTCCTGAAGCTGGAATTACAAGTGGTTGTGAGCCATTGAGCATGGGTGCTTGGAACTGGGCCTGGGCCCTCTTTGCTCTTAGCTGCTAAGCTACCCCACCAGCATCTGTGTTCATGTTCTTTTCCAAAGTAAAAGGTCCTTTAAAAAACAACAAACAAACAAACAAACAAACCATTGCTTCTCCTGAACTCATGGTAGGTTCTTCCTGGCCTTGAACAGTGAGGTGCTAGACCCTGGGCATATCTCAAGCTAGTGTGGTTCTCGTGTTCTCTAGGTCATTCCAGGCTATGGGGAGATCCAGGGGACTAGAACTCTCCCAGTGAGTGAGCTCCCCATCCTGAGCCATCTCTCAAGCACATCAGAAACTCTTCCTTTATCGAAATCAGTGGGCGCGTTTCAGTTCTGGCCACCTGTGGTTGCTTGTATGGGGACAAGGGTGGTGACTTCACCTTAATTTTCCTGGCCTTAGGTCCCCGGGGCCCTTGTTTATTTTGGAGAGTGACAAGCTTTCACCCACTTGAATTCCTTCGCCTCCAAATAGCGTCAGAATGACCACAAGCCTCCTGTGTTTCTTCGCTTCGGGTTTTGCCAGATTCTAAATGCCATCAGGGCCACTGGCTCTTGTTCTGAGTCCCTGGCAAAGCCGGCCTTCCCATGAAGTTCAAAGGCACTTTCGGGCGTCTTGGGAGTTTGGGAGATGGCTTTTGCTTGCTTTCCGGTTTGTGCGGGCCTAGGATGGAGATGTCACCTCTGTGTGCTAGATGTCACCCCTGTCTGCTGCTCTCTGAATACGAACTGGGGAATGTTCTAGTAAGACCACGTGCTTTAAATGTATATTTGAAAAGCACACTTTGTGAGTATTATCTTAATGGAAAGAACTTTGAAAAGTATAAAGTGCAAACCTTCTAGGCATTGTCATTAAGGAGCAGAGCAATATACTCATTAGGTGTGTTATTACCTCTTAAAGTGAACCGCCAGCAGATGGGAGGAAGCCTTGAAAGAGGCTAAAAGGAGACTCTGGTCTCCAGGCTCCTACCGGTAGGTCCCTCTGCCTGGGCTTTTGGGACCTGTGGATTCTTGCTAATTGTGGCATTTAGTCGATACCCCAAAATTGAGGAAATCTGAAGAAAGTCCTGATATTAAGCACCAGATCCCGACACCCTTCTGCTCACTTTCTTTCCCCTCACCTGTGGAGAAGGAGAGGGCACAGCCCAGCGCTCATGTCAAGGACGACACTGCCTTCTGTGTAGCACAGGAACCAGGCTGCCCAGGCCATAGCTGCTCACCTCTCCCTCATTATGTTATTTTATGCCAAAGAGAGGCAATGACAACCTGGAAAGAGGTGACACTCGAAAGAGACCTTGGTCTCCTGGAAGGCAGAGGCCTGGCTGTGTTGTACACTAACCATGAGACTTGACAGGTCACTCAGCTCTGGCCTCAGACATGTCATCAACTGTAACACGTCTGAACGTCTTACCTCTGAGCTCCCTCTTTCCTCAGCTACACCCGGGAGACTGGCCAGCTGACTTCAAGCGTTCGTTTGGGCTCAGCTTAAATATCCTCTCCTCAGGGAAGCCTTTCTTGATGCCCTTCCCTTGACCTCTAATCCTGTTCCGTTCGTTTCTCTTCTAAACATTTTCCACATGTAATTTACATGTTTACTTATGTCTACCATGCCCCTCCCCTGCCAGGATGAAACTGAAGGTACAGACTCCACAGGTGCCTTGCTTATACCAAGGGCTCAGCCTTCAGGGTGGAACCTGCGCACATTGCTGCTTCTTACAGATTCTTCCAGCGAACTCATTGCTCTGATATTGCGGGGCTCTGCATTACCACAGTTTACAATGGTCCCGTGTTGACTGTTTTCCTAAAGCTGATTTTGGTTTTTTTTTCTTTTTTCTTTTTTTTTTTTTTTTTTTTTTTTTTTTTTTTTTTTTTTTTTTGGTTTTTCGAGACAGGGTTTCTCTGCATAGCCCTGGCTGTCCTGGAACTCACTCTGTAGACCAGGCTGGCCTCGAACTCAGAAATCCGCCTGCCTCTGCCTCCCGAGTGCTGGGATTAAAGGCGTGTGCCACCACACCCGGCTTGTTTTTGTTTTCTGAGGTAGGGTCTTGCTGTGCAGCCTATGCTGGCTTCCCGAGGGCTAGCATTTACATGAATGCCGCCATACTTGTTCTTTCCAAGTGATGTTAATGCCAAGGAATTGTCACTTTTAGCATATGGATGAGGTGGTTGAGACACTAGAGTGTAACGACCATGCCAGGAACTGGCAGCACCTACCTGAACACGGTCCCAGCCCCAGACTATTTGCAAGGATCCACGCTGCCTCTCTTGGCCCCATAGTTTTCTGTTGTGGCCATGTTATTGTTTGTCATATTTGGCAATGTTTACCCCAGAGAAGTAGGGCCATTGTGTGCTGGTAGCGTCTGGGAATGCACAGCCAAGTCCCAGGGGAATGGCCACTGCTGTTCTTACCACAATTAGAAATTGTCAGGCCAGGATCAGAAACAGGGTGGGTGCTGCCATACACTGCCGGTTCTGCATCTCCATGGGGCTGGGGTGAGGGTTCTAGCTCCACAGCCCCGCGTGGGGCCTTGCCCTGGCTCTCCCACTCACATCGAAGTGTGGCCCTTCTGCAGGGCGATGTGCTATGTTTAGTGAGTTTCCTGAGAAGAGGTAGGCATTAGCTGGCTAGATGACTACCCCTGGCCTCAATTATTCAATTATTCCACCCTCTCCAAAATGAACCAGTAGATAGGATCCAGACCGGGTAACCCCAAAGCTCTCCAGGTTCTAGCTCCGCTCTGAAGGGGATTTCCAGGGGCCTGCCCTCCTGTTTGCAGATGCTGACTCCGGAAAGAGCAGTGGGAAGTTGGAAGTTGTGGGCAGGGGCTGGCGGACTTCTTTCCATCTCTATGTAACTCTTCCTCTCCGAAAAGATAATTCCATCCCATTGGAGTTGCTGTTGGGCCTGGCTCGGTCCACTGAAGTCGGTGCAGCAGGATGGACCACCATCCCCCAAAGTCAGCTGAGGTCTGATATGTGATACGGTAGGAAGGTCCCCAAAAGAAGGCCATGCCTCCATCTCCCTGATGCAGGCTTCTGGGGTGAGAGCACCAAATTAGGAAATGGGTGTTCTGACGCCATCACCGGACAGGGGTCAGACACCGACTGCCTCTGTCTGGGCCTTCGTTTTCATGTCTGGCAGGTGACTGTTCTGTGCCCTGCCATTGAACAAGGCTGTACAGATGTAAACTGCCACCGAGGAAGGGCACACTGCTGCTATGATCCCCGTGGACGAGTGTTTCTGGCGTGCTCACACCTGGTAGTGACATGAACTGATTGACACACACACAGCCTGGAAACACAGTGCTTCAACCCGAGGCACCGACGGAGAAGTCAACTAGGAAGCCAATAAGGCCTTAAGTTGTTGAATGAGGTCATGCTGCACAGGGTGGGGAGGGGGGCGGGGGTGACCGTGCTGCAGGATCGAGGTGAGTCACAGTGCAAGAGTGTTGGGGAGTCACCTTGAACCTGAGCCAAAAAAGCAGAAATATTGGGACTCGTTTATCAGCCTTCTATCAGGTACATCAAGTTCTGGATGGCCACCCACTGGCCAGCGACACGATGTGGATGTGGACGGCTCTGCTCTACCGCCCTGGGAAGGCTCTCTGCTGGCTCTAGCCCTGCTGAGCAAAGTCCGCTTGTTCGCTGGAGTTCACACAGACTCCTTGCCAGGCCAGCCCAGAATCCTGTCTCCTCTGACTTCCTGTGTTCTTGCATAATATTTCCTTGCCTCTTGAATGGCTGGCCCCAGTGCGGGGGCAGCTCACTGGCTCTGCTGGATTGAGAGTAGGATGTGGAAGGAGGATGGGTGATATTTGGATCTAATCCGTGGGTGCTTTGGGTCCTGGTGGCAGAGCCCCTCAAACCTTTTGATGGAAGCTTTTAGCAAGAAGGGAACTAGAGAGCATTGCAGACTATATACACACACTAGAGAGCATTGCAGACTATATACACACACACATACTCCCTGTCTTCTTATATTCGTGAATCATCTCACCGGGAAAATTGTTGAAGTAGTTAAATTGTTTTCTTCTGGTCATAGAAATATGAATTATTCCCATAAAGTCACTGTATAAGAAGCCCAAAAGTAAAAAAATAAAAATAAAAACAAAAAATTGTATCACTGAAAGATAAGTTCCATTAACACCTTGAACATAGCTTCTCCTACGTCAGAAAGGCTGATCCGCACGGCCACGGGATATCGGCAGTATTAGCTGTATTAAGTTCTGCTTAGCGATGCATCTTTGTGAGACTCCCATTCACTGCATATCCAGGCTCCAAAAGCAAGTGGCAACCGGCCCAACAATTATTTCCAAACCTGAAAAGCAATGTTTCCCCTAAAGTTCTGACCAGTATGCTCTGGAGCCCCAGAAATAACTGCAAAATAAAAGGCGGTGTGCCTGTGTGAACCTTTCTGAGGGCTTAGAGTAATTCCCATGATTACACAGGAGGAGGCTGCTTCGATGACAGCTCTGAGGGCTGGGCCTGGGCTCACTTTGGGGAAAAAACCCCCTCACCTATGCACAGGGCCATGTGTGAGTTAAGCCAGGAGCCCACTGTCTGACAGAGCAAGTTTTACTCTGGCTTTCCAGTGCTCAAGATTTCAGAGAAGCTCCATTTAAATTTGACTTGGCTGTCACCCTCCTGAAAATTTGTAACACTATCCGTATCTTTAAGGAAGTGACCTTTCCTCGTCCTTGTTGTTAGCATGGCATGAGAACTTGGAAACGTCCACAGTGACCTGCTTCCAGTTTGATTATTGAAAAACAAAACAGAACCATGCATAGATCTAGGGTTTCTGACTTACCTCTGGAAACTGTACTTTCTAAAGGGTGACCATGAGAGTTTGCAGGCCGCGTGCTGCAAGTTGACAACTTGAGAGTCCACAGTATACAACACACGACGGGCTCCTGTGTGGGAGCGGAGCGTCTACAGCATCTGCAGCCTGTTTTCTTTGATTCTCCTTTAGACTGGGTTAACCGTCCTGCATATTGGTACTGGGGATAGATAGCACCCAGGGCCTCACAGATTGCTATTAAAGTGCTCTACCAATGAGCCGTATCCTCTGCCCAATGTGTGTGTGTGTGTAAATACCAGAAACTTGGTTAAATAAATAATAATAATAATAATATATATAACATACGATATATTTATATAATATATGTATCTACATATACATATATTATGTTATATTATATTATATATCTCCATCCAGAAGTTTTCTGTTTGAGACTAGACTCAACACTTCCCGTTGGGAAGTTTTACGTTTCAGTTTACCTTTTAGTAAAGAGAAGTTGTTTGTTTTCTAAACTCTCTGGCTTAAACTTTTTACTTAAAGTCAAAAAGCAAGAGAATACCTCTCAGCTTGAATACCTTTATTTTAAAGCTCAAGATTCTTTTTAAAACAAAAACCTTACTACAGAACTTGGCACCAGGAGACTGCAAGGATTTACATTATTTTGATGATAGCTGCCTAGGAACGATCTATTGGAATAATTTGCATAATTACAGTCTTCCCTTCAGTTTATTCAGCCTGCACTCCCTCATCTAGATTTACTGGCCAGACTGTTATTACATCAAATTCCTTGATGCCGTATTCCTGAGGACTGATGAAACTAAGAGTTAAAGAGAGGAATCAATGACCTTTGTCTGTTTCTCAGGCTTCAGAACATACTAATTTAGCAAGGAGCTTTGGAGATGGCTCTCTTTACTGGGTCAGTACCTGATTTTGCTGGGTTTCTGGCCACCCATGGGCATTTGGGAAGCAGGAAGGGACGAGAAGCCTGGATCGGCAGACAGAATTATGAAACAGGACTTTGTTAAAATTGATAGGTCTGTACAATGAACGCACAGCAGCTGTTGGCATGGTAACTCCTACGTGGCAAAGTGCACGGAGCCTGCAGATGACTTTAGCAGCGCTCCGTGTTAATTTGATAAATGGCTTTTTTTTAATAGTAGTTTGTGGGCTAATGGAAAGGTTGAAGCAAACCCTCATTAATGGAAGGGAGGATGGAGATTTTGAAGCCACTGGGTGAAGCTGGAGAGTCTGAGCCAAGTCTCCATTTTCAGCTCAGTGTCTCGTTTTCGTGTGCCCGAAGTGTGGCAAACCGAAGTACAGTCGGAGCCTGCCTTGAGAGTAGGCATCGGCCCCGAGTTCCAGCTTATGCGGGAAGAGGCTTCAGGGTCCTTATTCAGCACAGTTACTCTGTGCAGGGGGCTTAGCTTAGGGCCACTGGAAGATGTTTACATTGTGTTTGCTTTTTCCTTAGTGGTAATGGGGCAGGGTTGTGGTGGCTGACAGGTCTGGCATATTTAGCCGTTTGGTTGGTTGTGTTCTGGTTATTTGGGTTCTCAGAGGGGTTGATTATTTTTGTCTCTGGTTTGTTTGTTGACATAGGGCCTCATAACCCAGTCTGGCCTCAAATGCCCTATATATCACCGAGGATGACCTTGGACCTCTGATCCTTCTGCTGCCAACTCCAGGGTGCTGGAGTTGTAGGCGTGAACCACCTTGCCTAGCTAATGTGGTATTGGGGGGTTGAACACAGAGCTTCTGCCAGCTAGATGCCACTCTATCAATTAGCGGCATCTCCTCCTGGTTTCAGCCATCTTTCATTGTGTGAGAATACATAATCACACCACGCTACGCAGCCATCACTCCCCTGTGATGAGGCTCAACTGTGTTGAGGCTCCCCCCTCAAGGAGCCTCTCCTCATCCCACATTGGAATCCTGCGTTCCTTAAACCGAAGTCCTGCCTATACCTGCCCCTGGTGACTACATAGGACAATTCCAAGGTGCCTCATACAGATGAAAGTCGAAAGTGTCCTATTGTGAAGTAGATGAGAAAGTCTCAAACGGAAGGTCTTGGAGTTTTATCTAAAGCGATCCTGCTGTAGGCTGGCTTGAGACAAGCCTTCCTGGTTTAGCTTGGCAGGTAGGTACTAGCATCCCTCTACCCAGAGGACAAGCACTGTTGTCACCTGCTATAGGAGCCTGGGCCCAGTTTCTCTCCTCTTCTTCACCCAGACATCTAGCCAAGCACTTGCTTAGGCCTTGAATCACCATGCTATCTAGTTTTCCTGCTTGAAGCAATGTATACATCTCTCTTCTTCCCCACTCCAGGATGTTAAGTTGGCAGCCTATATTTAGAACTTACAATGGACCTGCTATGAACCTGAAACAACTTCTAGCCATTTGTAGTGGATGGAACCAGCTCTGTCCTTAGAAGGAAGTACCACTTATAATTTTATATCGCTTCCTTAAATACTTGCTCAGTGGCACACATATTCCAGCCACACAGGAGTCGTCTAAATTGGAGTGCAGGCTGGGGACGTGGCTTAGTGAGTAAGGACACTGAACGCATGGCCACGTGCCTGTGCCGATGACCCCAGCGGTGGAAGGCAGAGGAAGGCAGATTCTGGGAGTCTACCACCGATTGACCTAGCCAAAAAGGCTAGCTTCAGATTTAGTGAGAGATACTGCCTCAAAGAATAAAGGGAAGAGTTACAAAGATCAGAGCCCATACACACCCTCATCTGAGTGAGCGCGTACATGTGTGCGCGCGCACACACACACACACACACACACACACACACACACACACACACACGCTTACCAAAACACGTCTGGGTACTGGATCTCCTCAAAGTTTGTTGTTGCCAAAGCAAAGCCTGGGGTTTATTTTATTTATTTATTTATTTATTTATTGCCTTTCTGGCAAGTTCCCAGGAGACATGGACATTACTGGCACTCAGTCCACATGTTGAGAATTTGATGCTTTACACTAATGTAGAGAAAATTGGGAACAAGACATAAAGAGGCCAAATGACTTGCACCTTAATGGCTAAGGATGATGGAGCTTGAACTTGAACATGGGTAGGGCCCCTAAAGCACCTGCTCTCTCTTATCAGCAATGGCAGGAGTGCAGTGCTGGAGCATCCCTTTCTGCCGTCCCAAGGGTACACCGTATTAACCTGTCACAGTCAGCTCATAGGTGGCCTAGGAAGCCTGCTGCTCACAGCCTCCTCTGCGCATCGGGGTCTGTTACCCCCATGCTCACCTACAACGGAGACAGCGCCAACAAGCCCCCCAGAGCAGCTAAAACAACACAAGACTTTATCCATGCATTAGCCTAGGCTGCCTAGGTGAGATGCGGTTTGTGGCTTGGATTTGTAAGGCACTTGTTCTGGGCCCAAATAGATCACAGCTGGAGTCTTTGTTCAGCTCTCAGGCAACACAGGGCACTTAGAAAGCTTAAGACAGATAACGACGTTCCTAGAGAGGTTTGTTTGGTTGGCTTGCTTTTCACATTTTCATACTTTTTCTCCCTAGCTTGTGTTCCAAACATTCCATTACATGGCACTAGGTATAGTGACGGATATTAAGATGGTGGTCAATAAATGCTTGCTAGGAAAAGTAGGCACAGAGGCGCCAAAGGCATCTGTGTCCAAATACGCTGGAACGCTCAGCCCAAGGGTGGGAGGGATGATCAAGACAGAAGGACGGGTAACGCCTGAGATTCACACAACACATTTGCTCTTAAAGTCACCTTTTCAATGTCCTTAAAAAAACCAAAATGCACATACACAGACACAATTAAAATAAGTCTTTAAAGGAAATTCTAAAAATGCAAAAATTATAGTGGCTACTGCTACTGTTCTGTCCCCAGGATGTCTTCCACAAAGAGAGAATGGAAGCCAAAGCAGGGTTTTGTGTGCATCTGGAGCCTCCTGATTCTTCTGTAATTCCTCTGGCTTTAGAAATAACCCACGGCCATCTCTCCGGTGGCTTTGCCAACCCACATGACACCTATTCCTCATTACCCCCAATAACGAATATTTAGTTTGTGACTGTTGTGTATACAGGGTGATCTTGTCTCAATAACTATTTATAAGCAACTTAAAAGCAAGGGTAGGACTGGGAGGTATAGCTCAATGGTAGAGTGTTCTTTAGCATACCCAAGGCATGAGTTTGATCCTTAGCATAGGATCAGAGTGAAAGGGGCAAGGGCAAGCAAGATGTTTGTGGTGGTAAAGGTGGTGGTGGAGGCATTGTTGTTGGTGGTGGTGGTGTGTGTTACTGTGTGTGTGTGTGTGTTTCTCTCTCTCCATCATGTGTATAGTAAATATTACATGTAAATATTCACCATATTAAATGTTATCTGTAAATGCAAATTTAATTTATGAAAAGCTAAAGCTGCTGGGTGTGTTGAGGAGTGGAGGTGGCTCTAAATAGGCTGTTGCAGACAAAGGAGACACCATCAGGAGCACAGATGCCCGACTTTGACTGTGACACACACTGTGGCAGAGAAGACTGGGGTGAGAATGAGAAATGGACATCCTTGGGCAACTCCCAGATGCCATGGGTTTTCCACATCACATCTGATCTTATAGGTAAAATTGTCTTTAATGCTGGGGACCCAGTGGAAAGCCTCACATATAGTAAGCAAGGCTTCTTCCACTGACCTACACCCGTCCACCCGTGACACCAGCTTTTAAAGTCACATTCTAAAAACTGCGACATAAGTGGGCGTCTGCCTGCAGCTTGTAACAGACTTCACAAGAGGGGCAGAGTTCGTGATGCGGAGTTGTTTGGTTAAATGTCAAGGATACAGAAACATAAAACTGGTTAACATTTCTGCTTTCGCTGCAAATGGGTTGGGCTAGAGCAAGCTCACGGCCTTCCCCGGTCTTCCTCTGCCTCATGTAGCTTGGCTACAGGTCTTGGCCGTAGTGTTGGGTTAAGCAGAGAGGGTCCCTAATAGGTATGTTCGGGAGCTCTTATGAGTAAAGGAAACGGGGTCTGGGGTGGGCTGAAGTTTCCTGAGGGAGCAGAACAATGTTCTCAGATCCTTGTAAGAGCCTCTTTCTTACTTACAATTAACCCCCCCACACACACACACACACCATGGAAGACGTCCTGACACCCTATGAACTCAGGGCTCTCTGCTGGGCAGTGGTTCTATATGCTTAGTTCAGACGCTTAGAGATAAGGGTTGTGGAAAGCGTTCGTGAGTTGCATCAGAATACTAATATCCTCTGGAAGTTTTTAGGTCATTACCTTAGGAAGGGAAGCTATTTTGCTATTCATTGGAGATGGGAGGAGGAACATAAAGCAAAAATTTCTGCTGATGTGGGTGTTTGCTTGGGGCCAAGGGACTGGGAGGGGCACCAAGGGTGTGCTTCCTTTGTGTCCGTAAAAGCCCTACGAGCCTCCGTTTAAGGCTATTCCTGTAGGTAGGTGCAGGAGGGCGTCATTCATTTTGCGCTGTCTTCCTCTTGGTTCAGCAGAGCCCAGCGAGTCAGATGGGTAGAGTCAGGCTTTCCATTGGTCAGCAGGAAAACTGTGCTCCGGGCACTGATGGTGCCAGGCCCGTGCTGAGGCCCGTGCTGGAGGATGAGGTCCACAAACCAGTTCCTCTGTACCTCCAAGGGGTACAAAACCCCAGCCACTGGGCTGTGCGGTCTCACTTCAAGTGTATGTTATGTCCACCCATGGTTGTCATACATGAGCATTGCAGTGGAAAGAGACTGAAATTCTATTGCCATGGACTTTCAGAACTCTCGCTAAATCGTGACAGAACCCATCAGTGTATAAGGCTCTTGAAAGCTAATCAACATCTTACTATGGAGAGAGCAGCTGGAGACGTAAGCATAACGCCTTTCCTTTTGGTTTCCAGTCCAGGTGTGTATTGTCAAGTGCGCCCCGGCTTCCTGGAGCGGCTTCCCTTGAGTGTGAGGGCTGAGATGAGTCTGCAGGGTGATAAATGGGTTCAGGAAGGAGTGGCTGCATCACCTGCCTGGGGGATGAGCACCCACGTGACTTCATGGTTGTGCAAGAATTGGGCAACGTTTGGCCAGGGTGGAGAGGTCTTGGCAAAGGCGGTTTCACTCCTAACAGATTCCTATCTCCTCCATGGGGGAAAAACAACTATCAGGAGATCTGTCTGTACAGCATTGGAGGATGTTGATCACCTCTTCAGCTGTCAGTGGCCTTCTATCTGCTAAACACCCATGATAGGAGGATCACTGGACTGAAGACCTCAGAAGATTAAAGAAGATAGACATCCCTTTCCTTCCTGTGGCAGCTATGGAGAAGTGGAGGGTGGGTAGAGGCAAGACGAGGTGGGAGACTGTCAATGGCAGAACAGGGAGAAATGGTTTCAGAGCATCTACAGAGTAGTCGCAGAACATAGTGGTAGGCCTGCAGGTTCAAGTCTCAGATCTACCTCTTAGCTGAGGTATCTTGATAAAGTACTTTAAACTCTCTGTACCTATGTGCTTAAAGTACGAGATGGAAGTAAGTCATTGTAGTATGGAATCAGAGGGTAGGGCTTAGTCATCATGAAGGCTGATCCTAGTTCCAAGACACTAGAGGAAGGGTTGAACTAACCTTGGGCTTTTGACTTACCACTCTTCAGGTCTCCATTTCTTCATCTGTAAAGAGACTAGAACAGATTAATGCTAAGGTTTTGTGTATTCTAAATGACATGATTCCATGGTTGAATAACGATTAAGTGTCTACTGCATGTTCCAGTACTGTACTGGGCATGTGTGAATAGGAATCTCTTTGTCCTTAAGATCTTGTCTTACTGGGGAATGTTCACTAATACACAGGAGAACACTCACAAATTAAAGAACATTAGACATTGAAACCTTGGAGTATTTTGGCTGGATAGATGGTTCATCTGCCAAAGGTACTTGGCTGCTCTTTCAGAGGACAGCAGTTTAATTCCCAGCACCCACATGGTTGGTCATAGTTGTCTGTAACTCCAATTTCAAGGAATCTGATGCCCTTTTATGGCCTCTATGAGCACCAGTTAGGCATGTGGGATGCATATAGATGCAGGCAAAAGATCTATACACAAGTCAAAAGTAAATCAATAAAAACCCAAATACTGAGTCATGGATCGGAAGAACGTTGGAATAAGAAATTTCATTGTGGACCAGAGTAAAGAGACTTGACAGCGACTATGCACATTGTCACATCCCAGAAACACTAGTATTAATACTGAAGCTGGACAAAACAGTCTCCTAGTTGGGACTTAGACCAAATTTTATAAGAAGAGTATAGACTGAAAGTATGATGTGGTCCAAACTGGTTTCCCATATATTCTTGGATGCTCATCCTAGCAGAACAATGTATCTGGCACACACGAGAATTCACTTTCCAAAGGCTGGGAAGATCCGGGGCTCTCTGCAGTGTCAGCTCCAACAGCACATAGTGTTCTCAGCCCTGCCTCTAGAGGGCAGCGCACAGGTAATACCCATAGCACAATACCCATCTTACCAATAGCTTGGAGAAGAGCTTTGAATGGCCTTATGCTTCCTGAGCCAGATTTTTTCTAAGATAAATTCTTCCAGTGCCTAAACTTTTACGACGTTGTGGGAGGGGAGTATAGATATACACTCCTGAAGCGTCTACATCTACATCTGGAGGAAACTTAGCCACCCCTTCAAAGGTGTTTCATAATAACCAAACCCTAGTTCCTCAGGGCTCATGCAAATCAGCTGATCCAGGCAACAAGGGGATGCTCCTAATGGCCAAAGTAGTGGAACAGACGGTAGGGAGTCCAGGTCGTCTCAGTTATAGAGCTGGGATGAGTGATCAAGAAGCTAGAGCTGGTTGCCAGGCGTGGTGGTGCACGCCTTTAATCCAGCACTTGGGAGGCAGAGACAGGCAGATTTCTGAGTTCGAGGC
>NC_034607.1:52466893-52482570 GCF_900095145.1 Mus pahari
AAAGAAAGAAAGAAAGAAAAAGAAGCTAGAGCTGGGAAGAAGCTTATGCGGGTCTTGAAGAGTAAGAAGAGGCCATGTTGGGAGATGAGGTGGGTTAGGCCTCAGCTACCTACCAGTTTCCATGCCACCTCTCCCAATGCACACATACATACACGCACACACACATGCACACACACACATGCACATACACACTTTCCCTCCTCTCTCACACACTCTATCTCACACACTCACATTCTTTCTCTCACACACATTCTTTTACACACACATTCTTACACACACACACACACACACACACACACACACACACACATACACACACACACTACTCCCCACCAGCCAAACATCGCATTTAGTCGATGCATTTGGATGTGGTACTTTATGCTCAGACAGGAAATGAGATGTAAATGACAGATGAGGTTTGTGAACTCTCTGGCCTCGCCCAGACACTGATAATTCCCCATCATCTCTGGAGCAGGCGGTGATGGCCTGGCTCGATAGGGTGGTTCATGACACCCTAGCTTCAGATCAGCAGATTGCAGCTTGTTGCGGAGACTCCTTCCTGTTACAGACCACAGAAATCCTGGTGAGATGTGTAAAGGCACAAGGACATGTCACACTTGCCATGACACAGGCACCAAAGCGGTAGGCAGGACGGATGGAGTCACGGGGTTCGGAGAGGGACTGTGACTTAATGCTGAAGCCCCGTGCTGTGCAGTACCGTGCTGGGGACAGATGTCTGTCTGCCTTCCAGGAGGCCACAATAAGCACTTCTTTCCCAAACCCTCCCCTTTTAGTTCATAAAAAAGTTATTTTCTTCCAAATAAGCAATTCCAAAATATATGAAATAAACGTTAGTTCTAATGAGCCTCTGGGAAAGTGCTCACCTTTGAACTCGGCCAAGGATTATGGGGAAAAGAAAAAGTCGTAGGAACTTGATAGAGCCTTAGAGCTTCCTGGGTTTTTAAGCTGGGTTATGTATTACATTTCTTTTCCTTAATAAGGACGGTTCCAGAACTCTGCCCGGGAAAATTGGGCCACGTCTGATAGTAGAGACCCAGGATTGGTTACTGGATTAGGGATTATTATCTGGGTGCTAGGCAACAATTGGGTAGGAGGCCCTGTTTCTAGAATGTTCTTTCTTTCCAAGGACTCAGAACTTTTTTTTGATGGTCCCTGTGGGGAGTCTGAGACCTAGGAAGAAACAAGAGGATGTTTATAGGAGGCCCACAGCTAAGGGGGAATGACACCGAGGGACTGTCCCACCGAGACAAGCTTATGTCCCCGGACTCGTTGCCGCTTCAAATGACAGAGATCATTTCTGAAAGACAGGCTGTCAGTCTGGGTCGCCTCTGGCTGCTTGTATGGATGCTACACATCTGAATTTCCCCAGCCTCCTCCCCCAGATATGAAGTTTGCTTCCAGCCATTGGCACAAACCATCCCTAGGGTGACTTGAACCTGACTAAGGCTGTATAAAGACAGCTCTGGAAAATCCTGATAAGGTCTCCAAATTTCTATGCCCTGTAGCAGTAACCAACCATTCCCCTTTCTTGAAACTCTTCCATCTTGCTTTCGTTGTCGTGCTTTTCCTCGTGCCTAAGTCAGATGAGCTCTGTGTCTCATCCGTATCACTCTGGAGGGCCTGAGCATCACCGGTGGACTCCTCCTAAGGACCAGAGATCTAGAAACACAGAGGACCTTGGCTGAGCTAGGGGTACCCCTTCACGGCATGGGCAGTTTGTCCTCAATTTTCCTTCCTAGGCCTGCATAGATTTCTTTGCTGGATGGATAAGCCCCATGTATACCCATCCTAGCTCCTGTTCAGTACACTCTAGCCTGTAAATACAGTCATCACGCAAAGGACAGTTTCTCTGGTGGCTTTAAGGTTTGACAGAGGGCTCTCTAGACTTGGCAGCTGAGCACTAACGTGGGCTCAGTGCCCATGGAGATAATCTCCTCTTGTAGTGGGCACACAATCATTTCACTGTTGAAGCAATAGGAACACAAAACCAGAAGGAGTCCCACAATAGGCTGCCCGTGTCTCAGTGAGCTGCTGTGCTCCTGGCTGAGAGCACCTTGGGACACCTCTGGTTCAATCCCAACCGTCACCCTGAAGGTCAACTGATTCATAAGGTGTGGACTCATGTAGGAGCCTACACCCACAGCCTGAGCCTCCCCAGGCCCGACACTGCCCTGTGTTCTGGCTGACTCCTCCTGTTTATTGTTTGAAACTCAAAAGACAAACCCCCCCGGCCACCTCCTCCCTTTCTCCCTTACTCTGAGATAGATGCCCATCTTTGTCCCCAGTACCACTGACTTCTGCAGTAGCGGCAGTGGCTCCAACCCTTCAGTGCTCAGTAGGCATCAGACACAGATCTGACCATGTTCCAAGTGTTTCTTCCTTCCAAGTGCTCCATGGAATAGAGACCTGTAATGAAATCTAAAGTAGGTTGTCCTAGATCAGAGCACGCAAGCGTCCAGGCCCTCAGGCCCAGGCTGCCTGCTTATCTGGCTCCCACACTGGCTTCCTCATAGAGGCAGTGTTCCCACCTAGTAGGGACACACTCATAGTAAGTACCTATTCAGTAAGTGAAAGCTTATGGCTCACAAATACCTGGTGGGATTTAAATTCCAAAGAGCCGTGCAGCTTACAAAGTTGCATAAGTGCACAGGAACACTGACTTTTTATTTTAGCAAAGTAAGAGTGATGCTTATCTGTTGCTGTTGATTTTTTTTTTTTTAACTCTGTGAAGAGAGATGGAGAGAGAGTACACCACAGTGCCTGCGTGGAAACCAGAAGATAAACCAAGGGACACAGCTCTCTCCTTCCATCCTCTGGGTCCCAGCAATCAAACGCCTCATGGCTTCAGACGGGCAGCAAGTGCCTTCACCTGCTGAGGGATGCTTGATGATTCTAGTTGCTTCGGAATGGTTTTTTTTTTTTTTTTTCTAGGTAGCATAGTCAGAGCTGTGAGATTTGGCAGACTGCCACAGGGGAAAAGACACTGCGTTTGTCAGAATACCGGTGGCCATTAGAAGCGATTTCCATGAAGCTGGAGCTGCACCTGACATTTTAAAAATAATTAAGGGAAAGAGAGCAACCGAAGTCTGTCCTGGGCGGTTCCAAAGAGGTTGTGTGTCTGCTCTCCAGCCATCAGCAGGGCTGGCATATCCAAGACTAGTGACAACTCAGGCAAGCCTCCAGGGTCACACAACACAGCCGCTCCACTTAGGTCTCCCCATGCTGGTAGAACACAACATGTATGCTTCTGGGGCTGCGGAGTCTTAGTGGGCCTTGGCAGCCTTTCTCTGTGGCTCTCCACACCGTAGAGTGAGAGATCCGGCCTGAAGGTTACACAACTGTATCTGAGGCAGAGCCGAGTTGCTACCATCTCTTCCTGAAGCTCAAGGCAGGGACTTTTACAGGCCTAGAAATCTGCCCCTGCTTCAGTAGTTCTGGAAGGAGATTCTGGGTGCTCCAACGGTTTGGCCAGGGGACAGATGGAGCATTGAGCCTTTCACCAGGATCTCATGGAGAGTCAGTGTCCTGTCACCTGTCACCTGTCACCTGTCACCTGTCACCTGTCACCATTAATAGGCACAAAGAGGGTTGTGCAGAAAAAAGTACCAACTTGTTTTCTTTTCGATGGCTGGGCTGGGTAATGATGTAAAAACGACATTATCCCTAATAAACGCTATTTGCAGAGATCGTTGACAACCCCAGTAGCAGAGACTTGCATTAGCTGGTAAACAGATAAGAGAACAGCCACCAGCTCCTGGCGTGGCACGTGTGGCTAGATCTGGTATGAGTTGAAGGTTGGGGGTAGAGTGTGGTTTTTAAAGGAGAGTCAGGCGATGGAGAGAGTTTGTCTTAAGGTTGGCCATCCCATAAATTTACTTCCCGATTTTAAGGTTGTCATTTCAGTTGTATACAAGTTTGTTTTGGTGTTTTTGTTTTGTTTTTTTGTTTTTTTTTTTCCATAAGGGGTGGGGGGCGTCCTTATGGAGTGTGTGGCTCATCCTAGTTTCTCACCTCCATGTTACCTCACCAAAGGAGGTGGGAGCCCTGGCTAGGCCCTAGCACTGTCCCTGCCAAGTGACTAAAGAGGGCAGCTACATCTGTGGCATAAAGTCTGTGGGCCTGCAGTGAGTGGTAGATTGTTCGGTTATGTCGAGGAGTTGGGATGGAGACAGGAACTTCCCCAGGTGGGGAGAGAGTGGCCTCTGTCTGGACCTGTTCCCCTAGGCCAGTGGGGGCTGACTGGCAGCTGACTCACTAAGACACCTGATTGTAGCTTGCAGGCTCAGGTAACCGTGTCTGTGTGAGAATACCCTCAAGATATGTGGATAAGTTAGTTGAATCCTTGGGTGTTAAATAACCTGGATACAGTCACCGTTATTTCTCTTTACCAAATTTTTTTTTCTTTGCCAGAAAGCACTGAAGCATTAGGATTCGGGCTTCCTGCTCCCAAGGCTGGAAGAGCGTGGCTTGGCTAACCCTCTCACCAGCTGGCCACGTCACATCTGAAATAGCTACCTCATGCTGTTGTCCGGGGGGTGGGGGGGAGGGGGGCAGTGTATAATTCATAAGCTTGCCTTTCACCTGTCCCTCAGAGGAGACCCCCAAGATAAGGAATAACTAAAAGGCCAGTACCTCACAGCTGAGTAGCACAATTAAGTCTCAGTGCTCAGGCCAGGGCTGGGGAGGAGGCATCCACGTGGACTGGCGAGAATGGCGGAGGGAGCCTCTGCAGGGTGGCGGGTTATCCTGGACCTTAAGGCTTGGAAGGTCAGAAGGAAGAAGAGCCTCTTTGCTAAAGCAAAGCTACTGGGACCTAGCTGGATGGCCGGCAGGATGTGGCATTTGGGGAGATGCTAGAGTATGGCTGATACAGGCTCTGGGTCTCAGACGAGAGAATCCAAGTCTAGAGAACAAGGCTGGGGCTAGGAGACCTCAAGGGGTGTAGTGGTGTGTCCCCATGAGAGCAGTTCTGAGCCACTTCCTGTTGCAGTGTGAAGTGGCTTGGGAGCAAGGGCTCCTAAGCTGTTCTCTGAGGTCTGATGGCAATTACATTGCTCTTGGCCCATGATCTACATGTATGAGGGTCAAAGGGACACAGCTAAAAGACGGGGGCAAACATCTGGAAATAAATGAAATACCCATGCAGCCTGCGAAGGGGTATAGCCCAGTTAAGGAATTGTGTTCACCCCGTGGGTAACGTGTGACCCGCGCTTCAGCAAGAAGGCCTGGTCAAGGTCCCTGTGGACCCAGCCGGAGTACGGCCCACGGCAGCCCCGCCGTTACGTTACGTTACTTGGAGCTTTTAACAAAGACCTTCATTTCTCTTGCCTTTGGTATCAAAAGAGAGGTTCTCTATGTACTGTCCAATGTGGCCAAAGCATGGCCAACAGAGTGGGCAGGATCTAGCTGGCTGCTGTGCTGTCTACGCCCAGCCTCCGATCACTTGTGGGGCAGTGTGCACACTTAGTCACCCCACTCGGCCTTGCCGCCTTTCTCCTGCGCTTTGCTGTCTCCTGATCCCTGGCCCCTGTCCTTCCCTCAGAGGTATTTGTGTCCTGGCTTCCTTCCCTCCATCTGCTCTCCCTTCCAATCACCTCTCCAGTCTTTCTGACTCTCTCCTCTCACACTCTGGTGTTGACTGGGGAGTAAACCGGCCCTCCAGAACAGAACTTCTCTGCAGGCTCCCTGATGTCAGAGGAGCCATCTCCACTTGTCACTCTTGCTGGGAGACCAAGCATGTGAGAAGGGAATCATGTCTGTGGAACGGGTGCAGCGAGTAAGCCAGCCCCTGCTGGGGAAGACAGCCTGAAGTTCCAGGTTGCTCAGGGTTACCATCTAAGAGGAAGCCTTTGGCATTTCCCGTGGCTTCCGATGACTTCTCTGCAAAGGAATGGAGTAAAGCTTCCTAAATATGCACAGATACTCAATTCTCACACGACCAAGAAGGGACAAATTTGGGAGAAAACAAGAAAGCCTGCCCTGTGGCCATGAATCAGACCCAGAAAGCCAGGCATATGACCATGTAAACAGGCCACACATCGGCGTTCTCGCAGTAGAACCAGTGAGATTCCCTTTCAGTTTGTTCCTTTTCTTTCTTTCTTTCTTTTTCTTTCTTTCTTTCTTTCTTTCTTTCTTTCTTTCTTTCTTTCTTTCTTTCTTTCTCTCTCTCTCTCTCTCTCTCTCTCTCTCTCTCTCTCTCTCTCTCTTTCTTTGTTGTTGTTGTTGTTGTTGTTGTTGTTGTTGATTTTTTTTGAGACAGGGTTTCTCTGTGTAGCCCTGGCTGGCCTCGAACTCAGAAATCCACCTGCCTCTGCCTCCCGAGTGCTGGGATTAAAGGCGTGCGCCCACCACGCCCAACTAGTTCGTTCCTTTTCTAAAAGCGGGGTCTCAAGCTGCCCAAGCTAGCCTTGGATTTGCTGTATAACTGTGGGTGGCCTTGGGCTCCTGATCATCCTGCCGGGTGCAGGGATTACGGGCCTGCGCCTGGCTGCTGCGGGGCACTCATCTTGGGCTTGTACATTAGGCGAGCACTCTACCAAGGCGGGAGAACAGAGATCCTGCAGGGTTCCCCCCTTGTCTGTACGTGTTTCCAAACCCATGCCACAGCTCCGACCCTGAATTGGATTAGAAGAGCAGATCCTGAGGTACTTCATCTTAACTTTGTGACCAAGCACCAGTCCTGATGAAAAGACCAAAACACTTCGTGTTTCTCGGCCCTTATAATTATGAGAAGTTTCCCTCACCCAGCACCCATGCACTTAGGGCTGCTCCCCACACCTCTCCTGCTCCTCTTCTTTCTCTTCTTCCTTTTCTACATCCTAATGTGTAACCCTTGTAGGGGACTTTCTGCCCCCTTCTTCCTGCGCATACCCAGTGCTGGCCGCAAAGGCAGCCCGGCTCTGTTTTCTCATGACGCAGTGATTATTTTTGGCACTGCGCATGTTTTCTCTAATGTTATTATTGCCTCCTCCACCCTCTGTGTGCCTTCTGAGGAGCACTCAGTTTTTGGCATTTCCACACAAAATCAGAGGGTTAATTTTAGTTCAGTGGTGAAGACGAGGCAAGGAAGGAGGGGGATGTGCGATGCCTTCTCCTTTTGCCCCACTGCAGCATCCTATGCCCACCCCCAAAGGGATGCGGTTCCCCATGCCCACTCATAAAAGAGCTCGCTTGCTTCCCTGGCTCTGTGCTAGCCATTCATCCACTGCTGGGCCCGGGGTTGAGGGTACCGCTCTCCAGAGGTGACGTCCGTCGGGGGCTGCACCTCGGGGCTGGCATCTTAATGACTTGACTTGGCGGGCTTAGAACAGCCTCATTCAGACCAAGTTCACTCCCCGTGCAGTTGGCCCCACTCAGCTTCTGTCCATAGAGTTCTCTTGTTCAAGCTGCAGGAGGAAATGGAGATTTCCAAGTGGGAAGCAGCCTTCCCAATGCCTTAACTCTTCCCTGCAGGGAAAATGAGAGAGAGAGAGAGAGAGAGAGAGAGAGAGAGAGAGAGAGAGAGAGAGAGAGAGAGAGAGCGCAAGAGGCACAGCTGCAGTTCCCTGGGAGAGGGGGACAGGGGTGGGGTGGGGAGCAATGTGGTCTGGGGGCTGAGGCTGGAGCCAGCACAGCTGGGATCACTTTCTCTCCTTCCTGGGGAGGTGCTTGAAGGGTGCGTTTGAATTACATCAATTAGCGGATATCTTTCAGTTTGTCAGAGCTGAGTGAGGCCCTGAGAAGAAAATGCAATGTCTCTGCTCCCACAGTCCTTAAAGCAGTAGGAACATCACAGAAAAGCCGGCAAGATGGGTCCTTCTCTGATAATGAATGGCGTTAGTAATGTGGGCAGCCGTGCCAGACGAAGCCGGGACCAAGCATGTAGAGTCAGAAGGGGGGGGGTGACATGAAACAAGCTTAGAGCAGTTTCATAAAGAAATGGACACGTGAATGTGATTCCTCCTGGCAGAGGAAATGGCCTGATCCGTTACATAGTTAAGTACCCTTGGCCAAACATGGCGTGTGGGGTAGTGGACACACTCCACTGCCTTTGGCTTCAAGAGCTTAAAGGTCCTAGAATTCTTTCTGTTGAAAGTGTGTGAGGTCACAGACCAGCAGCAGCAGCAGCAGCAGCCAGGATGGTGCTAGACGTGTAGACCCTCATGCCCCGGCCCAGCCCTGAACTTAAAAGTGCACTGGATCAAGTTCCCTAATGTTCTGTGTACTCAGTGTAGGTGGTGCCATAGACTAGATCATATCCCAGTGTTTATTCAGAGGGATGGATCACATGCATGTGCACACGTGGGAGCAAGCACACACACACACACACACTTTTACCTTTGAGTGTCTCTGTACTAATAACTGTTCCCAGGGAGAAACGTCTTGGTCTAATCACGTGCTGGGTTAGAATTCTTAGGAAAGACTTCAAACAGTGAGCAACATTGAGGAATTCCCACCACAGAAGTCACTGAGGTGGTTTTTATGCCTGCCTTTGGTACTGCTTGTGCTTTACAGGACGCACTCTGAGAGAACCAAGGGTGGGGGCCTTCCCAGAAGAACATCTTACATGGGGCGAAATAAAAGGGAGGGCAGCGTGAGGCTGACTGTGCGGTGTGCAATCTCTGGAGCGATGCGGAGGGGGTCAGGACAGGCAGAGCCTGTCAGGACAGGCAGGGCCTTCCCAGAGAAAATGGACGCCTCTGGTGGTGAACAGAGGAGCAGCAGAACAGAGATAGACTAAGATGGTGAGGAGGAACATTCTAGAAGGCCATGGGGAGTGTCAGTGCCTAGAGCTAAATCTTCCGGGCCACGTGGGGCCAGTCAGCTGTTCTCCACACCTCGGAGCCTTGCTTCATGCTAGGGAGTTCGTGTCAAGAGAAGCATGATGAAAGGTCTCCTTCCAAGCCTAGAGCTGCTGGCCAGCAGACTCCTCACAAGTCCTTGAAAATACATCTGAGGAGGTCCGTCCACTTCCACCTATCCCTGTTTTCTAAGCCTCAGTTTTCCTCATCTCTAAAATGGAAAATTGGCAGCTGTTCCTTCTTGCTGTGATGTGAGATTTATTTACTCTTAAAGTGCCTTATAAGGTGCTGTGTGGGACTCAAATGTAAAGTAGTATTCACTAATATGTTAGTGTTTACCTATTGCTGTGGGCCATTCAGAATGCTGAAGCAAATGCCATAGGCCAGGAGACTTTCAAATGGCAGGGATTCATTGCTGGGTGTGTTTGAAGTCTGGGCAGCAGAGACCAAGGTTTGAGCCTCATCTGTTTTGTTTACTGAGGATCCACATTCTGCTTCACACAGTGGGGCTGGCGGAAGGTGCCCGGGATCCAACTGGGCCTCATCTTACCCAGAGAGAGGGCTCCACCCTCACTTTGGAGGCAAGGATTTCAACATTAACTTTGGAGACATAAAATTCAGACCCGGGCCCTTGCTAGAATGACGCTAGCCCAAGTACAGTTTGTCACAGCTACTCCTGTGCATGGCCAGCTTTCCCAGCAGGCTGGGGACGCCACATGTCCTAAGGTGATAGAAGGATCTGGGTCCCCAGATGGGCTGCTCAGTAATTAAATCTGTTACTGTCTTCTGCCTGGGGCAGGAGGCTCGTCTGATAAGCATCTCCAGTCGGCCCCATGCAGAATTGACCATTAAAGGGGCAAGCGGAGTGAGGCCCAGACATTACTTACTGTCAGCTCTGAACGTAGTCCAGGCCTGCTGCTCTGGGGACAGTAACCCTCAGAGAAGGTCGAGCAGCTGGGGGCCAGACTCCCCACAGGGGTGGCTGCGCTGAAAGGCCATTATAAGAACTTTTCCTTGAGATGGGGCGTGAGGGTCTTGCCCTCGCTTCAGCCACCCCTTCCTCTCCTACTCTGTTGTTGACCTCCCCTTCCAGAACAGAGACCACGCTCTTCATAAAGTGTCTGTCTGTCTGTCTGTCTGTCTGTCTGTCTGTCTAAGCACACTGCTGCCTCCCCGCCTCGCCCAGGTCTCAGTTCTTCCTGAGTTCTAAACTCCTTGTCTTCCATTTTGACAGATATCTTTCCTTTCCTTTTGCTTTAGATGCCCCTGACTGACCAGTACTGCCTTTGGTCCGAAGGCTCCCAGAAAGTGGGTCATAGAACATTGTCTCCACGTTCTCGCTAGCCTTTAGAATTACCCTCTGGCGTCTTGTTCCTTTGAGTACCTCTAGTTGTGGAAAAAAAAAAATCAGTTGTGAGCACATTTTATTCTTTCCAAGAACTATGAGCTGTCCACAGCCCTGGTCTAGTGACTAAAAGGGTGGATAAGTTGGGTAACATACATAGTCAGGGGGTTGAGATGAAGTCATTGCCATTAAATGTTGTAGCTGGTATTCTTTTGTGGTTCTAACATTAATTCCTAAATCACCTTCCAGAAGATTAGAGTAGCAGCCGCCTCAGCAGGAGAGGCCTCAGCTTTCCCCCGAAGTGACTCTTGTAATGGCCATCACCTTTCTCTGTGATAGTTGGTGGAAACCTCTATGCCACTGTTTGGGTCCCTCCCTGTAGCTATCTAATAGCATCTCTAGAGCAGCGGCCCCACCAGCCCTAGCAGTATCTGTTCAGCCTATGATAGTGACTTTAAATCTGTTTGACACGGTGGCCATGACACTGTGTGAGGGAG
Organism: Mus pahari; assembly: GCF_900095145.1. Taxonomy (NCBI): domain Eukaryota; kingdom Metazoa; phylum Chordata; class Mammalia; order Rodentia; family Muridae; genus Mus; species Mus pahari. The sequence continues at coordinate 52,477,537 of NC_034607.1, forward strand.
AGGAGAAGTGCGTGGTCAGGACTCAGAAGTACCCGCAGGCTTCCTGCTTTTTGTGATGTATAATAATGGGTCCTGATGTCTGTATCAATAAGAACGCAAGTGATTTTGATATGAGCCAATGTTGAAAATAGCTGTTTTGCTAAAATGGCATCAGTAACAATAATGCCAATGTAAACATGGGCCAAAAACTGACTCACTGAGGAAGAGCCCTGTGCCCCAAGCTCCATAAACGCAGGTTTTCTTTACTCCTGAGTGTTTGAGAAAAGGGGTAATTGTATTTCCAACACACCCTTATCTCCAGATTCCATACATAATACACCCCCAAATCAACAAAAGGGGCCTTTAAAATCAGACAGCTTTGTCCAGATGTGGTGGCACACTGACCTTTAATCCCAGCTCAGAGGCAAAGCCAGGTGGGGCTCTGATTTTGAGAGCCTGGTCTACAGAGCAAGTTCTGGGATGGTGAGGGCTGTATTACAGAGAAACTCTGTCTCAGAACGAAAAAAAAATGACAGTTGTGTAACAATGGTTCTTAGCCCTGGGCACGCAGGAACAGCAGGAGGCAAGAGGCATGGCATCCTCAGATAAATCGAATCTAAGGTCAGTCCGAGTGGGACCCCAGGATCCACTTTTAAAGCTCTTCCAGCGAACAGCCAAGATGAAGAACTCCGCAGAGGCGTGGGTTCTGCTGTGATTTAATCAGCGAAGTCAACAACTGCTAAGATTGGGGTCCAGCGACTCTTGATCCTCTCTGGGACCCTGAGTATGTTTCTTTTTAAAATATTTATATATTTTTATGCTGCATTTTGTGTTGGATGTTTCACTGGCCTCTGTGACCATGTACCATGTCCACGCAGCACCCACAAAGGAAGATATCAGATCCCTTAGGACTGGAGTTACAGACGGTTATGAGCCATCATGTGGGTGCTGGGAATTGAACCCCAGGTTTGGAAGAACAGTGTGTGCTCTTAACCACTGAGCCATCTCTAACCCGAAGCTGCTATTTCTTTCTCCAGGCAACAGTTGTCTGGCAGCTCCACAAGCTCACTGAAGAGCCCACCTCCTTCCCGTTGGCCTTCACAGTGCCCTGTGATTTAGCATACGTTTAGAACCAACCAACAGATTGACCCAAGCTGGTTTAGTGAGCCTCACTTGACCTCTCAGCCACTTAACCTTATATGGTTAACCTTATATGACTTAGATACCTGATGACTGCCGTCACAGTAAAAGTTGAGTCTGTTGGAGACAGCTAGGCTTGGTCACTCGCAGATGAGAAACAAGGATCGGGCCAAGAGTAGGTCACTGTGAATGAGTGCGTCCAGGACCCATTGCCACACTTACAGCATCATGTGCTCTGGTCAAGTTTGCCTGGATGAGTTTTACCATCAAGTTCAGCACCTCATATTCTATGCTTCTGGATCCTTTGATTCTACTAATTAGACCTAAAATATTTGGAAAGAAATTTTGTATGTGGGGAATATATACTGTCTTTCTTCTTATCAGCCTCTAAATAATACAGCATAATAACTACTTACAGTGCTCGCATTCTAGGATGCATTGTAAGTAATCGAGTGGTTTAAAGTATATGTGCAGATGTATGCAGGTTCCATGCAAACACTACCCCTCAAGGACTGGAGCATCTGAGGAATTTGTCTTTGAGGGATAGCCAGCCGTAACTGGGAGAGGAACAGTTGCCCCTGGATTAATGCTTCTGGACAGTCAGTTCTGTTTTACCTTTAGCACGCTGCTTACAAGTGCTTGCTTCCTTTACCTGGGATTAAATCTTTCAGAATCACGTTTTTTTTCCCCTCAGGGAGAGCTACTGTAAATGAATGTGGAAAAGAAACTGCTCCCACCCCTAGCTGCAGTGTGGTAGGGAGGACTAGAGTGTGGTAGGGAGGAATGTGCAGTGAGGTAGGAAGCGTGCAAGGCTGCTTGGTGTTGGACTTGATCAAGCAACACCTCACTGTAAGTCAGCTCTACAGCAATGGGGACTGCGTGCTTCCTGCCTTCCTGCTCCTCCCAGTCTGAACTCCAATGCTGGCTTTACTCCCTGGGTCCTAGGATGTCCCTAAGGTTATTGGGTGCTCATCCAAAGACAGAGCTGTCCAAGCCCCAAGGACTGCTTTGCACTGTGTCTTTTCTAAGTCTCAACCCCCCTCCCTTTCCCATAGTGTGGATGAGGATCTGACTTTTAGGAAGGTCTGTAATAACACTGGGCATGTCAGAACGGTTCAATAGTTTCCTTGCTGCCTGGGGAAAAATTGGGGTGTTGGGACCCAGAGAAACTAGGATTGAGACAAGTGATTTGGTCTCTGTAGCTCCTGTCTTAAAGAGTTATTATGAAACTCAACTGCAGTAACACGTGTTCCTTTTAGAAACTGTCTTGCAAATCCCTAAGCCATTATAAGGGCAACATTGTTATCACTCACAGCGGGAATCCTGCCTCACTGCCTTTGCTATTAGAAGGTTTGTCTTTATTCCTCTAGCTAACGACTGCAGGTGTAGGTGACCCCTAACAGACTGCTTACTTCTGGAGAAAGAGGCTTGTGCTGTGACCACAGGGGCCAGCATGGTCCCCACAGGCCAACCTTGGTGTGTGTAAGGACAGGCAGCCAGAACCGCATTTAGGTGGTGTATTTGGAACACCACATATGATTCAGGCCATCTCGTGGGAACAGGAGAGTGGCCAACCAAGGATGGGAAAGGAACTTAGAAAAGAAAACCAATGTAGAGTAAGGAAGTACCAAGTCTCTCTGAATTAAGTATTTAGGGTAGGATATCTTTTTAAGAGAAGCCAATGGATTCTAATATGTAAATTGTAGGACGAAATCAATAAGGATAAGCAAAATGTGGTCATTGAAGGACCCATCTTGGAAAAAAACATGTTCCAGGAAATGAAACACATTGTTGGCTTAGGAAGATGCCCGGATACAATACGACGAGCCAGTCAAGATCAGCCCGTGTGCCATAGCCTGGTCCCCTTACTCAGCCTGCTTAGAGAGGACGGACAGGTCCAGATGCAGCTGATTCTCAGGGCAGCGATGCCCAGGGTAGCCAGACAAAGGATCTTCAATCTGCCCTGATAGTTTTGATTGACAGAGAACCTTCTAAGGACTCTGCACCCATTTTATCCTGATAAGACATGGAGTCTTCTTCCTACTTTACCGATGCAGGAACCAGAGCCCAGAGAACGAGTTTTCTTTTCCACATTGAGATGGGCAGATAGCACTGTGGCTTCATACAAGCTTGGGCTTCTGTTATCTGTGCCTTCATGTTAATTATTCTTTTTTTATTTTCAGGGTTGCTAATTAAATGATTTCAGTGTTACAGATTTTTGTCTATTTTTTCCAAGAGTCAACATTAGACATCTCTGGACTATGTCAAGATTAACTAGGCAATCTAATTAAAATCAAGCTAGTTCTACAGTGGAACTGGGAAAAAGGTAGCTGAAGGGAATATACAACTTTTTAAACCAGGGGTCTGCTTCAGGGTCTCAGCCTTCTAAATGTTAAAATGTTGAAGCTGCATCTTTCCTGCTAAGGAAAGGTACTGCCTCTTATGGGAGTGGGGGAGGCTAATGTTTTATCACCAGCTCTGCCACTAGTTAGATAATTGCTCTAAGCTCAGAACCTAACCAAATCCGGTCTCAGTTTCCAAGTCTCTGAAATGGGGACAGTGGTTGCAAGGATAAAATTAGGCAGCCTGTCTGCTCCCCGACTGGAAACCTTCTAAGGGCCTATGTAGCTCCTAACTGTAAGACCTTGGAAAAATGGCGTGATATGTTCTGGGCCTCAGTTTTCCTAACTGTAAATTGCACAATGTCTACCAAGCTGTGTCAGTAAGAAGAGTATAATAGGGTGATATGTAGTTGTTGGTGCAGTGACTGAACACATCTGTATCAGTGAGCGTTTATGTAGCTGAAGGAGCATGGCCAAACCCAGACCTCTTATACCAAAGAGAACCCGGACTCTAGCTAGCCTGTTCCCCACAACTCAGCCACGGGGATGGGGGGCAGGAGGGGGTGGGTGGGGGCGGGGGGACAGAGCTTGTTCTTGGTATTGTTGCTAATACACGGCCTGTGATGACTGCTTCACGGAAGCGTAGCTGCTCTGGACGTTTCCGACGACAGGGTCAGATGCTGACCCTGCTGCTGTCAGGAAGTGTGAGGGCTGGTACTGAGGAGGGGAATTCAGGATCTCCTACCTGGACCTCAGGAGCCAGAGATGTGGTATTCCGGTGCAGCCATTCTTCCTGGGAGCCCTTAAGGTACCCCACCCTAAGGAGCTCAGGATAGAGGTACAAAATCCGAGGACCAATGATGGCCCTTAAAGTCTGGTAGAAGATGCAGAGTCTCCCAAAGATCAGGTTCTGAGGGGTGAGAAGGGTGGGGTAGAAATAGAGAGGTGTGGGATTCCTGAGAGCTGAGAGGCAGGGAAGGGGGAGAAAGGGAGACAAGGAAAGCCAAGGGGAGAGGGGACAAGAAAACCCAGTTCCCTCTGTCACAACTTCTCACAAGGTTCTGCCTGGCCATCAGTGTTGTGTGGCTCTTCCTGCAGTCTGGTATCCAATGGCTAATCCATCTGGGGACCTAGATGGCCTTGCAAACGAAGTGTGCCCTAACGTCGAAACAGGGCCTCTGCCTCAAATCTGCGTGGGGATGAGAGGTTTGCCAACATTCCTGGAATCCCCAAGTAGTGATGTTCTGTCCAGATAACGAGGGGCTCAAAGGCAGATAGAAAGGAGAGCAACCCCTGGGTCTGGCACCCTCAGAGGATAAGGTGGCAGGAGCCAGCCTGGAGCTTATTGGAAGAAGGCCTTGAAAGCCACAAAGTGCACTGGACATCTACAAAAGCAAATACCAAGTTAGTTTCTTTATTAAACAAGCAATATATGTTATTTATAGAAAACACAGGAAAACATGGATAATCACTTGGTAGGCCGGGGAGGGCGAGCCCCCTAACCCCATTACTCCGCAACTCTCTCTCTCTCTCTCTCTCTCTCTCTCTCTCTCTCTCTCTCTCTCTCTCTCTC
>NC_034607.1:52482686-52537978 GCF_900095145.1 Mus pahari
CTCTGTAGACCAGGCTGGCCTCGAACTCAGAAATCCGCTTGCCTCTGCCTCCCAAGTGCTGGGATTAAAGGTGTGCATCACCACTGCCCGGCACTCTGCAACTCTTACCCATCGCTAATGGCTAAGTGCCTAGACTCTGGGGTTGCCCTGCCAGGGGCTGGGTTCACTTACCAGCTGGCAGTCACGGGTGAATTACTTAGCCTCCGTGGGCCTGTTTTCTCTTCTGTATATTAGAGATGCCAATAGCGGCTACTCTCACAGTGAGTTGTGAAATTTAAAGATGCTAACACTGTACTGTCTGAAATAGTAGCTGTACTATATCAAAAACCTGTAACCGTGATGCCGTGACGCCATGACGCCGTGATGTGACCATTGTAAAAATGTTTGCTACTTAGCCGGGCATGGTGGCACATGCCTTTAATCCCAGCACTCGGGAGGCAGAGGCAGGGGGATTTCTGAGTTTGAGGCCAGCCTGGTCTACGAAGTAAGTTCCAGGACAGCCAGGGCTATACAGAGAAACTCTGTCTTGAAAAACAAAAACAAAAACAGAAACAACAACAAAAAAATGTTTGCTACTTAACTGTATTCCCTGTGTAACATACAGGGAGTGTTATGTGTGACCCATATGGTTTTTTGAGAACATGATTGCCCTGTGCTGCTCATAGGTTGTCTTTTCATGGACAGATTGTTACTATTAAGCAAATGTTCGTTTATAGTGGAATATGCCCGGTGCTAAAGGTTTCGCATAAACGGTCACATTAGGTCCTCACAGTTACTGTAAACCGGGTGCGGATGATGAGATGCTTAAGCAGCTTCATGGTAGAATCTGACGAGTTAGCAGGCAAAACCTCTGAATTTTAAACTTACCCGTGTTAGTACTTGATATGGACTTCGTACGACCATCATGTTTCTTTAGGCTCTCTGGAAAGAGGCAGGTTTGGGTGTCAATGTGTCCCCTCTCTTCCATTCTGCATCAAAGAAGAGTCAGTGTGGTACCTCAGGCTGGCAAGGATGGTACCCACCGCAGTTACCCTTGAAGGGATACACTTCTGGATCGCAAATGGAGGCGTGTTGTCTGCCTCATGTTCTCTCGGGCTTTACTGATGTCTCCACACTCTAATCTGCCATCTCTCAGATTAGAAACAGGGTCTTAGGTAAGCCAGGGCTGGTCTGACCGTAGGTTCTTCACCCGTCTCTTTCCATTGGTGCCCTTTGACCCTGTCCTCAAACTTTGTTCATTAGTTTAATTAAATCTTAGTTAACCCTACCCACATGGAAGCCCAGTTCTGGCCCCTGCAGGAATACAGAAGAAAGCTATTTGAGAAGGTATCAGTGCACAAAATCAGAGTCAGTACCGAAAGGCGGCTTGCTCGTAGCTCCACTGGGCTGAGCCAGATGGGTTCGGCGGGAGAACTGACTTCACCGTGAACTGTGGGGGTGAGTGGGTCGCTACCTCCAGTGTGATGGGATGACGGCCCCATTCCGGGACTAACCCCTCGTTTCTTCATGTAGGAGCAGCTCAGAGCTGAGGAAGGAGAAATCCCGCGATGCCGCAAGATGCCGGCGCAGCAAGGAGACGGAGGTCTTCTATGAGTTGGCTCATGAGTTGCCCCTGCCTCACAGTGTGAGCTCCCACCTGGACAAAGCTTCCATCATGCGACTGGCCATCAGCTTCCTGCGGACACATAAGCTCCTGTCCTCAGGTAAGGCTTGGCAGGTCCTGCCCCAAGCTGGCATCTACCTAGGCCTCACTCCAAGACACATCTACAAATATCCACCCACAGAAAGGCTGACGCATGGCCTTTAGTGTTACATGTATTTATTTGCATGTGAGTGTATGCATGTGGGTTAGAGGACAGCCTTTGGGAGTCCATTCTGTTCTCTCCCTCCATCATCTGGGATGTGGGACTTGAACTTGGGTTCTCGGTCTTAGCGGCAAGTGCCTCTACCCACTGGACCTTCTTGCTGGCCCTGTTCCTTCACTTTCGCATCTCCTCTATGGCGATGATCTTCTCATGAGTTCACCCAGGGAAGAGACCAAGGACAGGCCCAAGAGAGAGTATGAGGTGCTCCCAGAGGGTGGAGAGCCGGCAGCAGCTTCTGCTGGAAGCCCAGCTCCATTACCTCTGCACCTCTGGCGAGAGCCTCTCTCTGCACTGTGTTGACTCTGCAGGAAGCCTTTTATCCTAGTCTTCCAGCTACATCTCTAGGACATCAGAAATGGTGATGTCCCTTGTGATAGATCTCTCAGAACCTTGGTTTCCTGGCCTACAAACTGGAATTAGCCAGGCATACCGCCCAGGAGGACATGGGGAGAGGGGTGCGGGGAGGGGGAGTGTTGGGGCACTATAGGAATGAGTGGAGACAGCGGCTCAGCTGCATTCCTTCTTGCTGGGATAGCCCCCACCATAGAGGACAGCCTCAGGCACCGCTCACTTCTCAGCTGATGCAGTCTTCTTTCCTTCACATCTCTTTACCAACAGTCCATTTAAAAAAAAAAATGTTTTCTTTCCTTTCTCAGAGTTACATTCCTCAAAACTCATTTCCTGTTAGGCCTCACCAGGAAGCGGCAGCCTGGGGTTTCCACTTTCAGACCCTATGTGCAGCCTTGTCAACTTTATCAGGTTCTGTAAGGAAACTGGGCAGCATATAGCCGCCAGGCTGGCACTACAGCGGGGCCATGTCTGAGGGCATGAGCAAGGGAGGCGGCCGAGGGCGAAAGAGATCCCGTGGCTCATTGTCAGTTTTCCTAAGTGTCACTGTGGAGACTACTCCTTCTGCCATCCTGTAACCACATGGCTATTCTGGGAAAGATCCCCCTGCACAGAGGGGATCCAGCGTGAGGCAGGGAAGCCAGACTGGCCTGTGCTATTCTGGGCCCTGTGCACAGGAAGGATATATGGGAAAGACCTTCGGAGGAGAGAGTGGCTGTTCATCCCGACGTCCTCCCCCAACCCCCGGGCTGGAGGCTAAGCCCGTGCTGCAAAGCTGAAGTGACTGTGCTGTCACAGACATGAGCAGAGAGTGGAGAAAGCGGGGGAGGAGCCCCCTGCACGAGCAGCAGGGCAACAGCAATTACTCAAATTTAGTCGGTGAAAATGGTTGAGGGAAGCTCAGGCTAAGGCCTTGTAAAGCCTGGACTGCTAAATAAAAGGGTAGACTCGGAAGAGTCTCAGCCCACGCCCCATGCATGCCTTCCTTTCACAGAGATTTGTCCTCTTGGAGAAATGAGGGCGACAGTTCGGTTATTTGTAGGATTTTGCAAAGCCTGTCAGGCAAAAAAAGAAGTGTTGATAAGGGGCAGGGAGTCAATGTCCAAGAGAAGCAGTTGGAGCCTGACCAGGACTAGCCAGGAGCAGTGGGTGGACAGGAGGTTCTGAGAGCTGTGTCTTGCTGCCGTAGCAGGGACACATTGTCTGTGCTCGCCCACACAGAAGCCTGTGTGTCTTCCTCGATGGGTCAGGGTTGATTTGCAGAGGGCTTGCCTAGGGTTGGATCTCCTGAGCTTATCTGCCCTCATGTGTCCTGGTGCAACCCCTCCCACACTCTATGAATGACATAAAGCCACAGATACAGGAACAGACATCACATGTCCCAGCTCAGGAGCTCTGCCTCTTGAGAACAAGGACTGCCTACTCTTTAGACAGCACAAGCACAGACAGACCAGAGCCCTTGGCGCGTCATCTCTGAGGCTCCCAGTCCTGAAGAGAGAAAAGTTAGAGATTGATAAACAAGTTTTGGTCATCTGGTCCTAGTGACCTTAAAGAGTGCTTGTGAATACAGCCGTGGAAGGAGATGTGGCTTAGTTCTTTTCTGCCATTTCTCAAGGCTCCTACCGGGCGTTCTCTGGACTGGTTATTTCCAGAAATGGAATGCAAAATTAGCCTTTTCTCTCCCCCCCTTGTTTTAGTGTGTGCATTTGTGCTCTTGAGAGGTTAGGGGAGGCCGTCGAGGTCTTGCTCGAAGACTTCTACCTCACTTCTTTTCTTGCTCGACCTGAAGCCCACCATTTTAGCTAGGTTAGCTGGCCGGCCAACTCAGAGGATCCTGGCTGTGCAAGTCCACATCGGGGCGCCGGGTACACATAGCCAACCTCAGTCAATGCTGAGGACTCGAACTCACATCTTCGTGCCCGGACAGCCAGTGCTCTTATGCACTTAGCCACCCAAGTGGCTAGTTGTTTTAAATTTTCACCTATTATTTGCATGTGTTTGTGGAGGGGAGGAACGGACAACTTTTGGGAGTTGACTCTCTCTCCTCCCCGTGGATGGGGTCCAACCCGTTGTCAGGCCTGAAAAGCAATCCTTTTCACCTGCTGAGCCAGCGTCTCAACCCTGAACCATCGGTTTTTATGTCTTGTTTTTTGTTTGCTTGTTGGTTGGTTGGTTTTGTTTTATTTTGTTTTATGTGTCAAAAAGTTTAGAGGACCTTTGAGTAGATATCCTCCTGCACTTGGCTTATTGGTGTGGCTGCCATCTCTCTCAGAAACATTGTACACAGCTTTATCTCATTGGACAGCAGAGCCCATGCAACATTGTTGGATGATATGAAAGTCTAGCCTGCTGTACAAGTTATAGCTTTGAAGTAAGCCTAATAGAAGAAACAATGTAAGAGAAAAACCAGAGTGAACCCTAATGTCTTTAGACCCACCTTCTAGCAGTTATGTGTTATAGTGTTACAACATATACTTTCCCAACTCAAAACAAACTACAGATTCATTACTTAGGCAAGCCGAGTTTTGTATACCTCAGAGTTCAAACGCCTAAAAAATACCAGGCTTAGCGTTAGGGTCGTTTCTTCTTTACTTAGAACACACTTCCTTTGATTTTCACAGTAGGCTGCTGTGTGTGGGAATGTTGGGGAGGAAGCCTTGGCACTGAGAACTCCAGGCTGAGTCGGGCCACAGTTGAGATTCATATCACAGGAAACAAACCGAAACAATAGCTTTATGATACTCGCTTCCACACTGGCCCAGGAGGACAGAACACGTTCTGGCGGGAACATGAGTGGAAATATCACTTGATTGTCTTAAATCCAGATGAACCCTGAGCTCTGGGGCTGAAATGGAGTCGCTTCTGCGTTACAAGAGCTTTAGATCATGGTAAATGTATAGAATGTGCATTTGCCCCAATTCTGATTTGAGGCTTCCCCAGACTCATATGTAAAAAATTCTCGTTACTGTAGAGTTGGAGATCAGCACAAAGCCAGGTTTCTAGACATAAATGTCAGGTTTACTTTTGATTATTTTGATTTGAATTTGTTTATGTTTTATTCCTGGCATTTGCCTAGTGAGGACGCACAGCCTGCTCAGGATATGATTCTCTGACCCCTGAGACCTTAAAACCCAGGACATGATTTTAAAGTTTTCACCATGACTTCTCAGGAAAAGTGGGACAAAGGGGACAGAATTACAACAGCAGATGTGATTTCTGTGCCCTCCTATGCCTCATGGTAAGACCTGTTTTCCCTGGTTTTCAGCCCAATTGTTTTACTGTCCCACCCACCTCCCCCGGCCCCACCTATACTCAAAATCAAGGCCTTTTCTGTCCTGTTTGGAAGGAGGCCAGTGAGATGATTCATGCCAGGATGTTACTGGCTGAGAGCAGCCAGCAGTCCCTTCAAGAAAATCTAACCTTGCTTATAGCATTCTCTTAAAGCAAAGAGTCGGCCAGTCAGCCATAGCAACTGACTGTAGCTCCCCATAGCATTTTATGAAGGCTAGCCAGCACGCAAGGTGGGGAAGCAGGTGTGAAAAGAACTAAATCAAAATCTCCAATGCTGGACTTGTGGGGCACACCAGGAGAGCAGCAGCAAGGCCAGGTGAGATCTATCACTCTGCAGAAAGTGTGAGATAGCCCAAGCCTGCTCACAGTGCGGCAGAAGGCACAGCCGAAGATATAGTAAGTGGCCCACACTCTTTATGTTTGCTGTCACTGTCCCCAGAAGACATGCACACTGTGTCACTGGGAGGGGAGGCACTAATAGGCACAGCCGTTGAAAGGAAAGACCCCGCGGAGATAACTAAGTACCAAGCACCGGGGAAGTAGGAACCCTGTATCGGAGCTTGTTAGGAACAGTGTAGCAACTCTATAGTTTCTTGAAGATGGAAACATCTAGAAGGATCATCCCGGTGAAGTAAGAAGGCAGCAGCCTCACAGCCAGGCCTCAAAGACCCAGTCAGAAGCCACTGGCTCTGCCACCTGCTAGTTCACGCAAGGCAAGTGGCTCTACCATTCTGGTGTGCCACCCAACATGGGTGGTGCTGCCTAGAGGAAATGAGCGGTGCTCCGGAAAAGGTGCTCCACAGCCTTCTCAGCGGCACATATCCTGGCTGTGGGAGCCATCAAAGCCTGTTTACTGGGGCTATTTTTAGCATTAAAGAATCTCGTGGTCCTTCTCAAAGGAGACAGTTCGTCTATACCAGTTCTTTGAGATTCGAACCCTGACAGGTCCTGGGAAGCAAATGGCCAGGATGTAGAACCTGAGATATTTAGACAACTCAGCCCAGTTCCTTAGCAAGCACCTACTTTATTTTGTACCAACGGCATGCTCTCCGTTGTTATCGGCTGTCCCCAGAGGGGCTTAGGCTCTTTGACCGATGTCTTCCCTGGCAGTTTGTTGGTTCCTGAAGGATGGGATTGCACCCCTCCTTGCAGTATCCCCAGCTCTCCAGGGGAGACAGGACTGAACTGGTGTGTAACGAGTGCCACTGTGAGCCAGGGAAGACATGGAAGAAAAGCCTAGTAACGGCAGTGAGGGAGGGAGGTCTGGTGTGTGCAGCCGCCAGGCATAACAGTTTTTAGCAGAGTTGTGACAGGAGGCTCAGGGCTCTGGGTGCAGCAGGGGGATGTCTGTCTCCCTCTTGGCTTGGAGTGACCTGGCCAAGTTCCTTCAGAGACTCCTGGGAGGACAAGCAGGTGCTAAAAGAGCAAATAGTTCCACTGAAGGAAGAGGCCACACCCAAGCTTGGCTGCTCCAGGGTCCCAGGGAAAGGGGAGGGGGGTGTATGCTATTGGCCTTTGTGACTTCAGTCTCAAGATGTTCTGCATCTGTGGCCCCAGACACCCTTCTCCCTGCTCTCTAAAGGGCAGTCCACCTGCCACTGTAGCCAATTTTGCCGCCTCCTGGAAGTAAGCAGACTGGACAGTTCAGAAAGGCCGCTTGGCTGTGCCGGGCCTGTTCAAAACAGGAAACTTTAAGCAGAACTATTTTCTCTGGGTCTAGTTAACCCAAATAGGTTGCCTTGGGATTACTCCAGATTTTGAAGTCAGTGTTACCACTGAGATCAAAGAAGCTGAAGTGAAAATGAATTCTCAGTGGGCCTCAGTTCGGGCCTCTGTTGGTCTGGAGAAAGTAACCACCTTGCCCTGTAACCCAAATGCAGCTGAAACCTCCTCCTGGCCCATTTCCGAGGTCAGGAACCCATGCCCAGACTGGCTGGTTTTCCTGACGTGGGAGATGGTCTTCAGCCCGTGGTCCCTGGAGCGACGACTTTGATACCCTCTGAACAGTTTTGTTTTTTGTTTTTTGTTTTTTTTGTGGAGGGTTGTTGTTGTTGTTGTTGTTGTTGTTTTTAAAGGAAGAAAAGGCACTTTTCCAGCTCCCCTGAATTAGGAAGGAAGCATGGGAGGAGGTGGAACCTTCCAGCACCACCCTGGGTGGGGTGCAGCCTCCTCGTACTGGCAAGGTCTTGAGCTCTGGGCTCAACTTAAGTTTTCAGCAGGGGTTTCCACTTTTTTTTTTTTTTTTTACTTTGCACAACCCCCCTAAGTTGCACAGCACTCCTGGGCCCCTCCAGGAGGTCCTGGCTCACCTACTCAGCCTGCCTTCTCTCCTCCAAGCCCAGGTAATGTGGATGCTCCCTGGAAGTGCTCACACTAGCCCCGGCTTCACTTGCTCCTCTATAGTGCGCTCATCCTCATCAGTCCGGAAGATGCTCAGCTCCCCGAGAGCATCAGACAGAGAGGGTATCGGGTGCAGCACGGGTGGGAGAAGATTTAGCTGCTGGAACTAGGTATGGAGAGAAGGCATCGCTCTCACTGTGTCCCATCCCTTCGGAGAACTAAAGGAGCATTACCAGGAGAGTAGTCTCACTCTTCGTCCTCTGCAGAAATGACAAGATCTGGGATTCAGACATGGTCTCTGGTTCTGTGCCCTGAAAAGTAGCTGGCCCCCAGCAGTCCCCCTAAAGCGCCTTTGTAGGAACATCTACATATTTGGGTCTGTTCTCACATTTATAGGTTCACAGGCAGTAAGGCAGAAGAATCAAATATACCCATGGTCCTTGCTTCTTCAGGGGCCTTTGATGTTGACTAAAAAGCATAAGTGATGTCTATCTAATTGTATTTTATAATCCCAAGAAGAGTCTCCATTTGAAAGGCTCTTTGTGCATCCGTGGATGTTAACTCCCTTAAGTTGCAGCCCACTCTGTAAGCCTCTGGGTCTGTAAATCAAGCCAGGCATTCTTGGACTGTTGCTTACGCTAGATGAATGCAGACTGTGGTAGTGTTGTTTCTAGTTTTTGAGACAAGGTCACATTATGTAGCCTTGACCTGACTTGAACTCACTATGTAGACCAGGATGGCCTGGAATTCACAGAGATCCACCTGCCTCTGCCTCCTGGTAGCTGGGATTAAAGACCTGCTCTAACACACCTGGTTAAATCCAGATGTTTAAAGCACACACATATTCGATATTAAATAATGAAGAGGGCACAGCCTGTGGTCTGAGGATAACAGCCAAGAGCCGGAACAAGACCTAAGCTTAGATTGCAGAGGTGGACTTGGTAGTTCAGGACATACAGAGTGCATGGTTGGGGGTAGATTTCCCCCATGGCGCCCCCTACTGTCTGCCTCTTGTTCCCTCAGGGCTTTGTGACTATGTTTCATTCTCTTTAGACTATTCTGTGTGCTATCCCCAGACTAATGTCCCCAAAGTCCTGCTCTGAGAAGCCACCTCTCTGCCCCTTGACTGGAAGAGAAGCTTCAGGACGCTGGGCTCCCTTATTTGCCCAGTCTCTGATATCGTGCCACGGATCTTCTGCCTCTGGATGGACTCTTCTCTGTCCTGGGAAGAAGCCTGTCTCTGTGTTCTGCAGGGGTGGCCCAATCCTGTCCAGATGCCTGACAGACCTCTCTTTCCATACTCGTGTGAACTCACATTCCAGATGAATTTGCAAATTGCCCTTTCTAACTCTGTGAAGAATTGAGCTGGAATTTTGATGGGGATTGTGTTGAATCTGTAGAATGCTTTCAGCAAGATGGCCATTTTCGCTATCTTAATCCTGCCAATCCATGAGCATGGGAGATCTTTCATGATTCCTCTCCATCCTGCTTCTTCTCTTTTAGAGTCCTCTCTCCTCTGACTGCCGGAGCTTTTGCTCTCTGCACCCTTTCTTTGGTACCCCACTGTAACGTGCACGAGGGCTTATTTAGCTTTGTGAGGTTGTGAGCCACGAACTCGCCACCTTGGCTCTGAACAATTTGAGATAGTAATGATGTCTTAGAGGGAGCAGGTGAGGTAGAGCTTGCAGTTGTTGATACCATTTTAAGCAGTTAATATACTTGATCCTTACAATTCATGAAGGTGGGAATCGCTATTCTGGTTTGCTGGTGGAGGATGCCAGTGTTCAAACAGTCGTTACCAAAAGTCATAAAGCAAGTGGAAAGCAGGTCTGGGAAGGGATACAACATTTGACTCCAAAGCTTGTGAGGTGGTTGAACGTGGTCCTGCATTTAGCTCCTGGGGCTTGCTAACTTTCTAAACATCACAGCCTTTGGAAAAAACATGGCTTAACTCAGAAGCCTAGCACTATAAAATGAGACTGCAAATGGTACATGCATCATGAGTCATTGTAAAGCCTATGTAGAGTTTTTAATGCGGTGTCTGTCTGTGGTTAATGTTCCACTTATGTTGGCAGCTAAAATAACTGCTGCTGCTGCTGCTGCTGCTGCTGCTGCTGCTGCTGCTGCTACGAAGTCTAGCTTTCTGTCTGTAGACTCTACCCCCACCCTTCTTATTGGTACAGCAAATTCTGCTGCCACAGAAACCACGCTATCCCAAAGTCATTGTCAATGTGGCCTGGGTGTTCCATCAGGCGCGTGGCAAATGCTCAGATGGTTGGCAGTGTGCCCTTCCCTGCGCCCTGGAGCCGTGCCTGTCCCCTCAGTCATGTCTGTCGTAACACTCATGCCCGTGTTGTCCGTCCCCTCTCTCCCCAGTCTGCTCTGATAATGAATCCGAAGTGGAGGCCGACCAGCAAATGGATAACTTGTACCTGAAAGCCTTGGAGGGTTTCATCGCCGTGGTGACCCAAGATGGTGACATGATCTTTCTGTCGGAAAACGTCAGCAAGTTCATGGGACTTACCCAGGTGACATCCTCTGCCTCGTTCAGTGGGGAAACCCTGTCTTTATTTGGGGGATAGACACTAGCGGGAGGCCCTAGGCGCTGCCTTACTTGACTTTTCCTTACGCATCCCCAATGACGGTGACAGTCCTTAGGACCTCCCAACGCCATGGGGCTCGCCATTCCTTGTGGCTGCCCTGACAGAGCGCTTCAAGCTTAGATTAACTTGGCGACTGTATGAATCAAGGCCTTGCTGCCGTCAGTACTGCTCTGTTACATCTGTAAGCCCATAGACCAAAAATTGACCGGACACGCTCGATGACCACTCAGTTCATCCCCCTGCCTGTCTCTGAATGCAGACATTATCCGAGCTTCCTCTTGGAGTCTGAATGACTTCATCGTCAGGAGTAACAGCGTCTGGCCTTGCTTTTGAAACAGGTAGAACTAACAGGACACAGCATCTTTGACTTCACTCATCCTTGCGACCATGAGGAGATCCGTGAGAACCTGACTCTCAAAAACGGTAAAGCGTTCTTCTATGTTTGCATTCTTCTCATGAGACCCCCCCCCCCGAAGCCTGCACAAATAGCCCAAATGGATTATGGATTGGCATCCATAGGTTCAAGTTGGACTAGCTCCTGGATGGGTGTGCAGCTGTTGAGATGAGACCCAGCACATAGAATAGCTCCTAATGGCCATCCATGATGCCTGATGTCACACTACGAGGTCAGGGTGTCATCTCTAGGACATTTCATCACCTGAGATCAATCATCTCTGCCAAGCGACACCACCCAAACCAATAGCTTCATCTATGCCAGATTATTTATGGGAGCTGCTATAGGTGCCTTTTGTCAAACCACCCAGTACACAGGCTTAAGCAATCTCCCACATTTCTGTGGATTCTGTGGGTAGGTCTCTAGCTCCATGTGACATCAGCTGGATTGCAGTCATCAGGGGCTGAACTAGGTTGAAGTGATTAAAATGGCTCACCTGGTGTGCTGCTGGGACAGTCAGTGACCACAGCTCTCAGTCTATGGAGCCTCCCGGTAGCCTTCGTCATATGAAGACTCCAGAGCAGCCATCTTGCATGACAGCTCAGGCCATGTGTCTTCCTTCTCCCTGTAAAGTGCAGCTGCAGAAGCCTACAGACCTTCCTAGGCCCGAGTCCTGAAATAGGCAGGTCACCATTTCTAACCCTATTCGGCTGGCGAGGGCGAGGTTCAGGCATGCCCTGTGTGTCAGGTCTGTGTCAAGAGGCATGACCCTTGGGATGACCACTGAAGAGTAGCTATTACGGGAATGTGGAGATGTCGGAGAGCTGGCTCCATGGTGAAGAGTACTACCTATTCTTCTGGAGGACCTAAGCTGACCTCCCAGGTTCTTTGACTGGTAGTGGTGGGTCACAACCGCCTGTAACTCCCAGCTTCAGGAGATCCGGGGTCCTCCCCTGACCTTTGCAGGTATCTTCGCAAAAAGGAGCCATCGCTGTAGGCAGCAGTGGCTTCCAATGGCTGCCGAGATCCTCTCTGAACTTGAGAATCTGTCGCTGGTCTGGACAGACTGCCCACATCAACATCTTGTAAATCTCTCACCTGTCACTACCATGGGGTGTGTGCTCATCCAACCTGAATGGCAAAGGCAGTGGTGCCACGCCTGCGAGGCGGCATTCTCTTTGCCTTGCATGCTGCAAAAGTGGAGGCTTTGTTGGCTCACCTCTCCTGTTGGTACAGAGTACTGTAATCTACACTCAGACTTACAAAGCTTTGTAAAATTATAACCACCTCCCTTTCCAATGCTGCACCGACCTCTCATCTGGATTGCTGCTTCCTATCCAAAGACCTTGGTCAACTGGCTCCCAGAGTACATAGGTTGGGGACCACCATGAGTTTATTTGTCTTTGCCTGTGGCGCTGAGAAACCCTAGGCTATATAGAATGATTGATTCTTGATGGCGAAGGGGCTATTGATTACAGACATGCACCACCATACTTGGCTTTCAGAAGCACTTTCTAAATAGGTGTCTCTCATTGCTTCTCTTCTAGAGAACACTGGTCCCTGGGTTCTTTGTCTCAACTCAACTGCTGACCAAAACCTTTGTTTGAGTCTGTGAGCTGAACTAAGTATCTCACTCTTGTGCTGTTCAAAGTCTTTCTTTTCAAATCGATGGCAAAAGATGAGGCCAAATCTGGGATCTTCTTGCTTTTAGGTTTCTCTGACTCACAGCTGCGTGTCCTCCACTTATTTTAGGGAAGCTCAGGTCTTTAGATTCATGAATGGGGATTTGAGGTCAAGCAAACTCAGCCAATCAGCAAGGTGTCAGGCTGCTTAGGCTCATGATCTAAGAGCAAGGGGTCCGTGTGGATTCCTGGAAGAAGAAAAGGCTGGGAGACAGGCTGTGGAATGCTTTGATGGTGAGTGGAAAGCCTCAAACTTGGTCCTGCAAGCAGTCAAAGGCTGTCGAAGATGTTTAAGCTGAGGTGATACTATCACATGTCTGAATGGGGAGACTCCAGAGATTAGCAAGTTAGGAGCCCACAATAACAACCCAGACTATTAATCACAAATGAATATTGAGCTCCCTCATTCCTAACTCCTGGGGGGGGGGGCTCTCTTAATAGTTACAACTCATCATATACAACTCCACCTAATAACTAAAATTATAAGAAGCATAATTACAGGAGAGACAGTATCAGAACAACATTCAAGCTGTCACTTAATGGGTTCTGCAAAAGATGTTTAAATTCAGTTCAAGGATGCCAGTTCTTTTGATACACAGCTGTTTTAGGCTGTGCCGGGCAAATCAAGGTTCCTTAGAGGTGTGGGTGCTGAGGTTGACAGCTTCTCTTAGAAAGAGCAGTGTGACTACTTGTTTGGACCGTTCTGAATTGCTCTGTGATGCTGGGTCTTTGGAGGCCAAGAATGAAGATGGCGGTGTGGCGGTGTCGCCACAATTTAGACACCATTGACGTCCTATTTTCTGTTCTGCATAACAAGAAGCAGAAAAGCTGGGCAGGCTTTGGAGACTTGTACTAAATAAAGGAAAGAAGCTGTGTGTTCTTTGTCTCGGTGATTTACTTAATCCTGAATGAAAGGTAATCTAATTGATCTTTGTCAAGAACATCTTTAAGATAGACTTGTCTACCCAGTTCCAGTTAAAAACAAGGTGTGTGTGTGTGTGTGTGTGTTCATTCATTCCCCTCCCCTCTCCTCCTTGACATGTGTCACCTTAGGAGGAAACTGGTGAATGGTACATTATCCTGAACACAGTCATTGGAGGATTCAGATAGGATATTGGTTGCTCACATTCCTGAGAGACAGGCTAGCGAGAGCAGAGAGGAGTGTCCAAGGATAATTCTAACTGGACAGACTTATGTCCTTGGAGCAACCATGGTCACTCTCAGGCTTTCCGCTGGAGGCCCAAGGCCTGACTGGGGAGAGACATCTGAAACTGGTGTAGCCTCCCAGCTCTCAGGTGACAAACAGGTACAGGGGGTAGCAAACATGGCGCAGCTCCTGCCTTCTAGGCCTTCCTGCTCCTGGGCATGCAGTCGCATAGGAGCTTCTACTCAGCCGTCCTCCAAGACATCTAACTTTTGCAGGGGAGCAGCTCTCTTCAGGAGCCCCTCCACTGTGGGGCTACTCCACTAGTCTCCACCGACCTAGTGTTAGCTCATAGCCCTTGGGTGGAGCTGGCCATCACTAGAAGTTTTGTAAAAAACCTTCCTGGACATATTTCTGTCCTCTAGTTCTGATCACCATTGAGCCAGGACTCAAGGCGCAGCAGCAAAGGGACACCATTAGTATTTAGGCCATGAGGGCCTCTCTGCCCATGGCAGGCTATAAGCACTCCACTACAGACCACTAGGAAACACAAGTACAAGTTGCCCAGAAACGTTGAAATTTGGATTAATTTTAACTGGTTCCCACACCCTTCCCCACTCAGGCTCTGGTTTTGGAAAGAAGAGCAAAGACGTGTCTACTGAGCGTGACTTCTTCATGAGGATGAAGTGCACGGTCACCAACAGAGGCCGGACTGTCAACCTCAAGTCGGCCACCTGGAAGGTAGGCTGCATGGAGCCTCGAGAGAGCCAGGAACAGGCGGTGCCTGAGGTCTCTCCCTCCTCTCAGCCGTCTCGGCCTTGTCTTACTCCTGTGCTTTGACCCCCAGGTCCTGCACTGCACCGGGCAAGTGAGAGTCTACAACAACTGCCCCCCTCACAATAGCCTCTGTGGCTCCAAGGAGCCCCTGCTGTCCTGCCTTATTATCATGTGTGAGCCAATCCAGCACCCATCCCACATGGATATCCCCTTGGACAGCAAGACTTTCCTGAGCCGCCACAGCATGGACATGAAGTTCACCTACTGTGATGACAGGTGGGGTGTTGGGACAGGGCGTGCGTCTTACCGGTGTGCGTCTGTGAGAGTGTGACAGCACAGGGACGAGACTGGGACATGGTGTGGGGTTGCTGGCTGCAGGTTTGTAGAAGGTGGCCTCCTTCCATGTGAAGACTTTAAAATGAAGAGAGATGGGCTAATCTCTAATCCTCAGTTCCAAAGCAACTGGACGCTTTCTTGGGAGTCGGGGCACAGAAGAAATAAAGATCGTGGACTTGGACTAGAGAGCCTAGCACACTCATCTGTGGTCAGTGTAGCCTGCTCTTCTCACCTTCATTAAAGGTGAGACCAGAGGGTGCACAGGAAGGCATGCTGTGTGGTTGTCAATACATGCACGGTGTGTATAGACTACACCACAGTTTCTACCCACTTCTTCTGCTGCTGCTAAGATGGAGATGTGGAGGACAATGGTGAACATGGGTTGTGAGATGCAGTGGCTTGCACCAGGGGGAGGGAAGCCCGGTGAGAGGCCGCACCGGGGCTGGCATGCCTAGCCTGAGTGAATGACACCACTGTGCCTGACTACTTCGCCCAGCGTAAGCTCAGCTCTGCTGTGTCTCGCATCAACTGTGTACTGCTGGACACTCTGAAATTATTGACTTCCTCCTGGTGTGTTTCATAGGGTCATTCTGCGAGGAGGTCCCAGTTGTGAACACGCGTGGGAAAGCAGAATGTCATAGCAGGTGGAGGCTTTGTGTCTGAGCTCATTTCCATCCCTGGCCTCCTCAGAGCAAGAGCCTCCTCCTGAGCTCAAGGCAGTAAGCTTGCCTCTGAAAGTGTGCGGCCCACATGAGTCCGAGACAGTCTGGTCTTCCCCATAGCAGACCCCAAGGCAGACGCTCCTGACAGCCCCAGACGCTCATAACAGGCCCAGTTAGGCGTCTTGCTCAGTTAGGCATCTAGGAACATCTACTTCTTACAGGGAGGCAGTTCTAGTTTCTAGGTTAGGCTTAGACCCTCCACTCCGAGTCTAGATGGACCTGGTGTGTTGGCTGTCACTTCTGTCCCCATTCAGAAGTTATGTAAACGATCCTTGACATATTCCTGTCTCCTTGTTCTGAGCACAACAGTTAGGCTGCAAGGCACTGGTGGGTAGTGGGTATTTATGTACTTAGGAAAAATTCTACAAGCTTTTAGGAAGGGGATTCTGAACTTCATTAGCCGGCACGGAGGGTCATTCTGGTGTTACCATTGCCGTTGTGGTGGTGACCACTGAGGTTCGGCACATCCAATCCTGTATTTATAGGAACATTCTGAGTGGGAGATAGATCTGAGGTGTGCCCTCTGCAGTTCTCAGAGAGACCCCGAAAGACCCGGTGCCAGCTCCCTGACACCAGCTTTGAGGGGCAATGGTACTTGGGATGCTTGCGCGAACACCCAGGAGTGGTCAGGGATGTGGGTGACAGGAGGGAGTTTCTCTGAAGCAGGGAAAACCGAGCTGTCCTCCCCTCCCCTCCCCTGTCCTCTCTAGAGAGCAGAAAAGAGGTTGTAAAAAGGAGCCGGCAGCGAGGGAACTAGCTCCCAGGAAGGTTAATTTGTTCTTAATTTTCATTCATCACTGTGGTTTGAGTGGGTTTCAGGTAAAAGGGCTAGCCTTGGGTTAAGGGCAGAAGGGGAAAGTCACAAGAAATGGGCAGCCTAAAGGGATGAAGGCACCATGTGCGTACACACACACACACACACACACACACACACACACACACACACACGCCACGGTGAGTTCCTTAGTTTGGCTCAGGGCAGCAGGTGGAGTTGATACTCACAGGAGGGATCCTGGGATTTAGAGATGTGGCTCGTCGTGCACGGGGAGATGACACTTAGGGTTCTTAGGACACATCGTATTTTCATCATACTCTGGCCTGTCAAGGAAGCTGATGGCATGGCCCAATGTGAATTCTGTTCTGCTAGGGAGCCGACTGCAGAGGGATGTGAACACACAGTGCCCCCACGGAGCATTTAACCGATTAGCAGATTAGTTAACCAGGGTAGAGATAGGACAGTTGATGGAGGGACTATTTTAAGTGTTTAATCCCTCGATGTTATTTCTCGATTGCTTGGGCTTGGGGGAGGAGCTCATTCTGTTCAAATGTGTTGGGATGTGGAGCAGCGTGTGTGTGTGTGTGTGTGTGTGTGTGTGTGTGTGTGTGTGTGTGTGTATGTGTGTGTGTGTGTGTAAGAGAGGGGGAGAGAGAGAGAGAGTGCGCATACACACACTAAGATGACCTTCTGAGAGATGTGCTCTAAACCCAGCACCTACATATACGAGCCAGTGTAGAGCAGGGCTCCCCCATCTTACCCAGTATATTATTTGGTTTGGTGACATCTGACATAGGAGGGGGACATCTGACACAAAAGCAGGAAAGAATCTGAAGAAAGGAAGTTTGAATCCACAATCAGATTTGAGCGAGTCTGATACTTTCCTTTGGTTATGCTTGTATGTGTGTGATATGTTTATATATATATATAAAATATATATTAATTATGCTTATGTATATATATATATATATATATATATATTAATTATGAGACAGTGAATACTTTAAAACCCTCCAATAGAGTCTGTCATTTTCATTTATGTACAGGGCACAGTTATGGCTTAGGCAGTATTGCTTATCTGAAAATCTTGGAACTAGACATGTTTCTCATTTTCGAGTTTGGGGGAAATTTTGCATAAACTGTCCCTAAGTGAATCCAGAAATTCAACATCCAAAATGCTCTAGAATCTGAAACTTTTAAGTGTAATGTTGGCACATTTGGGGCATCAGATTTTCAGATGAAGCGTGCCCAGCCTGTGGGATGCTGTGACTCTCAACAGGCCAAGTTGCTTGGCCAGGTAAAAGAAAAATCTCCTCTAGCCCCCACCCTCTCAAGGCTGGCCTATGATTTGCAGCAATCCCCCTGGCCCAGTATCCTGAGTGCTAAGGATGTCTTTATTGTCAGCATAATTAATGTCCTTCTCTGCTGTGCACTCAAACATAAAGTTGCAGTCTGTCTGTTTCCTAACATTCTTAGGGACTAATTCATGAGCTGTCACTGGGGAACAGCTGCCATAAACTGTTATGTCACGGGGGAAAGAAACAAGTCCTGGTGCCTGAGGGTTTGCGCTTGAGATCCGAGCAGCCTAGTGAAACCACAGGGAATTTGTAGTACAGAACAGAATGTGCCATTCATCCTGGAGGAAGACCCAAGCCATTCTCAAATCCTTTAAAAGGGGTGGGTTTTTAAATTCATGTGAGATGCCATCTAGTGGCCAAGTAGAATATCTGAAGAAAGCCAACTCATCAAGATGAGGTTTTCTTAGAAAAATCACATATGTAATCTCAGTGTGATTTCACAAGTCTTCCTGTAACTCTGAAAGATGTATTAAAATTATAGTAAGCATTTAAAACTAATGAATAAAACCATTTAGCCTTTACAGGCAAAGAATTTGAGAGCACCATGTTTCATCAAAACAATACAGGACATAGCCAAGAGTTAGGTTTGTAAGTTAGGAAGACTTGTGTATAATGCTCCTGAAGAGACCCCACCCCTACACATAATTACAGCTACTTGTAGCTCTGCTTACAGGGACTTGACCCTCTGGCCTCTGAGGGCACACGCACAGGTACACAGGCACGAACACATGCGCATGTATGCATGCATACACACACGTATTATCACGCACACATACTTAAATCTTTGGGGGAAAAGATGCGTGGTGGATTCATTCAGAGAACTTAGGGACAGTAAGACAGCTTAAGTGAGAGAAGACTTGAGGACGAGGGAAAGAATGTCCGTGAAGACCTGGGCTGGTGAGATGGCTCAGCAAAGAGAGGCGCCTGCTGCCAGGCCTGAGAACCTGAGTTTGACCCCCAGAACCCGTATGGACAGAGCTGGTTTGCCGATTTCACAATTAGTCCTCTGACCTACACACACACACACACACACACACACACACACTATGGCATGTACACCCACACAAATAAATACAGTTTTAAAGAGGAAATGAGAAAGAACCAGAAAGTGTGAGACAGTCGTGTGTGGGGACAGCTATGAGGTGTGTCAAGTTCAAGAATAAGTCAGACTGGCTTTAAGCAAATTCATCGCAAAATCATATGTTCTCTTTTGCACATTGGAGATGATTAATACACTTTGCTGCTTTTTCTAATGGGCGGTATCGTCTTAATTTCAGGGCGATCCTCTGCAAGGACAGTGAATGTATTTTGGTCTTATATTTAATTGATTCTAAGTGCTTTTGCAGGCCGATACATTGCCTTTCTTCAGACATCTCAGTCAGGGGTTATCCAATGCTTCTTTAGATCCTGAGGTTAGACTCTAACGTGCTCTGCGTCCTTATGTCCGCTCAGCTGACAGTATTCTGGAATCAGCCCTAGCCATGTTTGAATGTGTAAAAAACTGCTCACATGCTATCCTGAAAGACCTAGTCTGTTGGAAATGCTCTACAGACTCTGTAGTTTATATCAGAGTTTGCTGGATGACATAGTTCGTACAGTGGATTAGTCACTTCTCAAATTCCTTCCTACTGTTTGGGGTTTGTCCGACGGAAAGATGGCTGGTGGCATGCAGGATAGGACCGGTCCAGAGTGGAGGCCAGGCTACCTTCTGGTGTATGACTTCACCCTACAGACAACACATCTCACAGAGCTGATAGATCTCATGAAGGATCGTTAACCACAGAGCTCGTTGTATAGACTTCATATAACTGGGCAGTATTCAGGGGTGTGCAAGACTTAAGGGCTGTTGCTTGAAGCAAGTACGGTCCAGATAAAAATGATTAGGTCTTGAAATCTGAGTAGTAAATAATCTAGATATCGTTAAAGAAATGCACTGCCAGCGCTTGTAAATATACAGAAAACAAAAAGGAGTGTCTGGGGATCATTAAAGCACACAAGGAAAGAGCCAGTGAGAGAACACATTTATCGATGATAGCATTCTTTTTTTTTCTTTTTTTTTTTAAAGATTTATTTATTTATTATATGTAAGTACACTGTAGCTGTCTTCAGACACTCCAGAAGAGGGCGTCAGATCTTGTTACAGATGGTTGTGAGCCACCATGTGGTTGCTGGGATTTGAACTCTGGACCTTCAGAAGGGCAGTTGGGTGCTCTTACCTGCTGAGCCATCTCACCAGCCCCGATGATAGAAGGCGAGTGGGTGGTTAAAAAGGGCTCAGTACTTTCATCTTCATGCAGAGTTCGGATACTCCCTCGTCACCATGTTTACATGATTAATTCAGCACACCCTTGGCCTCTGAAGGGAGGGGCATCGGTAGAAATGGCAACATGGGCTCCAGACTGGGAGGGATGGCATGGGGCTGATTCTCCTGCCTCGAGAGGGGACAGCGTGCAGATCATTTCCTTCCTAACCTTCACCTGGTAGTCCATTCCCTATAACACACCTACACGTGCTTTTAACATGCCACACCTCATTCTGTGTGTGTTTGTATATACATGTGTCTATGGGCTCACTTGGTCTACCTGCACGCTTCTGAAGGCCTTCCTCTTCCATTCTCTACTTTGTTTTTTTGAGACAGGCTCTTGCAGTGAGCCCAGAACTTACTGTTTTGGTGAAAGTGACTGATTGATCAGCAAGCTCCCAGGATCTGCCTGTTATACCGCTTCCACCCACTGACTCCCCCCCACTGCCCCCCCACTGGCCCCACCCACTGGTTCCACCCACTGGGCTTACAGACATCTTCTGCCATGCAGCAGGTTTTCACACCAAGGCTGGGGATCTGAACTCAGATCTTTACTCTTGCACAGTGAGCACCTTGAGCCATTTCCTCACTCACGCTTGTAGACTCTCTTCAGAACAAAGAGCAGCTGTGGACACTAAATAAGTCACATTTTACCTGCACGTCTCACTCTCAAGGCCAAAGCCAGAGACTGGTCTGACTTCAGAACAAAGATGCCCTTCTACTGCGCATTGTCTGTTTCCTCGCTTTCTTCCTCTCCTGCCTCCTCGTAGGTTTGCTCCGTTCTTCTTTGGTCTACTTCTTTATCTACTTGTTATTAAAGCATACACTTGGTCCCCAGCTTTGAAATCTGACAAATCTTTGTACATTCCCCCGCTCCTCTCAGGCAGTCCTGAGTTGACTTTTAAGTTTACGGGTGACCCCAAATGATTCTTCTTCCAGCGATTCAAGGATCTCTAATTAGGAAGAGCGAAGTGGTCCCTCTCCCGATGGAGAGCACAGATGGCACTCTTATCTGGTGCAGCCAGGGAAGGCCCCAGGGGCCATAACAGCAAGTCTATAAACAAGTTCGGTTCCTTAACCTCCCTGTGGCGTCGGTGTGCCTGCGGATGGGGGCAAATGGTCATTAGCTTTAACTTGGGGCTTCCTGGCTTTGTGAAGTCTTGAGAACCCACATGCTCTGCAATTGTGTTTGGGCCGTGCGCATTTCCCAGTTTTTACTGTAGTCTGTTTAAAGGAATGAAGAGGGAAACATTAAATATTTATTTTGGCTGACAAGATAACTGAAAGCTGCTAGCGGGAAGATAACTGGCAAGTCTGAAATCTGGGTTTGTTTGTCTTCTAGAACATGCCCATTGTGTGCCTTTGAAAGGATGATACAGTAATTAGACAAAAGCATCTTATTATGAGGTTGATTATAATATTTACTCGAAGTCTTTTGACAGCAAGATCCTAATCATGAAAGGAAATGGGATTTCTTCAGGAAAGACAATCACATCTTTCCTAGAAGGCCAGTGGGTCCAGTGTTAAAAGTTTGTAGAAAATTCTGCATTGGCTCAGTCCGACTGGCAAGTGAACAACCCTGTGAGTGGCTCTGCTGTCACTGATTCTGGTTCTGAGTCCCAGGCAGAGTTTGAAGTGCAGTTGGCTTCTCAGGAATGCTGTATGGCTAGGTACATTGCTCTACTTCTCACTCTCCCCAGCTTTGTATCAGCGCAAGTGCCTTTGGGTACCAGCTCCAGGGTCCGGGCTACCCACGGCATGCCCAAGGCCAGTAAACCTAGAAACCAAGTGGGGACAAACCCTCTTATGGTGAGGATGGCTAGCTGGCACGAGTACTCTGCCAGCCTCACAGGGCTGAGTCAGCTGCACGTAGAGGTTATGTCGGTAGGCCTAACCTTTGCTTGGCAAAGACTTGAGCCTCCAGCATCGCGTCTGGTTAGAAAGCTTGCTTTTTCTCTGCTAACGTACTATCAGGTAACATACAGAATGGAAGGACAGATCGAAGATGGTGGTGAGCTGCTAGAGGTGTTCCTGTGGGTACACACATGTGCACATACGCGTAAACACGTGTGCACTGAGACGGTTAATCACGCTTAAGGGAAGTAGATAGTGACCGGGTTCCTAAGAGTTGCTGGATTGTCAGCATGACTTCCCTCATTGAGGGGAGGAAAGAGGAGAAGGCCCAGGGTGTAAGAATCCAATGTATCCTTCCTAGGGATGGGGGCACATGGCCTTTAGGCCTCTGCAAAGGAAGAAGGAATTAAAGGGGGTTCTGTGGAGAAGGAGAGGCTTGAGGTGACCCTGGAAGAGTAACTGGTTGCAGATGGTTGATGGGGAGAGTACATGACACCCTGCAAGCTAGCTGAAAATCAGATTTCTTATGAACAAAGACTGGATTCTGGGGAGATCTAGAACCTGGGCAGTTTGCCCCAGCCAAGAGAGTAGCTGGCCTAAGACGAGTAGCTGGCTTGAGAAGGACTGGGTCTAACAGATATATGCCATTACCATCAGATGGAATGACTACAGAGACAGTCACTCCAGTGAGTGGAGCTTTTGGTTTTCCTTGTCCTTAGCCTCTGTCCAGTGGACACAGAACACAGCTGTGCCCCAAGGCAGTGTGCTTCAAGGAGATGATCACGCTGAGCTGCTCCCGTTAGCTCTGGCTTGTGATGAGCAAAGTGTGAGGCATCTAAGATGGAGGACTCTGGCGCACACACACTGGAATGACGTGTGACTCACAAGGTGACTGACACGGTGATTCTAGGGCAGGCTTCTTTCTGTTCACTTAAATGTCTCCACACAAGAAAGCTTCCATGTGTCTTCGTGGCTCTCCATGTTGGCTTTCCCCTGTCTAGCTCTCACCAAAACTAGACCATCCAGAGGGAACATGTTTACACTCGGTGCAGTCACGCCATTTTCTGGCTTCGCTGCTTGTTTACCTACGAGGACTGATTTTACGTTGCTTTACCTTAACAGCCTCTGTCCTTCTCCCTCACGGGGTTGGGAAGAGCTACTGGAGACACATCCAGGGTCACAGATGGCAGCTGGGCAGCATCCAGGGGTGACACTGGAGGGAGAGCTCCCTCCCTGGCTCTTCCTCGCCTTCCCTTCTGGGACACAGGATTTCCATCTAAGCATTCCTCGACTTCAACTCGAATGAGCTTGCTACGCTAGCCAGGAGGCCTCGGCCCTCTTCCGGTCTGAATTGGGCACTTGTGCGGACAGCAAGCCAATTCTGCCCCCTCCCAGATCTCCACTCATGCAGATGAACTGGGAGGGGGAGCCGTGTGACCCTTCCTAACCCCAGGACCTCTTAGCTAGTAGGTCACATGTGCAGTAGAGTCCTCTGAGATAGAACTTCAGGAAGGGCAGGAGAGTGGGCGAGTGGGCGGATGCGCAGTTGCCGCGGAGCCTGATGGGGCTTCGCTTGAATAAAGAGATGGCGTGCCGAGGATAGATACTTGATACATTCACCTTAGATTCTGAAGTCGCTGTGCTGAGGCTGTTTGGTCTTTTGTCCTCACCTGCTACTTCCTTTTTGATCCAGAATCTTGGAACTGATTGGTTACCACCCCGAAGAGCTACTTGGCCGCTCTGCCTATGAGTTCTACCATGCCCTGGATTCGGAGAACATGACCAAAAGTCACCAGAACTGTGAGTCCCTAGACACCCTGTGTCTGCCCCTGAGGGCACGGTGAGCAGGACACAGCCTCGGTTGCCTCCTCCCAGGGTTACTATCTTGGGTGGCAGATAAGGTAGATACCTTCAAGGTGGTCAGAGACCCACTGAGGCCACCAGCCTACAATTGGCGTTTATGCAAATTAAGGACAAGACTCTTGAGTCCTCACAGATTGTTAACCTTCTATGCAACCCTCAGGGGCAGCCTTGAAGAGAATCTAAAAGTCAACGTGTAACCAGCTTAGGTCTTCACTAGAGCAGCAAGCGCCTCGGCATAGAAGAGGACCTGGGAAGGTGCCGACGAGAATCGGCTTGCACTGAGTCTGTTTCCAGGGTAGAGAGGATGGGGCTAACCAGAGGAAGAGGTGTTCAGAGAGGGGGCTGCCTGTGCAGCAGCACACTGCGCGCATGCGGGGGAGCCTGCACAGCGAAGGCTGCATGCAGGAACAGAGCTGTCCAGTAGAGCCTCCACCACAGAAGCATCCTGTGCCTTCATAGGCCACACATGACCTCGGTAGCACTTGCAGTGTGTCTGGTGCATTGACAAATGTCTTTAAATTTACATTTTAAGTCATTTAAGTAGCTTTTCTTGGCACATGGCCACCTTATTGGACTGAGTGGTTCTGTAGTGTTCCCTTGGCCAAGTTTCCAATTTTGTCTTTCCATTTGTGGATGCTCCAGGGTAATTTTGAATACATAAAACCCATCAACATGTAGGAAATTGGACTTGGTCCTCTGACGACTAGGGGATTGGTAGACTTGATCTCTACCCTAAGGAGTTTTTGTTTTGGAAGAAAAAGGAGCCCGAGCTCCCGGAAGCTGGGTGACCTTTAACCTTAGCATCTCTCACAGCATCATGGTAATATAAACAGCAGGTGAATGATAATCTCATAAACAGAGTATACTTGGGAGAGATTGTCCAAGCAGGACACTGGTACAGACAGGGCTGCTGAGGGGATAGGCTAGGACTTCAAATGGGAAACCCTGAGAAGCCGCCTAGCAGCAGCCATACTGGCAACGTAGGAAACGGAAGTGTGGCTTTCCATTCCTAGCCTGGTTCTGCCTGGCAGTCCTCTCTACAGTTGGGACAGCTCGAGCTCAGCTTCACTAACTGTGCAGCAGCGAGAGAGAGAGAGAGAGAGAGAGAGAGAGAGAGAGAGGAGAATTCATATTCACCCCTCTGTTTCCTCCTTGGGAGTTTTGGGGTTCATCTGATCTAATGATGCAGCAGGGGCCATTATGGCATATCACACAAGTCTCTTACTGTGGTCTCTGGCACAAAAGCAAAAACATCCAAAAAGACTACCACAGGGGCGGCAGAACACTCCCTGATGCTCTCTCTGACCCAGCCAGAGCCTCCAGAGTGTGGTGTCAGCCTTCTCTTGGAGGGCCCAATGCTTTTGTGCTTCCTAGGGGTTCCCCATTCCCAAGGCTGATTGGTAGAGACACACAACTGTATTCTGCTCAGCTCTGGCCTAGCTCACCAGCTAGTGTCTCTCAGTCTGGCTTCCTTTTTTGCTTGGCCTTCTAAGCCAATGGGGTCTGTCAACACAGCCGGGCAAAGATCTGCATTTTAAGTACCTGAGAATTCTTGGAGGGCAGTATTATATACTTTGTCTCCTGGGGAGGGCTGTTAGAGAGCTAAGTGGACATGTAGAAAGAAGCCCGCTCTGTTTAGAGCTCCCTCATCTATCGAAAGAGATAGCAAGAAAGCTGGTCCTATTGGTTTGCAGCTGTCTCCTGGGGGAAATATGTTGGAAAAACTTTTTGGTTGGATATTGTTTTTACTTAATCCATATATTTAGCTCCCCCCCCGCCCCGCCCAAGCACACCTAAGGATCACTCACAGTCCAAATAGAAAGCACAGTTCTGTTTTTCTGGGTTTGTTTATTTTTTCCCGGTGGAGTTAGGAAAAGCCCTGAACACAGAGGCCTATATTTAACCAAGAGGCCTGCCTCAAGCAAAGCCAAATCTACACGGGCTGGAAACAAGGCCATCAGCTGTGAGGGGAGTCTCTCCACCCTATCCCCCTACAAGTACAGTTCCATTCTAGATCCCCTGCCAAGGTGGGGGGGGTCTCTGATTCACCATGTGTGTCACAGCTTGTGTGTGTTTCCCATCAACACGCCTGGAGAAGCTCAGGCCTCAGCCAGATTTAGATAATTGAAAGTCATCATTTCCAAATGGGCTAATAATCTATACACTGTCACTCTCAGAGGGGAGGGGTTGGGCTGCCTTCTCTTTGTTGTGCTCTTAGGAAAACAAGATTAAAGGCCATAAAAAGTCCCCCCTCTCCTCTCCTCTCCTCTCCTCTCCTCTCCTCCCCTCCCCTCCCCTCCTATCTCTTTCTCTCTCCTGGGGTGGCAGGCCCTTCACCAAGGCTGACATTAATGACAGGAATGGGAGCAGTGTGACTTACAGGTGGCTGATAGAGCAGGCCCTCGCCTGCACTGACCAGAAGTGCAGTTAAAACCTCTGCTCAGTGAACTTCTTCATGACAAAGACTAAGAAGAACACTGAAATGTGGCAAGCAATACGAACTGTGTAAAGGAGCTAGTTCCGGGCTTGACGTCATGCAAGAATTCTGTCACCGCAGCCAGGTGGCCTCCATTTCCCCCAGAAAGGGACAGCAGAAAAGATAAAGGTTCCTTCTCTGGCCAAGGAGTCCGTGATGGTTAACAAAGTGGCCTTAGCCCGTTTTTTTTCTTCTCACTTGTTTCAGGCTCAACATAATGTAGTCAGAGAGGATCCATGGTCCCTGGAACCAAAAGACCGATTACATAAACACTATTCCTGTTATTCTGTGCAGTGGGAAGCAAAACCAGGCTTTCTGGGCTGCGTTTCCTGTGGTGACGGCTTGCTGCCTCTCCTCCCTCCTGCACAGGAGTCCCTTTAAAAGATTCGATGAAGATAAGACAATCAATGTGGCAAAACAGTTTGACTACGTCTGATAATAAGAGCATGGTCTTTAGCAGATAATCTAGAAGCGTCTCGCCTCGTTACGCCCCCATGAAAAAGAAAGCCATGCTCACACAAAGATTTGGACACAGACGCCCATTGCGGTTTTATTTACAACAGAAAACTCAAACATCCGGGTGAAGGAATAAACTGGCCATGGAGTACCCAAGGAGACACTTCTCTCCCATGAATCACGGCAACACAGCCTCAGGAACATGATGCTCATGGATCATAAAGCCAAACTCAAGAAATCCTTTTCCTATAGAAGTCTAGAAAGGACGGGAGATGGTGCTGGGGAGATGGTCTGGAATCAGAAGTCAGAACTAGGAGGAGTTAGGCCCGTGGGCTGTGGGCCTGGCTAAAGATGAAGTTTTTGGTCCCTTTTCTGGGGTGACGGCTACTTCGGTGTTGACATTTGTCAAAACCCATTGCACTGTATGAGTAACATGGTTACCTTTCCATGGGAGGTAAATTAAAATACAATAAAGTTTGCTGTGGAGAGGCAAGTAAATCTAGACTCTCAAGTCTGTGGCTGTGCAAGTCAGCAGTAATGTTTAGCCAGAGGCTGCTTTCGAAGGCCGCAGTCGCTGTCGATGGGAAACAGGAGTTTCACATACTGATAACCCACACCGTTGTTTGTCAAGCAAGGCAACCACAACACTGAACTCCACGGGTGCACTATGTAATGACTGTCACGGGGACTTGAATTTATCTCACAAGGCAGTGGTGGCTCTGCCGAGCAATGCACACATGTAATTCTCCATCATTCCTGTACCTCGCTGCTGCGTGTTAAGATATTCAAGAGGGTAAGATGTGCCAAGGCAGAAGGACTATGATGGGCATGACTATGAAGAAGGCCATCCCTCTACCATGCAGGACTGAGGAATAGGGAGGTGGCCCACCAGCTGACTGGTCGACCTGAGGAGACCGTCTACAGGGAACAAGGCTGTTCTCTCATAGAACCTAAGGACAATTGCCCTAAACAGGTCCTAGAAACATAACTGGCACAGTACCTGAGCACTAGGCATTGATAGCTTGTGGAAGAGGAAACTGCCAAACAGTGTTTGTGTAGCCGATGAGACAGGCAAGTCCATTTGATCTCTAGCACAAACAGCAGTAGCATTCTGGATAGTTAGAAATGACCGTGACGGACACGAGAGGAAACCCCAGCAGATTGTTCCTTCCCAAAGTCCCCAAGCCGGCAAGACTTCCAGAGCCTCCTGCCACCCCTCTCCAGTTCTCTGTGACTTGGGTGCTTCTGGGCTGGAGCTCTGAACAGTCCTTTGGGGGCCAGGGGGTTGGGGTGGGGGTGGTGGAAGTCAGTGGACAGTTTAAGAAGCTAGCAGACATTTGTAAAGTCAGCAGACATGACTGCAAAGGAGCTCTTGAGATCTCTTCAACAAAAATGAAAAATGCATGCGGAAACAGGGAAGAAGACCAACTAGTGTGTGGGACACCCCTTGGTGTTTTTTTGACTGTGAAATCGACTACTTAGAACAACCTAGAAGAGGAAAGAAACTCTAAGCTGGCAGTCTCACTGGGCAGTTGACAAGTTTAAAGACCTTCCAGTGGCTGAGGAGGCTACTGGTTCTGAGTTAACAGTACAGGCCTTTCCCCACTCCGGCCACATAGTGCGCAAGTTTCTCTCAAATTGCCTCTGGCCCCTAAAGTAGCAGAACGTTCAAGGGACACAAAGTTTAAGAAACAAACTTCAGCTGGGTCTTGAGGAACAGCTCTTGAGTTGAGTCCCAGTTATTCAGGAAGCTAAGGAAGAAGAATAGTTTAAGACTGGCCTAGGCTTCAGAGTTCGTTCAAGGACAGCCTGACTAGTTACTGACACCTTGCATCAAAATAACAGAAAGGGCTGGGGCCAGCCCTGTTCTGTCCTCCACGGTCAGGGAATGGGACAGGGCTGCAGCCCTGCGTGTGGTCCACCTTCCAGATGTGGGCTGCCACCTTCCAGATGTGGTGAAGTCGGTAGGGTGCTGCTCCCTGCTTGACTGGGAGTCACTCCTGCACGGGGCGCAGGCAGTCATCTGCTTCCCTTCAGACCTCCTATTCCTATTTATGAAATGAAGAGTCGGCTGAAATGATCATCCCCCTCCCCCAACCCTCTACCCTGGCTCACTCTTCCTGGCCTTGGCATCCATCTGTCAGCTCTGTCCATCCCCCTCCCCCGGCAGGTGACACATCCTGTGGGGTCAGAGTGTGTGCTGCACACCACTCCGGCACCGTTCTTACCTCTGGCTCCTTTCTTCACTAGTGTGCACCAAGGGGCAGGTGGTGTCTGGCCAGTACCGGATGCTGGCCAAACACGGAGGATATGTGTGGCTGGAGACCCAGGGGACAGTCATCTACAACCCCCGCAACCTGCAGCCTCAGTGTATCATGTGTGTCAACTATGTGCTGAGGTGAGTCGAGGAGGGAGGGAGGGAGCAGCCAGCCTCTTAGGACCCGGGGCCATAGCGCCACATGCTGTCTGTGGTGTGGATCCTTCTAGCCGGGTGGGTTTTATATTGAGATCTTAGGAACGGAGTTCTAGAGCTTTCCATTTCCACTTGTCAGCTATGGTATCATGTCTCTGACTTGTGCTGAGATTGCATACAGCAGTGCTTGATGTTGTGTGAATGGGAGCCAGTGCTCTCCTGGGTAAGTTGTTTTGGGAAGATGTGGGTGATGTTTCCACCCCTGGAAAGACTATGAGAGGCTGCCATTGATAATATGAAGGAATCTAACACAGGAATCCAGGACTCTTGTGTACCTACAGCTCGAGCACAGGTAGCGAACAGCCCACAGGTTTCTCTGCTTCTGTGGCTCACAGGATTTGATGGTTGGTGCTTCTGCCTAACTCTTCTCCCAGAGGTTTATCTGTCAGGCTTCTGACATGTCTGGGGGGGCGGGGGGGGTCCAAAGGCTTTTTGCTAAAAGATGCAGATACTCTGAACCTCTCTCTTCCCATCAGTGAGATAGAGAAGAACGACGTGGTGTTCTCCATGGACCAGACCGAAGCCCTGTTCAAGCCGCACCTGATGGCCATGAACAGCATCTTTGACAGCAGTGAGGATGTGGCTGTAACCGAGAAGAGCAACTACCTGTTCACCAAACTGAAGGAAGAACCTGAGGAGCTGGCCCAGTTGGCCCCCACCCCAGGAGATGCCATTATTTCTCTCGATTTCGGTGCGTACTTCCTAGCCACAGAACCCTCATGGACTCGGGGACAGTTCTTGTTATGACAAGCCTCCCTGGCCACAGCCTCCCTAAACCACAGACTCACTCGGGCCTTGCTGATCACCGTACGCGGTCAGGCTCTGCTAGGTGAAGAAGCAGCACAAACTCGTGGCCATTGAGTTATATGTCCTCATGAAGGGTAAAGAGGTAGGCAAGGAGAAGGCTCCCTCTTGAGGGGTCCATCCTCTGCCTGGCTTGAGAGTCTGAGTTGAGTCATGTGTCGCGGGGAGTGCCCTCGAACTTACCTAAGTGAAGGGCCGAGTCAGAACAGTGCCAGACCCAGTAGCGGAGAGGAGACTGAGGGCGAGGACGGAGCCCTCGGTGGCTGGCTGCGTTAGAATGTCTGCCCACCTTCCTGGAAGAGAAGCCCTTGTGGTCCAGACCAGATCACCCCACCGATCTCACCTCTGACTCCTGGAATGGTCCCAGGAAAGGCCTCTTCCAGTCTGCACCCTCGCCAGCCCAGCTCTGACGGCTCCTCTTTGCAATCCCCCTTGGATAGTGTGCATTCGAGAGGCCACAGGAAAATGGACACCTGCGAGAACCAGAAAGGGCAACGAACCCTCTTGCACGAGATAACCTTGTATCCCCCCCCCCCAATCTCCATGATGGTGGTACTAAGGCAAATGGCCCAATTCTCCTCCAATAACCTCCTCATCTGCTCTGGAATGCTCTGCAGGGAACAATTGCTTCTATCTAGTGAGCCCAGCCTCTGAAAGCCTAGGAGACTGTTCTCTTTATAGGAAGTCCCCAGACGGAATCACAGCTCTGGTCCTGTCTAGGCTCCACAGGACCGAGGGTGTCAACCTCAGGCCCCCTCTTACGATCTTTTGTGAACTTTCTGGGCTTATCCACCCTGGGGCCAGCCCAGATCTCGTGAATGCTCCTCAAGCAAGCCTTGTCTTTACAGGAAGCCAGAACTTCGATGAACCCTCGGCCTATGGTAAGGCCGTCCTTCCCCCGGGCCAGCCGTGGGCCGCGGGGCTGAGGAGCCACAGTGCCCAGAGCGAGTCCGGGAGCCTGCCAGCCTTCACTGTACCCCAGGCGGGCACCCCAGGGAATACCACGCCCAGCGCCACAAGCAGCAGTAGCTGCTCCACGGTGAGCCCCACCCTCCAGGAAGGTACACAGGACGCGGGGCCCCTCAAGCTCTGCTGCCGGATGACTGGACAGACACCCTGAGAAGTACTGCCTCCCTTGGGTTATTGCAGTGCCCCTAAGGATGGCTCAGACACTCCTGACAGGCACTAGAGCTGACTACTGGCTCTTAGCATCTGTCGTCCACCCTTTATCCATGTACTGACCCCTGGAATCACAGCAAGAACCTAGGCTGGCCTCTGCAAACCAAAGGCTTCAACCACAGAGCCCTGTTGGCCACAGCCTCTATCCCATTTGCACCTCAAGGCACACAGGACAAGTAGTTCTTAACCTGTGTTACACAATCCCTCTTTTTGACAGGGGAAACGGAACAAGCCTTTCACAGGGTCGCCTAGATGATCAGAAAACACAGATATTTACTTTATAATTCCTAACTGTAGCAAAATTACCGTTCTGCGTAGCGAGGTTGGGGGGGGGGTCAGCACAGCATGAGGAACTGAAGGGCTGCAGCGTCAGGAGAGTTAAGGACCAGAAGTGACCCAAGTATCTCCTTAGAGGGAGTTCAGAGAGGTTGATGAACTGAGCTACTCCACACAGCTCGTAAATAGCAGTCCCCTTCGTCAATGCTTGGCAGAACGAGGCAGACACATGCTTGTCTCGACTCTTGCTGGACTCCTGGCGAGACAGGCCCCCTGTTCTTACTTGGTCTTCTCCTTCCTGGTTTCCAGCCCAGCAGCCCTGAGGACTACTATTCATCCCTGGAGAATCCCTTGAAGATGGAAGTGATTGAGAAGCTCTTTGCCATGGACACAGAGTCGAGAGACCCATGCAGTACCCAGGTGGGCCCTGCGCGCGGGTGACAAGGGCTCCTATGCAGAGACCCCTGGGGTGCTGCGCAAAGCTTCAGGATCAGGAAGCTTGTGAGCGCCCCACCCCCCTCCTACTGTGTCCCTGCTCAGCCACACGCTTCTATTTAAGGGTCCACCCCATCTCCGTCTTGCACAAACAGTGTAAGTGGTGGTGGTGGAGGAAGTGGGCAAGGGTGGTGATGAGCATCTCCAGGGGCAATCCTCATAGCTCCATTTGATTGTCTCAGACTGAGTTCTCCACACCAGCTTCCACATTGCTCTTCAGTGTGTGGTCTTATCCTATCCTGCAGAACCTCTCGTCGTCGCGTCTGTGCATGTCTTTTTCCTGTGTGTGTGTGTGTGTGTGTGTGTGTGTGTGTGTGTGTGTCACTTCTTAGCACAAGCAGGCACACTTCCTTCAGTACCAGTCTTGGGTACAAAGATCTATCCGCAGTGAGGGATCATTGGCTGACCGCGGCTGCAGCTTGTGTCTTTGCTTCTGAGTGTTCTGTTGTGACCATGGGTGTCTCTGAGTATCTCCTGGTGAGAACAGCAGTCTCTGTGGGGGAGATGAAGATTAGCTGGCACAATCTTTATTAGGATAAAGGGGCAGCCAGTGCAACAGAGGCCAGAAGTTTGCCTGGCTGAAATAGGAAGAGAAGGCTGCAGGTCATAGGTGGTGGAAGCTCACTGTACCTGCACAGGATGAAGGGACGGATGCAAGGAATAGGTTATCTCCCAGCAGAAATCCTTGTATCCTCAGTGGCAAATCTGAGCACTTCCAGCAGAGGTGTTTGAATGGAGGACTGACAGTTTCAAAAGGTCTGGACAGGACATGGCCGGGCCAGCCACTATCCACCCTTTGCTCCATGTTCCCTCAGACGGACTTCAATGAACTGGACTTGGAGACCCTGGCACCCTACATCCCTATGGATGGCGAGGACTTCCAGCTAAGCCCCATCTGCCCAGAGGAGCCGCTCATGCCGGAGAGCCCTCAGCCCACCCCCCAGCAGTGCTTCAGTACCATGACCAACATCTTCCAGCCGCTCACCCCGGGGGCCACCCACGGCCCCTTCTTCCTCGATAAGTACCCACAGCAGTTGGAGAGCAGGAAGACAGAGTCTGAGCACTGGCCCATGTCTTCCATCTTCTTTGATGCTGGGAGCAAAGGGTCCCTGTCTCCATGCTGTGGCCAGGCCAGCACCCCTCTCTCTTCTATGGGGGGCAGATCCAACACGCAGTGGCCCCCGGATCCACCATTACATTTTGGCCCTACAAAGTGGCCTGTGGGCGATCAGAGGGCTGATTCCCTGGGTGCCCTGCCGGTGGGGTCATCGCAGTTGGAACCTCCAAGCGCCCCGCCTCATGTCTCCATGTTCAAGATGAGGTTAGTGACAGATGTCCGGCTGGTGGGGACATACTGGGCAGGGCGGGTACATGTACACACCCACTAACGGAGGTTCTAGAGGCTCACATCGGCTTCCCGCTGACCATATCCCCTCACTGTGTGTGTAGGCAGCTGGCACTTTTCCTAGTCCTCCTCTGATATATGAGAGCCAGACCCCAGAAGAGAGGAGAAGGGAGCCTTTTTAGTGCCCCAACCTGATGGTGCACACGGGCACCAGCATATTCCTGTCTTCCCGGTAGGCTGCAGTCCCAGAAGCTGGAGTGTCTTGTCTTTAGTACGGACCCTTTATAGAGCACCCCAGATGGTCCTCTGCATGGGAGGCCCTGAGCAGAAATCCTTGCAGAGACGGTTATCTGTTGAGCTGGGCAGGACCCCCCGAGGGCAGGACTGAGGTGGACAGGTGTGTGGAGAGAAGCGCAGGTGACAGAACTCTTGAGCATCTTACAAGGAGGTAGAGCTGAGCTGCCGCCGGTCAAGCCCCTTGGCACTCCGCCCTCCATAGATCGTCTGAGCCATAGGTGTTGGATTCTGGTGAAGACACCAGGCAGCGAGCGGGGAAGCTGTAGACCCCTCATACCCACTGACTTCTCTTGTCATTGGCAGGTCTGCAAAGGACTTCGGGGCCCGAGGTCCATACATGATGAGCCCAGCCATGATCGCCCTGTCCACCAAGCTGAAGCTAAAGCGGCAGCTGGAGTACGAGGAGCCAGCCTTCCAAGACACGAGTGGGGTAAGCCATGTCCTTTCTGTGAGCGAACAGCCTGCTGGGCAGGAAGGAGATGAGGCAGGGTAGAGATGCAGACAGCTCGTTCTGGTAGTGAGCACCTGGGCCTGCTGGGTCTCTGCGGTACCCACCCCACTCCGTCCCTCCTCCCTGGCCCACTTCCTCTAACTACGAGTCACATCTGCAGGGGGACCCTCCAGGCACCAGCAGTTCGCACCTGATGTGGAAACGTATGAAGAGCCTCATGGGCGGGACCTGTCCTTTGATGCCTGACAAGACCGTCAGTGCGAACATGGCCCCCGGTAAGCAGGCCTGGCCCGGGGGTCCGGTAGAGGGTTGAAGGCTCAGAGCCCATTCCCGGCACCTTGTTTAGAATGGGTTATAGCCGTGCCGTGGGCAGGCTCCCGGTTCAGAGGTCTCTACATGACTTCTGAAAAAGCAAGCAGGCTGAGAGAGCTACTGTCTGTCCTAACGACAGCACCACATTTCACTCTCTGGCTTGGATCCTCCAGATGAATTCACCCAAAAATCCATGAGAGGCCTGGGCCAGCCACTGAGACACCTGCCACCTCCCCAGCCACCATCTACCAGGAGCTCAGGGGAGAACGCCAAGACTGGGTTCCTGCCACAGTGCTACGCCTCCCAGTTCCAGGACTACGGTCCTCCAGGAGCTCAAAAGGTGTCAGGTGAGTGTTTTGGAGGTCTCACCATAGCCAGGGCCTGGTGCAGACAGGTGGCCTGGCTGACCAGAGGAGCTGAGAGGCAGCCACTTGCAGGAAGCAACTCTGCATTTGGACAAGACTGCCTTCAGAGCCTCTGCTCGGGTCTGACGTGACTACTTACAGTCCGCAGGGCTGTTCATCTGCCAAGCTGCTGATGAGACGGTTTAGCCAGGACCAAGTCTCTTTATTCCAGACCCTGCATGGTACCAGGCCCAGGAAGGATTTGACAATGACTTGTTCAAAGAACAAGGAAGGCCTGGGAGGGTGCAGGCTCCTCATTGATGAGATGAGATTGTGTGAGAGAGGCCTCTTTGGCTGTTGTCCCTGAGAAAGGGCAGAACCACGGTTATTTCTGGTCAAACAGGCTCCCCAGAAGGTGGGTCTAAAGCTCTGATACCAGCTCAGGCTAGGGAAGCTTTGGTAGAAGGACGTGGCTAGTACGGCAAGGGCTCCAGGGCTGTGGTGGACTTCTGAGCAAGACAAGCTTGCTGCCCTGGAAAGGCGGGCTGCAGACTGTGCATGGGCTCTGAAAGGGATCGTCCAGTAATCAGTCAGGTCACGTCCGGGCTCTTGGCACCACAAGACCAAGAGTCTATGTCTTTCCTCAGCTGCTCATTGCCTGAAGTGTACACACATACCACAAGCTTTCTCTGAAAGGTTGCACAGGGGACTCACTGACGGGAGTGTAGACGGGTGATCCAGGAAGTTCAGCTATTGCCACTGAAACACACAAGTGTTCCCACAGACGCCTCTGCTCGGCACAAACAATTTGTGGTCTGAGAAAGAAAATTTCAGAGCCTTGTCTACAGTCTAGCAGAGTTGGGGAAAATTTATAGTTGTGTTCTTAGAATTCTGTCTGAGGAACCCCCCCCCCCGACGCCCTGGACTGATATTTCAGTTCTGTTGTTTACTAGCAGGCGGGCTGGCAAGCCAGAAGGCTTAAAGAGAAAGTTAAAAGTTTAAAGAGAGAATCACACATCACTCGCCCCTGGTATTCACATC
Organism: Mus pahari; assembly: GCF_900095145.1. Lineage (NCBI taxonomy): Eukaryota > Metazoa > Chordata > Mammalia > Rodentia > Muridae > Mus > Mus pahari. Next base: position 52,518,290 of record NC_034607.1, read on the forward strand.
TGGACAGCTGTAGTCAGCAAATGACAGGTTTCTCCAGCTGTTGAAAGTGAAGCAAAACTAATTTCAACATAGATCGTTTCTGCTCATAGACTGAAAGCAGAGGTGAACTTAACAAGGGCAGGGCATCTGTTGGTAGGAGTGCAGGCAACAGGAAGTGTGGACCCCAGAAGGAAGGGCACACTGGGACCCAGCTCTGTCTCTCAACTGAGAGAGCTCTGATGTTGCTCCAGCCATCTTTGGATCTCAGCACACTGCTGTGGTATATGTTCTCTTCTGGCTCTGTCCTCTGAACAGGGAATGGAGCCCTAGGGCCAGAGGGCTGCTGCACTGGAAGTTGCCAGAAACTGGAGACACAGTTGTTTGCATGCATGCCCTTTTCCCTGGTCACCTACAGCGGAGCAGGTCTGTGCCTGTCCTCAACAACATCCTCTTCTCGCTCCTCTCAGGTGTGGCCAGTCGACTGCTGGGGCCATCGTTCGAGCCTTACCTGTTGCCGGAACTGACCAGATATGACTGTGAGGTGAACGTGCCTGTGCCTGGAAGCTCCACACTCCTGCAGGGGAGAGACCTTCTCAGAGCTCTGGACCAGGCCACCTGAGCCAGGGCCTCTGGCTGGGCACGCCCCTGCCTGCCCTGCTGTCTTGGCCTGCCAGCTTCACTTCCGTCTGTGTTGCAATTACGTATCTCTAACACCAGCACACTTCTTACGAGATATACTCACCTGGCCTACCGGCCAGGTCACCAAGCAGTGGCCTTTATCTGACATGCTCACTTTATTATCCATGTTTTAAAAATACATAGTTGTTTTACCTGCTATGTTTTACCGTTGATGAAAGTGTTCTGAAATTTTATAAGATTTTCCCCTCCCTCCCTTGAATTACTTCTAATTTATATTCCCCAAAGGTCTCTCTCTCTCATTCAGCATCCATACTAACAACTGTGGTGGCTGCTGCTCCCCCTAGGAAAGCTTTGGCGTCATTCAACTCAAGTGGTCTTGTTCTTGTTGCCAAAGACAAAAAGGATTTTGCTCCACTGTGGATTCTCCCTCTCTCCCCTTCTCCCCCCCCCCACACATCTAATCACCATATTGTAAAATTTTGTGTTTTTAAAGCCAACTCCTTGCTCCGATTTTCATACGACTTAATATGGGGCACAAAAAGCAATGTGAAGAATCAACTCTAGGGTTACCTGTGAAGCCACGCGATGGTGTTCTAAGCTGTTTGGTGATGGCCCCCCCTCTCTCCCCGGGTCCAGTGGATTTTTTTTTTAACTATTATTCAAAAGCAAAACTGAGTTGAGTTTTGTTTTGTTTTATTTTTTAAGAAGAATTTATATCCAGGTCTAGTGTTTATCGTATATATGGGTACTCTGTAATATCTAAAAGCTTAAAAATGGGATCCTGCTCACAAGAATCACTTTTAAGATCTTTTAGGGCTGTTCACTTTATTTTTTCTCATTACTGTAGACCTGTGCAGTACCCACAGGCCTGACTAACCGCCACAGATCTCTCTTTCTCTCTGGTGACTTTTTGCTTTTGTAGTGTGGCAGTGGTGTGACAAACTAGGACTTCCCAGGAGTGAAGTCATTAAGGGGGAACATTGCAGGCTGTCTTTTCATGTTCTCGGTGTATTATGTATATGTGTGCTGTTGTCGCTGTGAGGGCTCCCATGGCAGTCGCAGGCTCTGAGGGCACGTTGCTGGTGGGTTGGCAGGCGGGAAGGAAGCGCTCTCACTTTTCTCAGGCGATGTTGCTAGCCCTTCCAGTGTACTGAGCTATATGATCGCCAGTCTCTCTCCTGCGGCACATTTGGGTGTTTCCACAGCTACCATGAAATGGTTTTAATGGGAATTCACAAAGCAAGTGGGGATTCACAAATGTAGTGACCCAGTCCTTGGAGCTAAACTGGGAGATGGTGCCAGGTAGAGGGTAGCAGGTCTGACCAGCCCTACACCCTGCCACAGATCACAGCTTGCCGGGCAAATGGCCCTGCGAAGCCACGGTGCAGCGCCCCCTGCTGGCGAGCAGCGGGCAGACCTCCAGGGACAGCCTCTAGCTGAGGTCTCAGTCACATGAAGTGTGACACTGAACAGGTAGAAAGCACTGAAAATCGTGTTCCAAGAGCACTTTGTAACTCACTGAGGGGGAGGGGAAGCACCTTTTGGGTTTGTGATACCAATCAACATAAGGTGTTGTTGACTCGGGTACAATAAAACTTTGAACACACACAAAGCCCATCAGGCAAGAGTACAGTAAGCCTAAGGGGACTTGCTGCTCAAACCAAAAATTAACTTTAAAGGTCATTCTACCTGACATTACCTAGGTATAGTGTTGTCCAAGCCGCACATCGGTGCACAGTGTGGCCTGACACACACGCAGGCTGGTGACAGAACTTGAAGGGTTATTGACACGCAAATGCTGGTGTTTGATTTCCTGTGTTGTTGCCTCAGCGTTAAGGGCATTTCCGTTTGCAGTTTTACTAAAGACACTCTGAGAAATATTCTGAGTTTCTTATTAACCTTTCCTGTTCATGTAACAACTTCATGACCATTACTGCATTGTCAAATTCCTACTGACGACATTATAACTGTACGGGAGCTTAACTTTATAAGGAAATGTATTTTGACACTGATATCTTATTAAAGTATTCTGACCCTATCCTGCTGGTGCCTCTTGTTTCCTGTGCATTTATTGTGGGCTGTGCCAATGGGAAAAATAAGGTTCTTACTCAAGAGCACGCAGAAATGAACTTTGGAGATGAACTAGACCAGCTTGAGACCACCCCACAGGAAGTCCGATGAAGGAAGGCGTTTGCGCCTGACGTTGCCTGAGCCCAGGAGCCGTTCTCTATCTTAGGCATTTCTGTAGCTACTGTGTGTCTAGCCAAGGCCCTTTCCCTGCATGCTGGGAGAGAAGGGAAGAAACCACGGGCTCTCCCTTCGGAGACCCACACCAGGCACGGAGGTCCAAGGAGAAGGACACCCTGGGCCAAGGGCATCACTATAGAGTCAAGGTCTTCCTAGGTAGAAAAGAAAAAGTCTTCAGCCAGAGACAGAACACAACGGAAGCTTGCTGTTAGGCATGGACCTGATGGGTCCCTATTCCAGATGTGGCTTCTGTGAAAGCCACTCTTTTGGTGATCAAGGGGGAGGGAGAAGACCAGCAGAATCTCTTAGAGTCAGCCCTATGTAAAATCGGATGTCTCGTCATCCCCCGTGTGCCTGGTGTCTTGGGTTCACAGTGACCTCGTTAGCTCCATCGGCCTAAGCAATGCTACGCGTATGATTTTGTGGGTGAGACTAGGACCCACAGTGACTTACTTCCACGTGTCACACAGTCACCTGGCACAAGCCCCCAGAGCTGTCTGTGAGCTACGGCTGATGCTAGGGCCCATTTACATTTTCAAGTAGAAAATTCCTGTCTGGGCTACAGAGCCGGCTCAGCGATTAAGAGCACTTGCCCTTGTCCAAGGCCAGGGTTTCATTTCTAATGCCCACACGATGGCTCACAACTATCTATAATCCAGTCCCAGTGGCTCTGATGTCTACTTTTGGTGCCTTCATGGGCACCAGGTATGCACATTGTACACATACACACACGTTAAGCAAAACATACCACGCACAATAACAAATCTAAGAGGAAATTTTTAAAAAGAACACTCCAGTTAGTCTTAGTTTAACTCTAGGCATTGTGGGTATTCTGTTCTTCTCTTCCTGACTTGACCTCTGGACCTTGGGGTGGAGTGTCTGGGTCCGGCCAAACTCCCCCTCACCTTCATCCACCATCTTGGGCTTCCTGAAAACATCAGCTCTCCTCCTCCCCGGCCCTTCTGAGAATGGCACACTTCTGGAGGAGCATTCCCCTGGTCCCCAGTGACTTCAGAGGGGCCTATAATGCTGTCCTTTGACTTTAACCCCATACCTAAAGCTCTGGCTGACCCTCCAGGCCCTGGTGGAGTGGGCACAGTATTCAGTGCCTCTGACTTCAAAGTTCAGCCAGCAAGCAAAGGGGAAAGATAAGATGCCATCGTTCCTGGTGGGGTGGTAGGAATTTGGTCTTCTTTGGGGTATGTGAGCATAAGACCCAGTGCCCACATCAGCCACTGCTACTTCACATATTGTATCAGGGTGTTCAGGAAGGATTGGTCTGCCTGTTCCCGATTTTACATTGTGGTTTAGGAGCAGGTATGTTCCGGCATGTGGTGCACACAGCAGCGGGATCAGGTCCCCACATGAAAGTGAGAGCTGTTGAGCCTCTTGAGCGCCTCCTGGCTCTAGGTGTCCCCTCTCTCAGTGGGGCATGCTATCTCAGCCAAAGTGTGTGTACACGGTATCCTCCAAACCAGAACACTTTCTGGGAGAGGAACTCAGACCCCAAGGTTGGAGCACCAGGGGCTCCTCCTTACCCCGTGGAGCTAGATCAACCCTATCCCCTCGAAGCGGGACAGATTGGTCCAATGCTGGACTGTGGTTTAGCTGAAGATGTGATACAGACGCATTTCCTCTATGACCTCTAAGCTTCAACCATCTCCTGCCTTTTTTTTCCTCTTTGCCTGCTCCTCCTCTGCTTTTGTGAAAAGGGAATGTGAACTCTGTAGCGGAGCGGTCAGATTAACCTGTCCTTTTACTCTGGGATATCCCCAGATCAGCAAAGGCAACTCTGGATATACCGAGGGAAGGTTGAACCCTACTCTACTCTAAGTTTTCAACTTCTAGATATTTTAGCAAAGGAGACCAAATCCCTGGGAAACAAAGCCTTTAAGTCACCTGCCTGTCATACAGAGATGAGAGGCATGGCTAGGAGCCGAACCCAGGCCAGTGTCGTAGCGACAGACAGGACCTCCCACACATTTGACTATTCCCCAACATGGCCAGTTCTCAGCCAACCCCTACAGCTTCTTCACCTCCCCACAGGAACGTTTAAGACAGGCTTAAGAACACAGTCTTGCTCAATGGAATGATGTACTTTGGATAGATTAAAAAAAAAAAGTGAAGGGCAAGAAACAATCAGGTTCCACTATAGAGAAGTCAAGAGTTATAATTTCTTGTGCCTCTCTCCCTCTTTGTTAACATTACTATGGTATAGATGCCAGGATGAATGAGTCAACATCAATACATTATTTAAAGTTTGTACTGTAGGAGTAGGCATGAGATGACTAAGTAGTTATGACCACTGACTGCTCTTCCAGAGGATTTAGGTTCAATTCCCAGCATCCACATGGGCTCATAACACTGTAACTCCAGCCACAGATGATCTGATGTCCTCTTCTGGTCTCCTTGGGGACCAGGCATGCATATGGTACATCTACAAACATATAGGCAAAACACCATAGACATAAAATAAGTAAATACAATTTTTAAAATATTGGCTATAAAATTGGTACAGTTTTTAACCTGATTTTTTTCTTGCCCTTCACTTTAAAAAAAAAAAAAAAATCTATCCAATCTGTCCAAAGCACATTGCATTGAGCAAGACTATGCCCTTAAGCCTCTCTTAAACTTTAGGGGGGGGGGTGTTGTTTTTTGTTTTGGTTTTGGTTGGTTGGTTGGTTGGATGGATGTTTTTTCGAGACAGGGTTTCTCTGTATAGCCCTGGCTGTCCTGGAACTCACTCTGTAGACCAGGTTGGCCTTGAACTCACAGAGTTCCTCCTGCCCCTGAGTTCCAAGTGCACAGCATTTGCTTTGTCTTGCTTACCTTGAGTTTTGGGACACATGCTCTGAGGATATCCCTTAATTCAGACCTCTCACGTGGTCTTCTGCCTAGGCAGAGGTGATGGGTGAGGGCAGGAGACCTCGAAGGCCAATGCTGTTCTCAGCACTTTATATCAAGAGCACACGTGGTCCCAACTTACCGTGGCTGGCGAGAACCTTGGTCCCTTGGCTGAGCTGGTGTCTGTCAGCTCTCTCTACTGTAAACTTGCTGGCTTTTCGGGGGAAGCCATGTCTTAGGAAGTGGTTACATGGTGGTGATGGAGGGAGCACATGACAAAGGAAGAGGAGAAAAGAAATACTTGCAAGAGCAAAGATGAAGGGAAGGTGAGTGGATCTTGAGAGAAGCCATGGGAATCAGGCAGGGAGCTCTGGAGAGAGGCAAGGGCAGCTGGACATTCTGACAGAGAGACAGCAGAGGATGGAACAGGGACATAGTCAGGGAGAATGAGTGATGGGAGGGTGATGACCTAGCTCCAGTCAGACTGCTTCTATCCCCAGGGAGCAAACCCTGGCCTGAGAGTAGGGTTGTGGGAAGTTAAGGACACACAGTGTGAAATAGTCATACTGGAAATGTGGGTTGAGGACCGGTGTCAGGAGTGATGGGGAGGTACAGTCCTATATGGACCATTATCACAGTCACTGTTTTCAGTGAATGCTGCAAACAGGGCCTGTGGGAGGCCTCAGCAGGTGAAGGCACTTTTTGCCAAGCCTGACAGCCTGAGTCCTATCCTGGAGATCCAGTTCGGTCCTTAGGACCCATGTGGTAAAGGAAGAAAAATGGGCCCTTCAAGTTGTCCTCTGACCTCTACAAGTACACCACAGCATGCATGCATGCTGCTGCCTTCCCAACACACCAAGTGAATAAATAACCTTTAGCAGGGCAGTGATGGCGCATGCCTTTATTCTCAGCACTCGGGAGGCAGAGGCAAGGGGATTTCTGAGTTCGAGGCCAGCATGGTCAACAGAGTGAGTTCCAGGACAGCCAGGGCTACACAGAGAAACCCTGTCTGGGAAAACAAAAGCAAAACAACAGCAACAACCAAAAACAAAAACAAAATAAATAGCCTTTAAAGTGAATGTGGTGGCACAGGCCTTTAATCCCAGCACTTGGGAGGCAGAGGCAGGCAGATTACTCTGAGTTAGTTTGAGGCCAGTCTGCCCTATGGAGTGAGTTCCAGGACAGCTAGGGCTACATAAATGAACACTGTCTCAAAAGCAAAGCAAACCAAATCAAATCAAAGCCCTTCAAACAAAACAAAAAGAGTGTCCGTTGCAATGGACTGTGAAATTTAAGTTGCATAATGAGCAAAGAAAAATAATTAAGAGGTGATTGTCAATGAAAGCAAAGGGTGAGGTTAGGAAATTGTTTGATTCTTGAGTCACTTAATGATCAGAGAAAGGGACCCAAGGGGAGAGAGAGAAGGTGGGGGAGCAAGGTTGTCAGAGGGAAGGAGACCTCACAGGTTAACCACAGGCCCAGTGATAACACACCTAGGTATTCTAAAGAAGTACAAATACTGAGTTCAGATGAGCGCTACACACAAATGTCTAAGCACCATTTTTCATAGTAACCAAGAAATGAAAACAGCCTGGCTTTCACAGAAGCACAGGTCACTGAGGCTCTGGTGTAGCTCTCCAATGCAATAGACACACTGATCACCCAGAGGAGCATGTTGGACCCAAGCAACAGGAGGGGGATCACAGGAGTCAGGCTCAGAACAGCCCATCCTCCCTCGTTTTATGTTTATTACACTCTGAAAAGGCAAAAAAGTAAATGGAGAACAGATCTTTGTCAGAGCATAAGGGTAAGGGACAGTTTGAAAAGAAAGGGACACTATGCACGAGTTCTTTGAAAAACTGAAATTATTCTATATACTCTATGATTATTATGAGGATTTACACGCATACACAACACCACCACCATGATAGGAGGGGAATTTTTACAATGTGTGAACTTTAAAATAGAGCAAGATCTGAAGTTTCTGAAGTGGTTGGAATAAATGGAGAAGGTCTGAAGGAAGCTTGTTCTGGAACAGGGGACAGTAGAGGTCAGAGAGAGAGAAGAACCAGGGATCGTGACTGGGGGGTGCGAGCAGGGCTGACAGCCTGGCCATCAGCGGGGAGGGGGAGGAGTCCTGATTAAGAAGCAGAGGAGAGCCCTGAGGATGCTCTGCAAAGATCTGGAAAGTGGGGAGGGGTGGGAGGGGATAGCAGATGTGCAGGTCATGGGTACAAGGGCTGAGTGCTGATTGGTGGCCTGGCAAGCTTGGTCTATCCTGACTTCTGAGATAAAGAGACTAGAGGACATCATGAATCATTTCTGGTAGTATCTCAGAAGCTCAAGTCTGGGCAGACCTCTCCTGGAGCATGGCAGAGAGAGAGAGAGAGAGAGAGAGAGAGAGAGAGAGAGAGTCTGACAATCCCTCAGTATCTATGAGAACTCCCCACGAGCCATCCACGTGTGCACTCTGAACACATGGGTTCGTATGTGTTTAACTTTGCTTTCCAGAAGCAAGTATAAGAGTCGCCAGGGCAGCTCCCTCCCTTTCTGTCCAATCTGGGTTTTAACCCATACGAGGGGGCCCAATATTGGACAAAGAAAAGAAGGAGACAGTTGCAGCTAGGAGACCCAGTTGGCTCCAAACAAAGGACGCTTCCCAACCCTCATTAGCCTGGGTGAGCGAGGGAAGCTGAGCATGAACCCTGACAATAGTTAGGGAGCCTCATGAAGGGCCAAGGCATGGCTCCAACATTCAACTATGGGTGGTAGGGATGCCTCAGATTGGGGTAAACTGGCAGGAGGGGGGGTTGGGAATGCAAAAATATGTGTGTTCATTCATGATGCTTAAATCCCAGAGCGCTTACTGCAGCAGTCAGGTTGGTTTCTGTCTGAGGGTCAGTCATTCTGAAGGAAGCCACTGCGGACTGGGATCGGGTATTAGGGTAGTTACAGGCTCTATCTAACAAGGGGGGGGGTGTCCAACACTATCAAGAGAGTGGGGCTCATTTATTTAAAAAGATAATAGCATGCCCCTGCACTCCTCTAATAAAAAAAATAACCTGAGTGAAAGGAATTGGTAACCCTACAGTATTATGGATAGCTGGGGTAGCCAACCCTACATGCTATGTCCCTCTCCAGGCACCATACTTTATCAGAGATATAGAACAACAAAAATCGATTCAAAGAAAGATGACCAAAATGGCTAAGGGACTCTCAACTATATCAACAAATTGAATTAAAGTATACAAGGAAGTGTTTCCAGAGAATTTAAGATTCTAGGAAGCTCAAAGCCCATCTTCACACACTTGGAAAGACAGTAAACGGGGTTGTTCCAGGTGCACCCAGGATGGACACAGGCCACCAGAGGAGGGGCAGAGCTCTGTCTGTACGGCCTATCCAGAGCCGCCTCTCTCCTCAGCTTGCTGTTCATGTTTTCTCAGTATGACAAAGAAAGTATAGGAGAGATGAAGAACATGATGTCCTGCATGATCCATAGGAAGCTCTTTGTGCAGGCCATGTGGGGCCTCAGAGATGGCTGGACCTGGGGACAGGGAATGAAGAGAAGAGAGTGGTCTTGCCCCTGAAATGGAGGCAGAAAATTATGTTCACTAGAGAGTTTTAAACCATTCCCTTTGTTGCTATTGATTTGGACTGTGTGATTCTTGGAGATACTGTAGAATGCCACCAAAAGCCAGTGACTAAGGCAACAAGTCCCACCAGTTGAAATGACCCTTAAATGAAAGCCCTAAGGAGATCCGCCTCACACCTAGTTGGTCTCTCCTCTGGGAACAGCATACTAGTTCCCTGGGACAAGCACTTGATGCAACGTTTATCTTACATCAAGAGATAATGTGCAGAGAAAGTACACCTTTAGCACAGCTCCACATGGCACAGCCAGATGCCAACTGAAGATGGACAGGTGACAGAGTCCCTGGGAGAAGTCATATTAGCCACATCTCTCCCTTACCATCACCCTCAGGGAATGTGGTCTATATTCAGGGGTGGATCTGTGACACAAATGACAACATACCTCAATGGCTTCTCTGTCAAGGGTTTCTACTGGATCGAATTATGGGAGGGGCCTCAAGCAAATTTCAAAGGAGGAAAATTCTTCAGATGAAGCTCACCCCTGTTCTTCGAAGTGTCAGCCTCTCCCAGGACAGATATGTTGAAAATGGTCTCTATTAAGGGCAGCCAGAGGACAATTAAATATAGTGTCACCCTTTAGGATGCAACACCAGAAACGAAGATACTTGTAAAAACCAAGGAAATCTGAACAAAGTAAGGGCTTTCATTCCAAAAAATGTGCCATTTCCTCCCAAATAATTGGTTCATTGGGTTTTGTTTTGTTTTGTTTTGTTTTTTTTAAAGAGTCTCCTAGCAATAAAATATATGATTTGCTGGGAGTGAATTTGACAATTCATCTTGATCTTTGTAAAGTACTACTCCAAAAATAAAGTGTATTTAAAATTGATCCCTGTAAAACATATATGCAAAAAACTATAAGAAGGCATGCAATGCAAGTGGCATGCAAATGAATATGCAAAAATATGCAAAAACCCTATAAGAAGGCATGCAATGCAAACAGTATGCAAATGAGCAAATTCAAGGGAATATTAACTGTTACAACAGCAATATTAATTCAAGGGAAGGGAATGTCCAAGTGTACACTGACAGAACCATGGGGAGAGGCAGCGCCACAGTCAACAGCACCAGCTGCTCTGGCAAAGAACCAGGCTCAGGACCAGGCACCCACAGCGTGGCTTATAATCATTTGTAACTCCAGGTGCTGAGGATATGATTTGTTTTGATTGCTGAAGACACTAGTTATACAGGTGGTGCCTATACATACATGTAGGGTACAATGCACACATTTGACTTAAATAAAGAAATCTAAAATGCAATGACTGTGTAGTATAAAGTAAAGTAGGACTGATATATACTAAATAATAGCAAGAAGATAGAAAATGGAAATGGAATTAAGCAGGATGGAGTCTTTGAATTATACAGAAAGAAGTAGATATACTAATTGTGTTTGACCTTAATAAGTGATAGGTGTATATTACAATTGCTTTGGTGACCACAGAAGAATTTTAAAGTAATATATGACAAGACAAACAGGGAAATTTAAATTATATTTTTTAAAAGTATGCGCAAAAAAGAGTAGCAGGGCAAATGGAAGCCAACCAGTGAGATACGAGGTTAAATCTACCTTATCAGTTGTATAAAACACACTTTATAAGTAAAGATGCAAATGAGAGAAAAAGGCAAAAAGGATACAATGCAGATGCTGACTGAAGAAAGGAGTGGAGCCCACCCCAGTGCCTGACAGAAGGGACTAGAGCCCATCCCAGTGACTAATAGAAAGGACCCACACCAGTGCCTAACAGAGAGGACCGGAATCCACACCAGTGCCTAACAGAGAGGACCGGAATCCACACCAGTGCCTAACAGAGAGGACCGGAATCCACACCACTGCCTATCACTAGAACCCTCCTCAGCATCTAACACTAGAACCCACCCTAGTGCCTAACAGAAAGGCTTTACATAAGAAACCAAACACCAGGAGCAGGAGCAACAGTTCACAGAAACAGGGTCCTCAATAGTAAGGGGCAGTTGTGCTGTGCCTGCCTGTTGACTTTCCTTCCATTTGCAGTGGTGTGGGATCAAACTCAAGGCCTCACACATGATATACATGCCTTCTCTTAGTAATACTGTATTTATAAATGCCTGGTAAGCCTTTTTAAGAAAAGTAGAAAACCTACAGTCTTAGTAGGAGATTTTATCGAATGTCATTCCATGGCTGATAGAACAAGTAGGAAAGACAGGAAGGTCAAGGCAGTGAAGATGCACATGCAGATGGATGTACTGTTTTCAAACAAGTATCTGGTTAGGGACTGATCCAGAATATATAAATAATGCCTATACACCATCAACTAGAAAGTAACCCAGTTTAAGCACAGTCAAAAGACTTGAATAGACATTTTTTTAAGAAGGTAGACAAAGGGCCATAAACTTAGTCACTATATATTGTTGCTAACAGGAAATGCAAAGCACAATAAAGCCCCACTTCACAGACTGCTGGAGTGAGTGAATCCTAAGTGGACATCAATGTTGTTGGGGTATGAATTGTCTTTGCATCTAGAACTTTCTAGAAACCTTTCTCAACAGAGCTACCATACAATCCAGAAGCTCCACTCCAAGGCACACATCCAAGAGAATTAAAATACATTTGTACAAAGGAACTTTGTGTTCAAATGTTTCATAGTAGCTGCTTTATTCCTAAGTCTCCAAAGGGGATATGACCCAGATAGCAAACAACTGGTGGATAGATAAGCTTCATGAGGTATGCCCATACTAGGGAATATTATCAACCATAGAAAATGGTGAAGAATTGAAGAATTTCAGAAGATGCTGTGTGGAAGTTGCTGAGCAGAAGACCACACACTGCATGACTTCACTTACATGAAATGTTCAGAACAAGTAAATCCAGAGACAGAACTAAGTCTGCAGTTTCCCAGGCCTGAGAAAGGAGAAATGGTGATGGTTCTCCTTGGGATTGTGAAAACGTGGAGGTAGACATGGTTTCATAATTCTGTTAAGACACTGAACACCACTGAGCTGTACACTTTAAAGGGTCTTGACATGTAGATTTTTATCCCCATGAAAATGAAATAATGATATAGTAAGTTAAAGTTCACTGTGTCACAGCACCCAGAGCTGATCCTGTGCCGCAGCCCTACATACCCAATTACTGCCAGAAAAGAGCTGGTCTCCCAGGAGTGCTGGCACTTGTGAGTACTGGTAAGACTACCACTTCATTTCAAATTGCTGGCCCAAGAGGGATCCTCCCAGAGCCATCAGGACACAGGAACAAAGAAACAGTATAGGACAGGATCCTTCTGGTTTCTGTCTGCACCCCAGAGCTGACCCTATGCCACAGCTCTCCGTACCCAAATTCCTCCCAGAGACAACTGGTCTCCAAGGAGTACTGACACACAGGCTTGGAGAAGGGACAAGTTACAGTCAGGGACAGCAAGACCAGCTAACACCAGAGATAACCAGATGGCAAAAGGCAAGGTCAAGAACATAAGCAACAGAAACGAAGGCTACTTGGCATCATCAGAACCCAGTTCTCCCACCATAGTGAGCCCTGGATACACCTAACACACCATAAAAGCAAGACTCTGGTTTAAAAATCACATCTCATGATGATGATAGAGGACTTGAAGAAGGACATAAATAACTCCCTTAAAGAAATACAGGAGACCACAGGTAAACAGCTAGAAGCCCTTAAAGAGGAAACACAAGCTCTCTCTTGAATTCTTGCTCTAGCTCTGTCCTCTACCTCCTGCTCCCCCCTGATCTCCATTGCCCTTCCCCTGCTCTCTGAGTACTCATGGACAGCCTCTACTTCACTGCCCCCCCTCTCTTTCTCTATCTCTACTACCCTCTCAACTCCCCTCTCCATGAATAGAGAATAAACTATACTATACTATTAAAAAAAAAAAGAGGAAACACAAAAATCCCTTTAAAAATTACAGAAAAACACAACCAAACAGATGAAGGAATTGAACAGAACTATCTAGGATCTAAAAAGGGAAATAGAAACAATAAAGAAATCACAAAGGAAAACAACCCTGGAGATAGAAAATGTAGGAAAAAGATCAGGAGTCATAGATGCAAGCATCACCAACAGAATACAAGAGATAGAAGAGAGAATCTCAGGTATAGAAGATACCATAGAAAACATTGACACAACAGTCAAAGAAAATGCAAAAGCAAAAAGCTCCTAACCCAAAACATCCAGGAAATCCAGGACACAATGAGAAGACAAAACTTAAGGATAATAGGTGTAGAAGAGAGTGATGATTCCCAACTTAAAGGGACAGTAAATATCTTCAACAAAATTATAGAAGAAAACTTCCCTAACCTAAAGAAAGAGATGCCCATGAACATACAAGAATCCTACAGAATTCCAAATAGATTGGACCAGATTAAAAATTCCTCCCTTCACATAATAGCCAAAACGCCAAATGCACAAAAAAGGAAAGACTATTAAAAGCAGTAAGGGAAAAAGGTCAAATAACATATAAAGACAGGCCTATCAGAATTATACCAGAATTCTCACCAGAGACTATGGAAGCTAGAAGATCCTGGGCGGGTGTCATATAGATTCTAAGAGAACACAAATGCCAGCCCAGACTACTATACCCAATAAAACTCTCAATCACAATAGATGGAGAAACTAAGATATTCCATGACAAAGCCAAATTTACAAAATATCATTCTACAAGCCCAGTTGTACAAAGGATAATAGATGGAAAACATCAAAGCAAGAAGGGGAACTATACCCTAGAAAAAGCAAAAAAGTAATTTTATTTCAATAAACCCAAAAGAAGATAGTCACACAAACATAAAAATAACATCAAAAGTAACAGGAAGAAACAATCACTATTCCTTAATGTCTCTTAACATCAGGGGACTCAATTCCTCAATAAAAAGACATAGACTAACAAACTGGGTACGTAAACAGTACCCAGCTTTTTGCTGCATACTGGAAACACATCTCAGTGTCAAAGACGAACACTACCTCAGAGTAAAAGGCTGCAAAACTACTTTCCAAGCAAATGGTCTCAAGGAACAAGCCGGAGTAGCTATTCTAATATCAGACAAAATCGCCTTTCAACCAAAAGTTATCAAAAAGTATAAGGAAGGACACATCATGCTCATCAAAGGAAAAAGCTACCAAGAACAACTCTCAATTATGAACATCTATGTTCCAAATGCAAGGGCACCCACACTCATAAAAGAAACTTTACTAAAGTTCAAAACACACATGGCACCTCACACAATAATAATGGGAGAATTCAACACCCCACACTCATCAATGGAGAGATCATGGAGACAGAAATTAAACATAGACACAGTGAAACTAATAGAAGTTACGGACCAACCTGTGAATGTTCTATGCCCCAGTATAGGGGAATGCCAGGGCCAGGAAACAAGAATGGGTGGGCTGGTGAACAGGGAAAGGGGATAGGGGATAGGGGATTTTCAGAGGGGAAACTAGGAAAGGGGATAATATTTGAAATATAAATAAAGAAAATATCTAATAAAAATAAATCAAAGAAATTCCAGTGGAAAAACAAAACAAAAATGCCCCCCATTGCTCTCTGTCCCTCATCTGGCTGGCTTCCTGTCCACCCTAGCATAAATTAGTTTGGTTAAAAATTTTATCTTAACAGAGCCATGTAATATGTGTTATTATGTAAAGCATTTTGGTTTGTTTTTAAGATATATATATATATATATATATATATATATATATATATATATTTGGTATATGGGTTACATAGTTTTTAGTCACTGTATAATATTCTTTTGGGTAAATATAAATACACGGTAGTTTGTTTATCTGTTGTCTTATTGGCGGTCACCTGAATTATATTTGTTCTTGAGTTATTATGAATAAACCTGCTATGAACATTCTTCTAGAAGAAGAAGAAGAAGAAGAAGTTGTTGTTGTTGTTGAAGAAGTTAGTTATGGACCAAGTAGATTAGATTTAACAGATATCTATAGAACATTTCATCCTAAATAAAAAGAATATACCTTCTTCTCAGCACCTCTTCTCCAAAATTGACCATATAATTGGTCGCAAAACAGACCTCAGCAGATATTAGAAGATTGGAATAATCCCATGCATCCTATCAGATCACTACAGATTAAGGATGATCTTCAATAGCAACAAAAACAACAGAAAGCCCACATTCATGTGGAAGCTGAACAATGCTCTATTCAGTGATACCTTGGTCAAGGAAGAAATAAAGAAAGAAACTAAAGACTTTTTAGAAGTTAATGAAATTGAAGGTACAACATAACCAAAGTTATGGGACACAATGNAAGCAGTGCTAAGAGGAAAACACATAGCTCTGAGTGCCTCCAAAAATAAACTGGAAAGAGCATACACTAGCAGCTTAACAGCACACCTGAAAGCGATAGAACAAAAAGACACAAATATACTCAAGAGGAATAGACAGCAGGAAATAAACTCAGGGCTGAAATCAACCAAGTAGAAACAAAAAGAACTATATAAACAATCAACAAAACCAGGAGCTGGTTCTTCTAGAAAATCAACAAGATAGATAAACCCTTAGCCAGGCTAACCAGAGGACACAGAGACAGTACCCAAATTAACAAAATCAGAAATGAAAAGAGAGATATATAACAACAGAAACTGAGGAAATTAAAAAAATATCAGATCCTACTACAAAAGCCTATACTTAACACAGCTGGAAAATCTGGATGAAATGGACAATTTTCTAGACAGATACAAAATATCAAAGTTAAATCAGGATCACATAAATCATCTAAATAGTCCCATAACCCCTAAAGAAATAGAAGCAATTATTAAAAGTCTTCCAACCAAAAAATGTCCAGGAACAGGTGGGTTTAGTGCAGAATTCTATCAAACCTTCAAATAAGACCTAATACCAATACTCTTCAAACTATTTCACAAAACAGAAACAGAAGGAATACTACCAAATTCATTCTCTGAAGGCACAGTTAAACTGATTACCAAAACCTCACAAAGACCCAACAAAGAAAGAGAACTTGAGACCAATTTTCCTTAAAATTTTCGATGCAAAAATAATCAATAAAATACTCGAAAACGGAATTCAAGAACACATCACAATGATCATTCACCCCACAATCGAGTACGTTTCATCCTAGGGATGCAGGGATGGTTCAATATATGGAAACCCATCATTGTAATCTACTACATAAACAAACTCAAATTAAAAAAAAGAAAAGATCATTTCACTAGATGCTGAGAAAGCATTTGACAAAATTCAACATCCCTTCATTTTAAAAGTCTTGGAAAAATCAGGAATTCAAGGCCCAGACCTAAACATAGTAAAAGCAATATACAGCAAACCAGTAGCCAACATCAAACTAAATGAAGAGAAACATGAAGCAATCCCACTAAAATCAGGGACTGGACAAGGCTGCCCACTTTCTCCCTACCTATTCAATATAGTACTCAAAGTCCTAGCCAGATCAATGAGACAACAAAAGGAAATCAAGGAGATACAAATTAGAAAGGAAGAATTCAAAATATTATTATTTGCAAATGATATGATAGTATACATAAGTGACCCAAAAAATTCCACCAGAGAACGCCTAAACCTAATAAACAACTTCAGTGAATTAGCTGGATCTAAAATTAACTCAAATAAATTAGTTGCCTTCCTCTACTCAAAGGATAAATAGGCTAAAAAAGAAATTGGGGAATCAACACCCTTCACAATAGTCACAAACAATATAAAATATCTTGGCGTGACTCTAAACAAACAAGCAAAAGATCTGTATGACAAGAACGTCACGTCTCTGAAGACAGAAATAGAAGTCCTGAGAAGACGGAAAGACCTCCCATGCTCATGGATTGGCAGGAGTAATATAGTAAAAATGGCCATCTTGCCAAAAGCAATCTACAGATTCAATGCAATCCCCATCAAAATTCCAACTCAATTTTTCATAGAGTTAGAAAGGGCAATTCTCAAATTCATTTGGAATAACAAAAACCCCAGGATAGTGAAAACTATTCTCAACAATAAAAGAACTTCTGGGGGGAATAACCACTCCTTACCTCAAGCTGATAAAAACTGCATGGTATTGGTACAGTGACAGGCAGGTCGATCAATAGAATAGATACACTGATCCAATAGAAGAGAAAGTGGGGGAAAGACTAGACTTAGAACACATGGGCACAGGTAAAAAGGTCCTGAACAGAACACCAATGGTTTATGCTCTAAGATTAAGAATCAACCAAAGTGGGGCGCCTGGAGAGATGGCACAGCAGTTAAGAGCACTGACTGCTCTTCCAAAGGTCCTGAGTTCAAATCCCAGCAATCACATGGTGGCTTACAACCATCCCTAATGAGATCTGACTCCCTCTTCTGGGGTTTCTGAAGACAGCTACAGTGTACTTACATATAATAAATAAGTAAAACAAACAAACAAACAAACAAACAAAAACAAAAAAGACACCTTTAGCCAGGGGTGGTGGTGCACGCCTTCAATCCCAGCACTCGGGAGGCAGAGGCAGGTGGATTTCGAGGCCAGCCTGGTCTACAAAGTGGGTTCCAGGACAGCCAGGGCTATACAGAGAAACCCTGTCTTGAAAAACAAAACAAAAACAAACAAACAAGAATCAACAAATGGGACCTCAAAATTGCAAAACTTCTCTCAGACAAAAAACAGTCAATAGGACAAAACTGCAACCAACAGATTGGGAAAAGATCTTTGCCGATCTCACATCTGATAGAGAGCTAATATCCAATATATACGAAGAACTCAAGAAGTTAGACTCCAGAGAACCAAAGAACTCTATTAAAAATGGGGAACAGAGCTAAACAGAGAATTCTCAACTGAGGAAACTCTGAATGACTGAGAAGCACCTAAAAAAATGTTCAACATCCTTAATCATCAGGGAAATGCAAATCAAACCCACAATGAGATGCTACCTCACACCAGTCAGAATGGCTAAGATCAAAAACTCAGGTGACAGCAGATACTGGTGAGGATGTGGAGAAAGAGGAACACTCCTCCATTGCTGGTGGGATTGCAAGCTTGTACAACCCTCTGGAAATCAGTCTGGCAGTTCCTCAGAAATTTGGACATAGTACTATCTGAGGACCCAGCTATACCACTCCTGGGGCGTACACCCAGAAGATACTCCAACATGTGATAAGGGCACATTCTCTACTATGTTCATAGCAGCCTTATTTATAATAGCCAGGAGTTGGAAAGAATCCTGATCTCCCTAAACAGAGGAATGGATACAGAAAATGTGGTACATTTACACAATGGAATACTTCTCAGCTATTAAAAGCAATGGCTTCATGAAATTTGCAGGCAAATGCATGGGACTTGAAAATATCCTTCTGAGTGAGGTGACTCAGTCACAAAAGAACACACACAGTATGTATTCACTTTATATGTGGATATTAGCCCAAATGTTCAGAATACACAAGATTCAATTCACAGACCATATGAAGCCCAAGAAGAAGGAAGACCAAATTGTGGATTCTTCAGTGCTTCTTAGAAGGGAGAACAAAATACTCATAGGAGGAAATATGGAGCCAAAAAAAATGTGGAGCAGAGACTGAAGTAAAGGTCATCCAGAGACTGCACCACCTGAGGATCCATCTCATATACAGACACCAAACCAGGACAATATTGTGGATGCTGGGTAGTGCTTGCTGATGGAAGCCTGATAGGGCTGTCTCCTGAGAAGCTCTGCAAGAGCCTGACAAATACATAGGTGGATGCTCGCAGCCCGCCATTGAGCTGAGCGCAGGGGTCCCTGATGGAGGAGTTGGAGAAGGGACTGGAGGAGCTGAGGGGGTTTGCAGCCCATGGAGGGAGCAACAGTGTCAACAGGCCAGACCCCCCTGGATTTCCTGAGTACTGAAACACCAACCAAAGAATACACATGGAGGGACCCATGGCCATATTGTGGCAAGGACGGCCTTGTTGGCATCAGTGGGAGGAGCGGCCCTTGGGCCTGAGGGTGCTTGATGCCCCAGGGTAGGGGAATGCTAGTGTGAGAAGATGGGAGTGCATGGGTGCATAGGGGAGCACTCTCATAGAGGCAGGGGGAGGGGGAATGGGATAGAGAGTTTCCAAAGGGGAGACCTAGAAAGGGGAAACATTTGAAATGTAAATAAAGAAAATATCCAATAAAAAATCAAAATAAATTTTGTCTCTGTACCTATATCCTTTCATGGGTATTTTGTTCCTTATTCTAAGGAGGAATGGAGTATCCACACGATGGTCATCCTTCTTTAGAGCTAAGATGAAAGGATGGACTATCCAGAGACTACCCCATCTGGGGATCCATCCCATCATCAGCCACCAAACCCAGATACTAATGTACATGCCAGCAAGATTCTGCTGAAGGGACCCTGATA